>NC_081569.1:134591617-134792213 GCF_022355385.1 Mustela nigripes
AGGGGCGCCTGGGTGGCTCAGTGGGTTAAGCCACTGCCTTCGGCTCGGGTCATGATCTCAGGGTCCTGGGATCGAGTCCCGCATCGGGCTCTCTGCTCGGCGGGGAGCCTGCTTCCCTCTCTCTCTCTCTGCCTGCCTCTCCATCTACTTGTGATTTCTCTCTGTCAAATAAACAAATAAAATCTTAAAAAAAATAAAATAAAAAAAAATAAAAAAATAAAAAATATCTATTTATTTGAGAGAAAGAGTTCGGGGGTAGAGGCTGAAGGTGAGGGGAAGAGAAACCCAAGCAGACTCTGGGCTGAGTGTAGAGCCTGGTGTGGGGCCTAATCTCACACCCCTGAGATACAGCCTGAGTCAAAACCAAGAGTCAGATGCTCAACTGACTGCTCCACCCCGAGGAAGAGCAGTTTGACGTTGTGTACGAAAGATGAAAATTGCCTTGTTCTATGGCTCAGCAATTCTAACATTTGGTATTTAGAGAAACTTATCCCCATGTACACAAGAGATATGAACAAGAAGGTTCATAGCAGCATTGTTCATATGAGTCAAAACTGATAACAATGTAAATATCCATAAATAAGAGCAGAGATAAAAATGTGGTATGTTAATGTATTACATGAAATTAACCTATAAAAAACATGGATGAATCTTACAAACATGATGTTAAGCCAAAGAAGCAAAACACAGAAGTGATTATACAAGATACCATCTTTTGTATTATTGTAGTCCATCCTTTCTAAGATGCACTTTTTTTTTTAAACATTTTTTAACAATGCTGAAATTTATTGACCAAATTTCAGTTGATGGGCTCTTAGCCCTAGGTCCTGATTTGGTTAAGGTATTTGTTTTCAGTGAGATGTTAAATAGTGGTATCTTAAATTTTATAAAATTAAAAAATAGGGAAAGCTTGGGGTACCTAGCTGGCTCAGGTAGAAGAGTGAGTGACTTTTAATCTTGGGGTCATGGGTTCAAGCACCATGTTGGGTGTAGAGATTATTTAAGTAAATTAATAAACCTTTAAAAATAAAAAAATAGAACAACAATGTGTTTATAAAAGAACAGGCAAACCTAAACCATTTATTTATAGATACAAAAACCCTAAACTATATGGAAAAGCAAGGATGAGTAATGTTGATACAATCTCAGGTATTGAAGATGCTATGGAATTTTCTGAAGGTCTGATTGGCAAGGGTTAAGCCAATCCTTAATCCTTTGAAAGGATATGTTTCCCTCCTGAAACCCAGGGATGGACTTCACCCCCGTTTACTCAGCATCCTACTTCAAAGTACATCCTCACACATTGTCATGTGTGACAATTTCCCACCTTTCTTTTTCTTCATAACCCCCTCATTTTTCCCCATCAAGTGTTCTGAGTGGGATCAATCCCATGTTTTATACCTGGTTGCCTGGTTCAAAATTTTCAGCAAAAGCTATTTCCCCTCACTTTAAAGATTAGTTCAAGGAAGGTATGTAACCTCATCAGGAACCAGGATGTGGTGAAATGTTTGCTAGGACTTCTGGAAGAGAAAATCTCTCCTTCCACAGAATATGCTAGAAGAGTCTTCTCCTCTTCCATTGAACATGACTGGAAAAGGGTATAGCCCCAGGAGCTCTTTGCAACCATTTTGCTGCCAGAGGGAAGCCTGTCTTAAGGTAATATTAACTTGTACCTTAAGAAAAACTGACACCCTTGTGACATCATTAGAGATACTTAATCAGGCTTTACCTGAAACAGTTCTCCTTCTGGCCTTGGAAATTATGTGAGCCAATCAATTTCATTATTATATTTTTTGGTAACATTCATTCAAAGTCATCTCAACTGATACGTATACTATTTCACTTAATCTCTATGTCAGCATTCTAAGAGAACTATTATTATACCAACTTTGTCTGAGACTTTGCAGCTAGTAAATGATAGCGCTGAGGTCTGACCTTTGATCTTTGGGTGCTTCGACTGCCGATGTCTTTCCACTCTAGCATAATAGAAATCCATTGAAGAATTTCTCCATGTGGTTCAGGAGAGGAAGAGAAATGTCAAATTTAAAAAACGAAAAGGTGGCAGAAGAAAATGAAAAAAAGTGTTCATCACATGTAATTTTTTTTGAAAAAAGAATAGAGCAGTTTTTTCTCAGGGTTCTTTGTAATAATGGATGGAGGCTTTTGTTGGCTCTCTCATCAGCAATTCAAAAGTATGTCACTAATGTTACTAATTGCATAACGCTGAATGTCCCCCCCCCCCCTTTTGCAACTCTTCTGCTTTTGCTCCTTGCTTATTTGAGTTTCTTTGTCTTTGAGGTCATGCAGTTAGAAAGACAGACACAAATAGACCCAGAGAGACACACCACATCCTGCAAAGACCTTTGGTCCTTGAATAGCAAAGACCCTCGGTCCTTGAATAGCAATTAAAAGTGTTTTTCTAGAAAGTAGAGAAGTCAAGATGTTTGGACCTGAGTTAGTACAGTCTTAATTCATTATATAATTTTCTAGAACCCTAACACCAGTTTGTTTAAAACATGAACATTTATAAAAATTACATTAAAAAGGAGTCAGTGGGCAAGTGTGCCTTTTTCATTCATTGTATACATAGAGCTCTAAAATCAAAAAGCCTGATCTCGAGGCTATAGCTCTAATTAGGCCCTTTTATATAACCGCAGTAGGAAGGCCCCATATTGTAGGCCACTGAGAATATATTGAATCCAGGGCCCACTAAGCCCTTTATTGAAAATTGTAGAGGTTTAACGGTGTTAGTCTTTTGTGACTTGAAGAAATTAAACAGAGGAAGATTGTTTGTACCTGCAATTTGAGAAGCTAAAAGTGCCACCTCCTAGGGTAGGGGTAGGTGGTAGGGAGCTTAATCATGTGGCTGAATTTGGAGTTAAATTTACTGACACTGTCAAAAGTAATTTAAAGTTTTTTGTCAGAGAGGAAGACCTAAAATACTTGATTCTCACATCAACAGCATTCCAGTCTAAACTTTTTTTTTTAGAGATTTTATTTATTTGTTTGATAGAAAGAGACACAGCAAGAGAGGAAACAAGCAGGGGGAGTGGGAAAGGGAGAAGCAAGCTTCCTGCTGAGCAGGGAGCCCAATGTGGGGCTCGATCCCAGAACCCTGGGATCATGACCTGAGCCGAAGGCAGACACTTAACGACTGAACCACCCAGGTGACCCTCCAGTCTAAACTTCTAAGATTGGGAATGGTTCTTCCAGAGTTGGCTCTTATTCAGCTTATTCTTAGCTTACTTCAGCATCGCTTGTTACCTCTTTTTAATTGAGAAAAGAAGGGAAAACCTGAAGAAAAAAAAGACGTGACTAATACAGCCTTCATTAAGACCCTTTTTGTTGCAAGTGATAGAAATCCAGCTCCCACTAATTTAAGCCCAAAGCAGGATTCATCATAAAGAAAATAGAGTGGCCCAAAATTCAAGGACAAGACACTCTTAGCTTTAGAAACAGTCAGAACCAGGGATTTGAATACGGCTGAGCTTTCCTTCTGTCCTTTATCTCTGCTTCTTTCAGGGGCCTGGCTTCATTATTAACTCTCGATGGAAGGGCTTTCTCCACAGCTAGAAAACGAACAAACAAAAAACCCCCAAAACCAAAACATGGCTCCTAAGTTGAACCTTCCATTGCCTAATGCAGTCTTGCATTCCAGCCTTCGGGTCCCAAGCATAACATCCTTGGAAAAGGGTTCCTCCGCCTGGTATTTGTCAGGAACCTATCTTAAAACTGATAAACTGAGGCCAGGAAATGGGATAACACTGTACTGAATCAGATCTTATGGGATTCATTATGTAACCGAGTGTTCAAACTATGGGGATTTAGGAGTCCCCGAGACCCTTGGGGTCTTGCAATGTAAAAATTATTTTCATGAAAAACAAACAAAAATTACTTTTATAATAATATTAAGATATTTGACTTTTTCACTCATTCTCTGAAGAGGGTACAGGGGAATTTTCCAGAGGCTGCATCAGAATAGGTTGAATGCAAAAACAGATGGGAGAATTCAGGGGCCTAATCTTCTATTAAGTCAGACATTAAAGAGATTTTACTTATTTTTTTTTAAGATTTTATTTTTTTATTTATTTGATAGAGAGAGAGAGAGAGAGAGATCACAAGTAGGCAGAGGCAGGCGGTGGGGGGAGCAGGCTCCCCGCTGAGCAGAGACCCAGATGCAGGCCTCCATCCCAGGACCCTGAGATCATGACCTGGGCCGAAGGCAGAGGCTTAACCCACTGAGCCACCCAGGCGCCCCTAAAGAGATTTTTTTTTTAATTTTTTAATTCCAGGGTAGTTAACATACAGTATTATATTAGTTTCATGTGTACAAAATAGTGATTCAACAATTCCATACATTGCTCAGTGCTCATTGCGATAGGTGTACTCTTTTTTTTTTTGATTCTTAAAATTTTATTTTTTTATAAACATATATTTTTATCCCCAGGGGTACAGGTCTGTGAATCACCAGGTTTTAAAGAGATTTTTAAAAAGTAAAAGAATGCCACTCTTTTCACTATTGTCGACACAAAATGAACAAACATTTTATAATTTCTAAAAATATATATATAAAAGGCAGAGAGTTTTATTTGAGCCCAAGTGAGGATAACTTCCTCGGATACATAATCTTTACAAGTAAGAGAGTATTCCACAGAAGAGATGTTTAATACAGGATTTTATATGTTTTTTGTTACATCAAGAGTTATAAGTCATCAGGATGAAGGACATTCCAGAAAATTATAAACTTTATCTTTTGCTTTTAATTTGTGCAAGGTTACAGGCTTTGGAGGGATGGGAAAGGAACTTAGGGAGATTTTTACTCTTATCTTTACCTTGAATTGTTTCTTTTAGGTTATTTGCTAATAAAGCAGATGTACAATGTATGCTTTGAGCAGAAATGGAGCTCATGTTTTGAAGTCATACCTTGGTAAAAATTAAAGTATAGCTTTCCCGGAGTCCCAGAAGCAGTGCCCACAAAACATGAAAAGTCAAAAATTCCCCTAAACACTGTTTTTAAAAAAGATTTTATTTATTTATTTGAGAGAGCATGAATGAGAGAGCAGAAGCACGGGGAGCAGCAGAGGGAGGAGGAGGAGCAATTTCCCCGCTGAGCAGGGAGCCTGATGCAGGACTCGGTCCCAGGACCTCGCCGATCATGATCTGAGTTGAAGGCAGATGCTTAATCGACTGAGCCGCCTAGGCACACTAGAATCCTCAGTAATTTTTTTAAATTTTATTTATTTATTTGACAGAGATCACAAATAGGCAGAGGCAGGCAGAGGGCAGGGGAAGCAGGCTCCCTGCTGAGCAGAGAGCCCAATGCGGTGCTCAGTCCCAGGAGCCTGATATCATGACCTGAGCCAAAGACAGAGGCTTTAACCCACTGAGCCACCCAGGTGCCCCAGAATTCTCAGTAATTTTTAAGGAGATCCTGAGATTAGGAAGTTTGTGAACCATGAGTGTATCCATGGCAACTTCCTTGATTTTTCTAAGCCTCAGTTTCTTCATCTGTAAATGGGGTTAATAACAATGCCTACCTCACAGAGTTATTGGTGGATGAAGACAGTTAATATTGTGCTTAGAGCAATGCTGCAGAATGGTTAAATCATAATAATAATAGCTGCCACCATCATGTGGCTGGGGAAGGGGCAGTTCTTAGAAAAGAGAGTCTCGCAGACTATGTGAGATGTCAACAACACTGGAACCAAAAGATAACCATTTAGAGAAAACCATACGAAAAGTATCAAGGATTCTGTGTTAAGACAGATACTTCACAAAAAGAAGTGCAAGGGTAGAAATTATCTCATTACTTGGGGTCTATGTCTTGATTCAGTAATCTGAGTTTCTCCAATGATGTGATAGCTGAGCCTAAGTGTCACGGTTCCAACTTTCCCCATGCAGCTTCTCTTTAAGTCTCCTTTGAGTATTTGCTGTTCCCCTAACCTACAACTGGCCCTTCCCTGTTGGTGAAGAGTACGAATGTCCACTGAGTGACACTTCAGGTGCCAAAGGCACAGTTAGTCCTTTTGGCAGTCCTGAATGGCAGGCATTAATAACTGAGTTTTGCAAGTGGGGAATCTGAGGCTGAGAGAGAATGTGAGTGGCCCAGTGTGACACAGTTTAAAAAGAACAGAGCCAGGAATGAAACCTGAATTTGTCGGACCATGGAGTCCAACACCTTTCCAGGATTCTGTCTCATCTGCTGTCTGCAAGAGAGGGAAAGAAAGTCCCTAATGAGGAAAATCTCTTCTATTTCACAGTTAGAGATGAAAGGTTTAATCACACTTTTCCTCTTTTCTTTTTTTAAAATTAAGTTTTAATTTACATCATTGTATAATATGAAGGTGAACAATATGTTGATTTGATGCATTTATATACTGCAGTATGATCACTACCATAGCTTTAGCTAATACCTCTATCATATTGCATAATGATTGTTTCTTTTTTATGGTGAGACCATTTAGTCTTTTAGCAATTTTGAAGTATGGAATACAGTATTGTTAACTGTAATCTCTGTGCAATGCATTAGATCTCCAGAACTTATTTATCTTTTAGTTTTGAGCTTATCCCCTTTATCAACATCTCTCCATTTTCCCTACCCAGCTCTGGTAACCCTCATTCTACCTTCTGTTTTCATGAGTTCAGCTTTTTTAGATTCCAGGTATAAGTGATATCTTACAGTATCTGTCTTTCTCTGACTGGCTTATCTCACTGAGCATAACATTCTCCAGCTCTATCCATGTTGCAGCAAATGGCAGGATTTTCTGCTTCCTCATGGCTAAATAATATTCCATTGTGTACACACAGGCGTGCGTGTGTGTATGTATGTACATGTGTGTATCACAACTTTATCCATTCATTCTTTGACAGACAATTAGGTTAGGTTGTTTACATTTTTTAGTGAATAATCCTAGGCAATTAAAAAAAATTATTTATTTATTTGTGAGAAGGAGTGAGAGAGCACACATGAGAAAGGGGGACGGGCAGAGGAAGAACCAGATTCCCTGCTGAACAGGGAGCCCGGGATCATGACCTGAGCCAAAGGCAGATGCCTAATTGACTGAGCCACCCAGGCACCCTCTTTCCCCATATTTTGCCTATTGTTAATAATGCTTCAATAAGCAGGAGTTCAGATACCTCTTCAAATTCCTGTTTTCATTTCCCTTGGGTAAATACCCAGAAGTAACATTGTTGGATCATGTGGTAGTTGTACTTTTAATTTTTCAGGAAACTCCAGACTGTTTTCCATGGTGTTGAACCATGTGCACAAGAGTTCCCTTTCTCCATATCCTCACCAACTCTTTCTTTTGTCTTGCTGATAGCTATTTTAACAGGTATGAGGACATATCTCATTGTGGTTTTTTTAAAGATTTTATTTTTAAGTATATTCAAGTGGGTCTCCAACTTATGACCCCCAGATCAAGAGTCACATGCTAGGGGGGCCCGGGTGGCACAGTTGTTAAGCAGCTGCCTTCAGCTCTGGTCATGATCCCTGGGTCTTGGGATGGAGCCCGCCATTGAGCAGCCTGATCAGCCGGAAGCCTGCTTCTCCCTCTCGCACTCCCCCCTGCTTGTGTACCCTCTCTCACTGTGTCTCTCTCTGTCAAATAAATAAATAAAATCTTTAAAAAAAAGAGAGTCACATGCTCTACCAACTGAGTCAGCCAGATGCCTTTCATTGTGCATTTCCCAATAATTAGTGATGTTCAGCATCTTTTCATGTATCTTCTTCTTTTCTAATATATGCATTTAATGCAAAAATTTTAGGTGCATTCCACAAAGTTTGATGTGTTTTAATTTTCCCTCTCCCTCTGCCTGTTGCTCCCCCTCCTGTGCTGTGTCAAATAAATAAAATCTTAAAAAATTTCAAAAAAGGAACTAAAAAGAAATGGATATAATTAATATTTACAATGTATTTTTAAACCAAATATATCTAAAATTGTGTCATATCAAATATGTAATCAATATAAAAATTGTATTAATGAGGTATTTTGCATTCTTTTTTCTTACTAAATGCAGTGGACTGAAGGCTTGTATTCCCCTTCTACAAATTCATATGTTGAAATCCTGACTCTTAATCAGATGGTATTTGGAGGTGGGGCCTCTGGGAGGTGATTAGCTTATGAGGGTGGAGCCCTCATGAATGGGATTCATGCCCTTATAGAAGAGATCCCAGAGAGATCAGCTCCCACAGCCCTTCTGCCCTGTGTGGACACAGTCTATCAGCTCTCCATGAACAAGGAAGTGAGCTTTCACCAGACACCAAATCTGCCTATGCATTGATATTGGACTTCCAAGCCTCTATGACTGTGAGGAAGAAATGGTTGTTACTTAAGCCCCACCATGTCTGCGGTGTCTGCGGTACTTTGTTATAGCAGCCTGAACAGACTAAGGCACTAAATTTTGTTCTTGGCAGTTACAGTTTCAATTCAGTTTGGATGCTCATTTTCATCCAAAATACTACATCTTTATTTAGATTTCATAAAACGTTTAGCTGAAAAAGTAGATTGAAATACCCAAGTTGTTCCCAAGATCGAAATTCTCTAATAATTGAATCAAGTATCAAGTTTTCAAATTCAAATTAAATAATACCCCAAATTGTGTTCTTCAGTGGTATTTGCCACTTTCCAAGGGCTCAGAAGTCTAGTAGATATTGTACTGAATAGCTCATGTTGTTAGTAGGTATCAATTACTGCAATGACCTCTAACTCCATATTTCTCCATAGCGCTTCCAGGGTGATCTTTGAAAAATGGAAATTGGTTCACATTGCTCCTTTTTAGAGCCTCCAGTGGCTTCCCATGACATTTAGTAAATCCCAATGACTCAAGTGGGGCATTCATTTTGAGGCAGATAAAGAGCTCCCATGTTTACCAATCCTTCTTCCTGAAATCCCATTACAATGATAGTAAAGAAGTACAAGAGGAAATCAATCCATGAGTGAAATGAGAGATGGAGGAGCAGGGCTATATTAGTGAGTCAAGTTTTGGTGAATTTCTCTAAGAAGGAAGATAAATGTGATTTTATTGATTAGTAAAGCAGAGAAGAAGGATTTGCAGCTCTGAGCACACAAGAAGCTTCAGGGGACAAGAGATGCCTTCCATTTAAATGATCCTAGCAACTTAAATGATTGTCTACGAAGACCTGGAGTAGGAAGAAAGGCACAAGTTCAAGGTAACTGATGGAACACAGTGAGTGGAAAGGATGTGTGGGTCAGCTACTCCTCCTCTCTCCACTTTGTGCACATTTTGGCAGTGTTTGTCCTAGGTGGTGGCTAGCAAAGTCTTCTAAGGAAACCAAGTCTTGTCCTGGGATGGCAATAGTTGGGAATCCCAGAGTAGAACCTTACTCACTTTGGCCTGGGTGTAAGAGTGGAAGTCTTCCTGCCTGTCAGTTGACATAGTCAGCCTGCCTGTACAGATCATGTAATCAGCATTTGCATTCTGGAAAGAGACTGGTGACAGAAAAGAACCCAAGTAATTAATCTGGTATTCTCATATTCAAAAGCACAAAAGACAACCAAGGGCCATAAGATAGTTGCACAAACCAGCAGGGCCAAAGTGAGTAAGAAGTCACCCTAGGAGAAACAGAAATTGTTCAGGGAACTGCAGTGAAATTTTTAAAAAGTTCAAATTAATATTCTCAGAGAAATTTGAGGAGACAGTGCATCTATAAAATATAAATAGGTGACTCTTTAAAAAAAAAAAAAAAGAATCCCTGGCTTGCTCAGGCAGAACAGCATTACTCTTGATCTCAGGGCCATGAGTTTGAACCCCATACTGGGTATAGAGTTTACTTGAAAATAAAATCTTAAAAAAAAAAAAAAACCGAAAAACTAGTAAGTGTTAGAAATAAAATTTTAAAATGGAAAAGTCAACAGAAAAGCTAGAGGAAAAAGTCAAAGGACTCTTTCAGAATGTAGAACAAGAGGACAAAAAGAGAAAAGTTGAAAGACCAAGATGACCCACAAAGAAGAGCCAACATACATCTAACAGGAGTTTCAGATTGAGAGTAGAGGAAAGTAGTTCTCTCAGAGCTAAAGAAAGATTCATGTCTTCAAATAGAAAGGTCTCATCCAGTGCTAATCCATATGAATGATAGTCATATCTTGGAGAAACTTCACAAATCCGAAGACAAAAAACTCCTAAAAAGATTCCAAAAAGAAAAAAAAAAAATCAGAGGTTGAGAATTATATCAACAACACACTTATCAGTTACACAATATACTAGAACACAAGGGAATGCGGCCTTTAAAATTTCTGAGGGGCAATGATTTTGAGTCTAGAATTTTATAGCTGGCCAAATTAGCATTTAAGTGGGAGAGCAAAATAAAGATTTTTTTTTTTTTTACTTCCACTACTTAGTTTGCTCTTTTTACTTACTACTTTTTTTTTTTCCTCAGTCCTTTCAAGGGCTGAGTTAATTTATCACTTACAGACCACTCCTAAAAGAGCTGCTTAAGGATGTACTACAGGAAAATGAAGTAGGAATCTAAGAAAGAGGAAGATAATCAGGTTCCAGGAGAGGGGCAATCAAAGGAAATCCTAGAATGTAATAGGCTTAAAAAGGAAATAGTGTGAAGAAACCAGACCATCTTAGGGTAGATCAAGGTTTATTGCAGTATTACACATAAGAAATCACAATATATTCCTTTCTTCCTTCAGGAGCTACAAGTGTAGCTGCATCATCTTCTCCACTGGGTCCACACACTCTATTGGCTCCTGCCATGAATATTTTTTATATTATCAGCACACTAAAGATAATTCTTTGGGTTTGAATGTTGGGAATTAATTTATAGACAATGTATGGAAAACTTGATTAACAGAGAACAGAATATAAATTTATGTATAAACTCTCGCCAGTGATAAGTAATGTCCGTTGAGAGGTATAAATGGAGAGACAGACAAAGGGAAGTAAGTGAAGAGTGTCGAGTCTTTCCCATTACCCAACAGAAAGTTAAGAGATAGTATGTGGGGTTGGGGTGCTGGGCAGGGTAAGTAGGAGAAAGGGCAGTTTGGGAAGGTTAAGGCTATAAGCCAGGAGCACAGGAATGAGGAGTAACGGGTGGATGTGCACGGAAGTGGGGGAGAGATTTCAAGGAAAGTGTGCGAAGCTGGGGTTGAGCAAAAAGGGCTGAGCGGAAGGACGAGAGGTATGGGCGCAGCCTAGCAGGCTATTGAGCGGAAGAGGCGGGGAGGGGCGGAGATAAAGGGGGGGGAGGGGAGGTGACGCCTTCTGTATCCAGGGCGCCTGCGCAAACCAGAAGTCTGGAAGCTCGCGCCATCGTGCTTTACCTCGTGCGTGCTCTCCTGTGTGCCTCGCCTCGTTTCGCCTCAGCGGAAGCCATGCCTCGCCTGCTTGTTTTTTGTCTGCTTCCCCGCCGTCGCGTGACCCCGCTGGGCCTGCAAATTGGCCGCCGCCTGACCCGCTTGGAGCCCCGCCGCCGGCAGCGCCCCAAGTCGTCCGCGGTGAGTGGAGGCCCACGCCTCAGGGTGGGGCGGAGCGGGGTGGAGGGGTGGGCGAGGAGCGCCGGGCTGAGGCGGGAGCGCCTCGACGGGCGGGGAGAGGGTGGGGACCAGGGCCTCGGGAGGCGGTGTCGGTGCCCGGCGGCCTTTAGGGGTCCGGGGAGGTTGCCTCTGGGGCCGAAGGGCGAGGGTAGAGCCGTCGCCAACCCCGCACGGTGCCTGTGGCCCTCGAACGCCCTCTTCGGGGCCGATGCCTGTTGCCTGCTCTCCCACGGGGGGAATCCCTGGCCGCATCTGGGTTCCAGGGTTCAGAGGTCGGAACTGGGGGACCGTTAGAAGGAAGAGACGTTGTCTTCCAAAAGTCGAGGTTGGGTCATCTGGGAAAGGACATCCTGCTTCTCAGGCTCCGTCAGGCCGCGTTGCGAGGACCACGGGCGAACTTCCTCGGAAGGTGGACGCGGATCGGTCTCGGCAGCAAGTAGCCGCACGGACTGACCTCGCCCTCCCGTCTTCTCTCCCAGGACGCCGTCGTCGGGCTCGTGGTGCTGTTTGCGACCTTCTTAGTGCCGTGTGGTTACGTGCTGAGCAACCTGCGCGAGTTCAGAAGAGAGTAGATGCGAGAAGATGGGGGGCGGTTGTTCACATCCGACGAGCTTTCAATGAGTGACAGGGCTTATTTGGGGTGATGACGCAACCGTGTGGGTCTTCCGTTTCGGAACCGTTTGTGTATGCTACCTGTTTCGCACTTTTCTAGCCCTGTGCGATACACGGAGTTTGTGTAGTCATGTTGAAATGTTTAAATAAAGTTGAAACATTCATGCAGGCTCTGTGATCACAGATTATTTTTTCAACGTCGTGAAAGCGGATGAGAATTTCATGATGAAAAATAGAATAATGAGGTATGTATACCTGAGTGGCTCAGTGGGTTAAGTCTGCCTGCGGATCAGGTCATGATCCCAGAGTCCTGGGTTGGAGTCCTGCATTGGCCCCCTTGCTCAGCAGGGAGCCTGGATCTCCCTCTGTCTGCCTCTCTGTCTTTCTCTCTGACAAATAAATAAAATCTTAAATAAAAATAGAAGAGGGGCACCTGGGTGGCTTAGTGGGTTAAGCCTCTGCCTTCGGCTCGGGTCATGATCCCAGGGTCCTGGGATCGAGCCCCACATCGGGCTCTCTGCTCAGCAGGGAGCCTGCTTCCCCACTCTCTCTCTCTGCCTGCCTCTCTGCCTACTTGTGATCTCTGTCAAATAAAAATCTTAAAAAATAAAAATAAAATAAATAAAAATAGAATAATGAGAGCAGCAGTAAGGTCAGACTTAATGATGGAAATCATGCCATCAAGTGTATTTTATGGAGGTGAATCTGTGTTTTAGTAACATCAACATTAAAAGATTAGATAAGAAGCAGTAATGTAATGTGAGTTTAATTAAATGATTTTTTTCTTTTTTATGTTCCATTGGTACTACCCCTTACAGTACTGAGGTTCAGACTTTTCACTGTGGAAATACAGCTTTTTATTAATTTGTCTAAAATTAGCCCCTATATTTTGGTATTTAGTAAGTATGTTTTTACTTTATTTGTACCTCTTCTTATTTATTGATTTTTGTTATTCTTTATAAGTTGCCTTTTAAGTTTTAAATATCACATATATCTTTGCTTGAATTTTATTTTTTTTATTTTTAAAGTAGGCTCCATGCCCAGTGTGGAGTCCAGTGCAGGGCTTGAACTCATGACCCTGAGATCAAGACCTGAGATGATCTCAAGAGTTAGGATGCTTAAGTGACTGAGCCATGCAGGGGCCTTGTACATTTGTTTGAATTTAGGTCACTTTGCCAATTATGGTGACTGTGAGCAACTGAACTAAACTCTGAGCCTGTTTACTTATCTCTATAAGGAGAACTTAAAATTGCTCTTTTGAAGAGATGTTGTGGAGGAATAAAACACTGAACAAAGGTAAAACACTTCGCAGCATAGTGCCTGAAACAGAGTAATAAGTAGATAGAATTATTATTAAGAGAATATGTGTTTACTAATATTTGCAAGTGTCATAATTGTGTGATGTGCCAGGTATTGTCTAAATAGATCCCTGCCTTTGTAGGACATGGAGGACTTGCATTTTAATTACTTCAATATTGTATTTGCACTTTGAAATTTATATTGATGTGTAAGGTTTCTCCAGAGAAACTGAACCAATTATGTTTATGGAGAGAGGGAGAGACTGATGGATGGATTTTAAAGAATTGGCTTACAATCGTGGATGCTGGCTAGCTCAAAATCTGCAAGGCAGAATCTCAGGCACGTTGGAGACTCAGGAAAGTTTCACTTTGAGTCTGAAGTCCCATCGGCTGGTGGAATTAAACTCTTAGGAGTTGTCAGTATTTTTCTTAAGGTCTTCAGTTGCTTGGATGTGGCCTAATCACATAAGGGCAATCGGCTTTAGCCTGAGTCCACTGATGTAAATGTTAATCCTTTCCAAAAATTACCTTCACAGAAACAGCAAGAATAGCATTTGACCAAATATCTGGGTACTGCAGCCTACCTAAGTTGACAGAAAATTAAACATTCACAATAGGGTAAAATAATTTTTCAGAGGGAAAACATGAAAAGGGTTTGCCACTTCAAAAATTTGAAGGTGTGAGTACAGTTGCTGATTGAAATCTTATGCATTTAAGATTCACCTTCTCAGGACACCTGGGTGGCTCAGTTGGGCTCCTAACTCTTGATTTCGGCTCTAGTCTTGATATCAGGGTTGAGAGATCGGGCCCTGCACTCGGCAGAGGGCTTACTTTGGATTCTCTCTCTCCCTCCCTCTCTGCTGCTTCTCCCTCAAGCACGCACGCATGCCCTCTCTCAAATAGGTTAAAAAAAATCTTAAGAGCTTTACCTTCTCTATTCACTGGTGGCAAATCCACTCTTAGACCTTTTAAAGAACTCTGGCCAATCAGGACACAGATTCAGTATTTTGGTTTCATACATTCACCAAGACCATGTTCCTTCTGCCCATTTTGAATCTTTTTCTTCTCTGACTCTGTTGACTTTAGGCTTCAGCTTCTGATGCCTTCCTTCTTGTGTTCCAGCTAATGACAGAAGACTGGTTTACCTTTGTCCTGGCTAGGAAAGACTATTGAACTATAGGAGTCTTTTATATAGAACTTAAGCACCTAGTTTTTGAATTTGACATTTTACTTGACATTTGTCATTTGACATTTGATAAATTTGACATTTATCATTCCCATGGAATAATGCTGTGTTGGGAAGTGGTAGCTCATTTTGATGAGTGAACTCTATTGCCCTGTCACGTTACTTAACTTTGAGTGCATAAATGTGTCACATTAAAAGTACAATTGATTCTTGTTGAGGTAGTTGTGTTCTATAAAGTCACTGTGAACACTGAATTAGTGAATACTGAACCATGTTCCTAGGAGAAATACCAGGTTATGTTCCTGTGAGCCTCTGGTCATAGCATTTTTGTAAGTCTATCAATATATAACCTTGTTTTATGTTTTTTTCTGTTAACAGATACCTTATTTAGTATGTATTACTGTTCCGTGATTCATAAGCATTGTACTCATGGATGATAGCACTATAACTCATGTCTGAATGAAGCTTATCTAATAAACTATCTTTCTGTAAGACCCATTACAATCTTTTTGTAATTAGGAACTTTAGAGAGCACTTAAACACTATGTATGGGGCCCCTTTTAAATAGTGAAGTCACCAACAAAAAATACAAAAATGTAAAAAAGTGACAGCAAATAAACCACGGGGAAGACATTTGTTTATAGTATTACAGAATGAGAGCTGGAACAAGAAGGCAGAGCTTTGTAGTTGTTTGGCCTCTGCATTGCATGACTCTAATTTTTTGCCACTCTACAAGTCTGTGAGATTTGAAAGTGTGACATTGATTTTGGATTAGAAAATAATTTTGGTGAGGGGCGCCTGGGTTGTTGAGCATCAGTTGTTAAATGTCTGCCTTTGGCTCAGATCATGATCCCAGGGTCTTGGGATAGAGCCCTGCATCAGCTCCCTTCTTGGCGGGAAGCCTGCTTCTCCCTCTCCCATTCTCCCTCCTTGTGTTCCCTCTCTTGCTGTGTCTCTCTCAGTCAAATAAATACAAATCTTTAAAATAAAAATTAACAAAAGAAAATAATTTTAGTGAGTAGGAGAATTTGCAGACATGGAATATACAAATAATGAGGATTAAGTTTTACTCTTAGAGGAGATCTTGTTCTCATTTATGAAACTTTTCGGGAATTCTTACTTTGAAATTTTAAGAACTTGCAGGATGTTCTTTTGAGAATTAAGTCTGGAGAAACCTCATCACTTAAGGTTGGATTTTTGAGGAATGACTTAAAAAATGTGAGTTTGGGGGCGCCTGAGTGGCTCAGTGGGTTAAAGCCTCTGCCTTCGGCTCAGGTCATGATCCCAGGGTCCTGGGATCAAGCCCCGAATCATGCTCTCTGCTCAGTGGGGAGCCTGCTTCCTCCTCTCTCTCTGCCTGCCTCTCTGCCCACTTGTGATCTCTGAGTGTCAAATAAATAAATAAAATTTAAAAAAAAAAGTGAGTTTGGCTTCGGAGAATAAATGAAGTAGTACAATTCTTGTCTTAAAATGAGATTTGATAATAAAGTAATGATCTAGAGAAATTGCCAGAGGGAAACTACAAAACAATTATAAAATATTTAGATCATGATGTTATTGGTGGGTTAAAACTCTCACTATCCGTTTCCCAGATGAGTACTTTATTGGCCAACATTCAGTCCATCTGATAAACAGATAACTCTTTAGTGGGTATATATACTGCCTATCTGTCTCATAGCCAAAGCCAGATTTAAAATTCCTTGAGGAAGGGTGAAGTATGATGTTTTTAATCCTTAGCACTGTGCATAAGTAAAAATATTTGCTTTAATCAGAAGACTGAAATTGCTTTTTCCTACAAACAGGTATTTAGTGAGCCTTTAAAATGTATTCTGTACATAGGAATATGGATAGTTCCTATCCTGTTGTTTTTCCAGCACATAGCTCAATGCTTAGCACATATTCTGAGCTTTGTTTTGTTTGTTTTTGTTTTTAATATACTGATGGTTAAGGTGCTGCTAAGATAAATAGAATTCACCTCACTTGCCAAATTCATCTTTTCTAGTAATGGCTGTCTATAGTGCTGTGTTGAGGAAGGTCATAAAAGAAATGGAATAACTTCAATCAGAAGTATAAATAAAATGGACCATCTATATGGGCTCAGCATATCAATTTTTCTTTGATGACTTTTGGCAAAGAAATTTATAGAAATTGTGAATTAAAGTCTTCAGGTAAGGACTTATAAATTGTATATTTATAAGCATGATGAACATTTTAATTTTTAAGCATGATAAACAATATTTGTGGCAAATATTCTTAGATTCTTGAAAGGTTGATAGTTATGAAATCTTTCTCTTTAGAAGAATAAGGAGTGAGTTATTTTTCAATACAGGAAAACCATTTTTTGTAGGAAGTTCCATTTATTTTTAAAGTTCTGTTGCTATGGCAAGTTGCTGAATTTGGGTAAATCACTCAACTCCTGGAATTCTGTTTCCTTTTCCATAAAATAAACAGGTTGATCTAGACCAATGATTTTTAACTTTTTGCTTTATTCAAATCAACATATCATTATTGAAATATTTTACAATTTACCATGTGAACAGGGCATTTTGATTTTTTAAAAATAGTAACCTGAGTTAGTAAGAATAAAACTTCGTAAGTCAAGTATTATTATATTTAAAAATACTTAAGATTTTATAATAAGTATATAAATTGATCCTATTTATAATTTATGTTTATAATTGATAATTTATGAATAAACATATACAGTATGTTGTATATGTACAATATGATACTTGGGTAGGTCCTTCAATGGAGAAAATCACTTCTCTAATGTCATCTACGTTTTGTCAGTCCTCACTCTTCTCAGCTTTATCACTACATTGTTCCCACCACACCTTTACTTGGCATCACTTAGATTTCTCAATTCTCCTCCATCAGAAACTTGCTATTTGTTATTTTATTTTACTTATCCAACCTTTCCACATTGTCTGCTTTCATTTAAGTGTTCTATTGCCAATACATTTAACTTACTGCCCTTTAATTTTTTGGTCTGTGTGCCCTCCAAAATACAAACCATGGGTAAATCTCAGTCCCTCTATTTTGGCTTGGGCAAGGGCTAACAGATTGTTAGTGCTATTAGAAATCCACTGTCTCCAAACTCATAATCTTGCAATGTTTCTTAAAATTTTTTCCTCTTTTCCTTTACTTTTCATTTCCTTTACTTAAATCTTGTGTATCTTGGCTTTTTATTCTCTTAGCTCTCTACTCAATCTTAGCTCGTTTCTTTTCCTTTTCTCTCCTTTCTTTTTTCTTCTTTCTTCTTCTTTTCTTTCTTCTTTCTTTCTTTCTCTCTCTCTCCTTCTCTTTTCTTTTCTTTCCTTTTTAATTTAGGACACCTGGGTGGCTCAGCTGGTTAAGGGACTGCCTTTGGCTCAGTCCTGGGAGTCGTGGGATCGAGTCCTCATTGGGCTCCCTGCTCAGCAGGGAGTCTGCTTCTCCCTCTGACCCTCCCCGCCCCCACACTCCTCTCTCATTTTTTCTCTCTCAAATGCATAAATAGAATCTTTAAAAAGTAAGGATTTTATTTGTCAGAGAGCTCACAAGGAGGTGGAGCAGTAGGCAGAAGGAGAAGCAGGCTCCCGGCTGAGCAGGGAGCCCAATGCGGGACTTGATCCTAGGACCCTGGGATCATGACCTGAACCAAAGGCAGATGCCACCCAGATGTCCCTACTACTTAATTTTCTAATGAAAGTTGCAGCTATTCCTTAGTTATTGTCCCGCATTTACAAATATAACTGAATTCTACCCATCTTTCCTCTACTTGGAGTAGAAGGAAAATTACCATTCTAAGGGGGATCCCTTTGCCTGTGTTTTCGGTCCTATGTCTTTACCCTATGGGATACAAATCTCTAGAAATGTCAAAATTTGATTTCTGATTATTGATTCCATCTCAGGTAATTTAAATGTGCTCAGCTTCCAGTCTTTGAAAAAGAAGAAGAAGCACTAAGATCCCCTCTTAACTTAAGGATCCAAGTTTTTTGGTAGCTTTATCACAATATTTGCTATATTGTGGTGGTCTGGAACTAAGCCAGAATATCCTGATGTTAGCCTGTAACTGAAAATTTATTTCTTCTCCCCTCATTCCATTGATACTGCTATACAAAGTCATCAATGATTTTGTCAGTAAATCTAGTTTTTAATTCTAACCTTTTTGCAAAACTTGATATTATTTACTCTGTTTTTGAAATATAGGTATACGCCAGAATACTAAGCATTTGGTCCCAGACCAACACAAGAAAGTGAGTCAAATGAATTTTCTGATTTCCCAGCTCATGTGAAAATTATGTTTACATGTCACTGTAGTTTATTAAATGTTCAGTAGTATTACATCTTAAAAAACAATGTTATATACTTTAATGTAAAAAATATTGCAAAAATGTGGTAACTATCATCTCAGCTTTCAGCAAGTCAAAATCTTTTTGTTGATGAGGAGGGTCTTGCCTCAGTGTTGATGGTTGGTGACCAGGGTGCTGGTTACTAAAGTTTGGAGTGGCTGTGGAAAGTTCTAAAGTAAGAACTTTACTTTAGAGTAAAGTAACAATGAGGTTTGCCCCACTGAGTGGTTCTTCCTTTCGTGATTTCTCTGTAGTGTGTGATGATTTTGGTAACATTAAACTCACAATAGCACTTGTTTCAGAATTGGAGTCATGCTTCTCTAACACTATCACTGGTTTATCAACTAAGTTTATGTAATATTCTACAACTTTTTTTTTTTTTTTTTTTAGTCTTTTCAACAATCTTCACAGCTTCTTCACCAGGAGTAGATTCCATCTCAAGAAGCCACTTTCTTTGCCTATCCATAAGAAACAACTCCTCATCTGTTAAAATTTTAATCATGAGATGGCAGCAATTCAGTCACATCTTCAGGCTCCAGTTTTAATTCTAGTTCTCTTGCTGTTTCTACCATATCTTTAGTTTCTTCCTTCACTGAAGTCTTGAACTCCTCAACAGTCATCGTAAGGGTTGGAATCAACTTCTTCCAAACTCCTGTGAGTGTTGATATTTTGGCCTCTTCCAGTGAATCATGAATGTTCTTAATGGCATCTAGAATAGTAAATCCTTTCCAGGTTTTCAATTTACTTTGCCCAGTTTTGTCAGAGGAATCACTATGACAGCTGCAGCCTGTCATGTGTTTCTTAAATAATAAGACTTGAAAGTCAAAATTATTTCCTTGATCCATGAACTGCAGAACGGGTGTTATGTTAGCAGGTATGAAAACAGCATCCATGTCCTTGTACACCTCCGCCAGAGCTATGGGTGATCAGGTGCATTGTCAATGAGCAATAATATTTTGAAAGGAATTTTTTTTTTTCCGGAGCAGTAGTTATTATTTTTTTTTTCTGAGCAGTAGTTCTTAACAGTGGGCTTAAAATAGTAAACCATGTTGTAAACAGATGCACTTTCATTCGGGCTTTGTTTATAAAGCACAGGCAGAGTAGGCCTGGGACAGAAAGCCAAGATGTGGTTAACCCTCTATTAATTATGCAGTAAGAGGGAATCAGAAGAATATGGTATGGTCTGAAGGTGAGCTTAGCTCCAAGGGACCAGTAATTCTCAACCTATTCACTGCTCACTGGTTTCCCCTAATGGTTTCCCAGATATGGTGCCAAATTTTGATTCATGCACACGGCGTGTTTTGATTATAGCTAAGTGTTCAAGCATACCTTGGAGATATTGTGGGTTTGTTTCCAGACCACTGCAATAAAACAAGTCAAATAAATTTTTTGGTTTCCCAGTGCATGTAAAATTTATGTTTACATTACACTGTAGTTTCTTAAGTGTACCATAGCATTGTGTCTATAAATACAATGTAAGTACCTTAATTAAAAATAGGCTATTGCTGGGACGCCTGGGTGGCTCAGTTGGTTGGACGACTGCCTTCGGCTCAGGTCATGATCCTGGAGTCCCGGGATCGAGTCCCACATTGGGCTCTCAGCTCCACAGGGAGTCTGCTTCTCTCTCTGACCTTCTCCTTGCTCATGCTCTGTCTCACTTTCTCTCTCTCAAATAAATAAATATTAAAAAAAAAATAGGCTATTGCTAAAAAATGCTAACCATTGTTGTCTTTGGGTGGTGCAGTTGGTTAAGCATCTGTCTCTTGGTTTTGGCTCAGGTCATGATCTCAGGGTTGGTATACTGAACCCTGCATCAGGCTTTGCTCTCAGCAGAGTCTGCTTAAGACTCTCTTCACTACTTCCTGTCCCTAGCCCCTGTATGCTTGCACACACGCTCTCACTCACTCGCTCTCTCTCAGATAAATAAATCTTTAAGAAAAATGTTAACCGTCATTTGAGCTTACAGTGAGTCCTAATCTTTCTGTAGGTGGAGGGTCTTGTTTCACTGTCATTGGCTCCTGTAGTGGTTGCTGAAGGTGGATATGGCTGTGGCAATTTCTTAAAATAAAACAACGGTAAAGTTTGCCTCATTTATGAACTCTTTCTTCCATAAATGATTTCTCTGTAGCATGCAATGAGTAATAATAATATTTTGAGATATTTCCAAGCAGTAGACCTCAACAATGGGCTTAAAATACTCAGTAAACCATCTTGTAAACAAATGTGCTGTTATCCAGACTTTGTTGATCCATTTATAGAATAGAGCACAGGCAGAGTAGATTGAGCATAATTCTGAGTGCCCTGGGATTTTGAGAATGGTAAATGAGCAGTGGCTTCAACTTAAAGTTACCAGATCCATTAGGCCCTAACAAGAGAAGAGTCAGCCTGTTGTTTGAAGCCTCTATTTTTTTTTTAAATTTAAATTCAAGTAGGAGTAGAATTTAGTGATTCATCACTTATATATAACACCCAGTGCTCATCCCAGTAAGTGTCCTTCTTAATGCCCATCTCACATTTAGCCCATCCCCCAGCCTCTTCCCCTCCTGCAACCCTCAGTTTGTTCTCTATAGTTAGAGTCTCTTGTGATTTGCTTCCCTCTTTGTTTTTTTTTTTTTGTTTGTTTTTAACTTATTTATCTGGTAGAAATCACAAGTAGGCAGAGAGGCAGGCAGAGACAGAGAGAGGGGGAAACAGTCTCGCCACTGAGCAGAGAGCCCAATGTAGGGCTCGATCCCAGGACCCTGGGACCATGACTTGAGCCAAAGGCAGAGGCTTTCACCTACTGAGCCACCCAGGCACACCTACCTCTTTGTTTTTATGTTATTTTTCCTTTCCTTCCCATATGTTCATCTGTTTGTATCTTAAATTCCACATATGAATGTAATAATATGATATTTTGTCCTTCTCTGACTGACTGATTTTTCTTAGCATAATAACCTCTAATTCCATCCACATTTTGCAAATGGCAAGGTTTCTTTCCTTTTGATGGCATAGTAGCGCATCGTGTGTGTGTGTGTGTGTGTGTGTGTATGTACCACATCTTCTTTATCTATTCATCTGTTGATAGACTTTTGGGTTCTTTCCATAAATTGGCTATTATTGATAGTGCTGCTATAAACATCAGAGTGCATGTACCCCTTTGAATCTGTGATTTGTATCCTTTGGTTAAATATCTAGTAGTGTAATTGCTGAGTCATAGGGTAGTATTATTTTTAACTTCTTGAGGAACCTCAATACAATCTCCCAGAGTGGCTACACCATTTTGCATTCCCATCAACAGTGTAAGAGGGTTCCCCTTTCTCCGCATCCTTGTTAACATCTGTTGTTTCCTATATTGGTAATTTTAACCATTCCAAACAGTGTAAAGTGGTTTTGATTTGTATTTCCCTGATCAGTGATGTTGACTATCTTTTCATGTCTGTTAGCCATCTGGATGTCCTGTTTGGAAAAATGTCTATTCATGTCTTCTGCCCATTTCTTAACTGGATTATTTGTTTTTTGGGTGTTCAGTTTGATAAATTCTTTATAGATTATGGACACTAACCCTTTATCAGTTATGTCATTTGCAAATATCTTCTCCTTTTTAATCAGTTGCCTTTTAGTTTTGTTGATTGCTTCCTCCCCTGTGCAGAAGTTTTTTTATCTTGATGAAGTCCTGATAGTTCATTTTTGCTTTTGTTTCCCTTTCCTCTGGAGACGTGTCTAGCAAGAATTTGTTAGGGCTGAGGTCAAAGAGTTTGCTGCTTGTGTTCTTCTCTATGATTTTGATGGTTTCCTGCCTTACATTTAGGTCTTTTATCCATTTTGAATTTATTTTTGTGTGTTGTATAAGAAAGTGGTTCTTTTTTTTTTTTTAAAGATTTTGTTTATTTTTTTGAGAGAGAGAATTATTGAGGGGAGGGGCTAAGGGAAAGGGAGAAGCAGACTCCCCACTGAGTAGGGAGCCCCAGTGTGGGGCTTGATCCCAGGACCCTGACATCATGACCTGAACTGAAATCAAGAGTTGGATGCTCAACCGACTGAGCCACCCAGGTGGCATAAATATTTACATTTATGTAAATGTAGGCATAAATATTTACAATTGGTTGACTTTCTTGTTGATAGTCTGTTATTATGTTATAGTGCCCTTCATTTCTTATTACAGTCTTTGGTTTAATATCTGGTTTGTCTGATAGAAGTAGGGCCACTCAAGCTTTTTGATGTCCATTAACATGACAGATGGTTCTCCATCCCCTCACTTTAAATCTGGAGGTGTCTTTGGGTCTAAAATGAATCCCCCTGTAAGCAGTATATTGATGTGTCTTGTTTTTTTTTTTAAATCTGTTCTGATACCTCTATGTCTTTTGATTGGAGCATTTAGTTTATTTCTATTGAGAGTAATTATTGATAAATATGAATTTAGTGAATATGAATTTTAAATATGAATTGTATTACCTATACAATCACTGTTCCTGTAGATCATCTCTGTTCCTTCCTGGTGTTTGTTGCTTTTGGTCTCTCTTTACCACTCAAAGAGTTCTCTTTTTATTGCAGTTCTCTATTTATTGCAGGGCTGGTTTAGTGTTTATAAACTCCTTTAGTTTTTGCTTGTTTTGGAAACTCTTTATTTCTCCTTCTATTCTAAATGAGATATACTATTCTTGGCTGCATAGTTTTCCTGTTCAGTGTGTTGAATATATTATGCCACTTTCTTCTGGCCTGCCAAGTTTCTGCGGGCTGGTCTTCTGTTAACCTTATGTGTCTACCCTTATAGGTTAAGGACCTTTTGTTCCTCTCTGCATTCAGGATCCTCTCTTTATCTTTGTATTTTGCCAAGTTTTACTCTGATATGTCTTGGTGTTGACCTGTTTTTATTGATTTTGAGGGATGTTCTCTGTGCCTCTTGGATTTGAATGCCTTTTTCCTTCTCCAGATTAGGGAAGTTCTCAATTAAAATTTCTTCAAATAAACCTTCTGCCCCCTTTCCCTGCTCTTCCTCTGGGACTGCTGTTATATGGGTATTATGGTGTTTTGTGGAATCACTGAGTTCCCTAAGTCTATATTCGTGATCTAATAGTCTTTTCCTCTTCTTTTCAGCATCATTATTTTCCGTAATTTTGTCTTCTACATCACCTATTAGATCCTCTGCTTCTTCCATCCTTGTGATTACATCCAGTTGGTTTTGCATCTTTATTATACCATTTTTTATTTTGGCCTGACTAGTTTGTTTGTTTGTTTTTTAAAGATTTTATTTATTTATTTGACAGAGATCACAAGCAGGCAGAGAGGCAGACAGAGAGAGAGGAAGGGAAGCAGGCTTCCCGCTGAGCAGAGAGCCCGATGTGGAGCTCGATCCCAGGACCCTGGAATCATGACCCGAGCCAAAGGCAGAGAGGCTTTAACCCACTGAATCACCCAGGCACCCCTGGCCTGACTAGTTTTTAAGTCTTTTAATCTCTGCAGCCGGGGTTTTTTTGGAGTCCTCTATGCGTCTTTCAAGCACAGCTAGTATTCGCATGATTATTGTTCTAAATTCTTGTTCAGATACATTGCTTATATCTGTTTTGTGCAAACCCCAGGCTGTGATTTCTTCTTGATCTTGTCTTTGGGGAGATTTCCTCTGTTTTATCATTGTGTCTAGGTTTCTGTCTTTTGCATGTTTCAAAAGCTTGCTATGTTTCCTGCTCCTGAGAGTAATACTATATTAAGAAGGGGTCATGTACTGTCCAGGGCCTGGCACTTTAGGAGGTGTTTCTGGTATGTGCTGTGTTCACTCTGTTACTCTGTTTTGGCTATTCTTTCCCACAGGCCAGTCCTCTGCAGAGTTTCTCCTTGCTTGCAGTGGGGAGTGTTTGGACCTTTCCCTGCGCTTCTATTTGTTTCTTAAGATAAGTCTGATTTTAAAAAATGACCAACCCAAGAGAAAAGGAAAAGAGACAAAAAACAAAACAAAACAAAAGGGGGCACCTGGGTGGCTCAGTGGGTTAAAGCCTCTGCCTCCAGCTCAGGTCATGATCCCAGGGTCCTGGGATTGAGCCCCAAATTGGGGATCTCTGCTCATCGGGGAGCCTGCTTCCTCCTCTCTTTCTCTCTCTTCGCCTGACTTCCTGCCTACTTGTGATCTCTGTCTGTCAAATAAATAAATAAATAAATAAATAACAAAAAAGAAACAAAAAACCACTGTAAGCCTGATTCCAAAGAAAAAGAAAGGAAAGGAAAAAAAGCAAAAAAAAAAAAAAAGCCTTATTCAAAAAACGATAAAAGAAAACAAACCAAGCAACAAACAAAAACTATAAGCCTGATTCCAAAGAAAAAAGAGAAAAATAATTAAAATTAATAAAATGGAAAAAAAATAAGAGAAAGCCTGGTCCTAGTTCCACCAGAACTGAAGCTGACACTTTGGAGCACTCTATGATCAGTAGACTTGGTACATGCTGGGGCCTGTGTTGGTCTTCTGGCTCACAGTCAGACCTACCCTTGTAAAGATCTGCTTATGGGGTAGGGGAGTGGGGTTTGGTGTAAGTGACGCCAGCCTCTCCTGGAGGTTGTGTTTCTCTCTAAAGTCCAACTGTGCTTGTGGGTAATGGGGTAGAGAATGCCATTACCTTGTCCCCAGGGAGGGAAACTTGCCACCACCACTGTTCAGGGGACCCTCAAGGAAAGGGAACAGTCTCCCCTACTGTGTCCCAGGCTTTTATCAGATCCCTACACTCAACCTGTCTGTGCCTGGGCCATTGGCATGCCCAGTGCCACAGGTCTGTGTTTTATCTCTGGCCAGTGGCTGGGATTCAAAACCCCAAATCTTAAAGGACCCAGCAATGAGTGGACTCACTCCTCAACCTCGGACAAAAGCCTTGCAGTGCTGTGCCCAGCATCGTTCTGTCCCAGAAAAGCAGTCACATGCCTGCACAGGTGCCAGGAATCTATAGTGAAGGACAGCAAAAAGCTGTGACCAGGTTATCTGCCCTCTGCACATGCTTCTGTTCCCTGCTGTCAAATGGACACTCAATGGAGACCAACGTGACTTTCGTCCTTGGAGAGGTAATATACCCTCTTCCAAATGTCCTCCAGGAAGGGTAACATTCTCTATAGGATGACCCAAGGGATCCCCCTACCATGGCATCTTGCACAAACCCTACACACTGCTCTCTCTCCCACTTTCTCCCTGACTTCTCTCTGTGAAAAGGGCTCTGCGGCAGTGTAGTTTTTCTCTCCCCTAATTCATGTCTCCAGCTTCACACCTGCTATGTTTGCTCCCTCCAATTGTACAGATTGTTTTCTTAATCATCAGATTGATTTCCTAGTTGTTCCAAATAATTTGATGTTGATCTAGTGTGTTTGAGGGACAGGCAAGCACAGGTCTCTCTACTACTCTGCCATCTTAACTTCTCCCCTGTCCTTTGAAGCTTTAGAAGCTACGAAAGTTCTAGATTGTATCTTCTCCAGTAGAAGGCTGTTTAGTTTACCTTGAAAATCTTGTTTAGAGGAGCCACCTTCATAAATTATCTTAGCTAGATCTTTGGTCTAACTTGCTGCAACTTCTATATTGGCAGTTGTTACTTCACCTTGCACTTTCATGTTATGAACACAGTTTCTTTTCTTAAACTTCATGAACCAACCACTGCTAGTTTCAAACTTTTCTCTTGCAGCTTCCTCACCTCCTCTCAACCTTTATAGAATTGAAGAGGGTGAGGACCTTGCTTTGTATTATAATGGCTTTGACTTGCAGGAATGTTGTGGCTGGTTTGATGTTCTATCCGGACCAGGAAAACTTTCTCTATATCAGCAATAAGGCTGTTTTGCTTTCTCATCATTCATGTATTTGTTGAAGTAGCACTTTAGATTTTCTTCAAAAACTTTTCCTTTGCATTTGTAACTTTGCTGACTGGTGCAAGAGGACTAGTTCTGGTCTGTCTCAGCTTTCAACATGCCTTCCACACTAAGCTTAATCATTTCTAGCTTTTTTTTTTTTTTTAAGTGAGAGATGTGTGACTCTTCCTTTTACTTGAACACTTAGAGCCCATTGCAGGGTTATTAACTGGCCCAATTTAAATATTGTTGTGTGTGAGAAAATAGGCCTGAGGGGAGGAAGAGAGATGAGGGGAACCGCCCATCAGCAAAGCAGTCATATATGCACATTTATTGATTAAATTTGCCATTTTGTATGGATACAAGATGTAATTGTTCCCCCAAACAATTACAATAGTAACATCAAAGATCACTGATTACAGATGATCAAAACAAATGCAGTAATAATGAAAAAGTTTGAAATATTGTGAGAATTACCAAAATGTGACATAAAGACCTGAAGTGAGCCAAATCTTTTGGAAAAATGATGCTGATAGACTTGCTTAATTCAGGGTTGCTTCAAATCCCTAATTTGTAAAAAAACACAATATCTGTGAAGGCATAATAAAATGGGGTAGGGCTGTAATATCTTCAATGGTATCATGTACTTATATATCACACATGTAACTTACCTCCTATTAATTTGATTGTTCTTTCTTTTTTTAAATTGAAATATAATTGACATATAGCTTTATATTAGTTTTAGGCGTACAATATAATTTGATATTTGAAAACATGACATCATCACTACAGTAAATCTTGTTACCCTTGCATCACCATGTAGAGTCATAGCATTTTTTTTTCTTATGATGAGAACTTTGAAGATCTACTTTCTTAGCAACTTTCAAAAATGCAACAATACAATAATATTGACTATGATCGCCTTGTTTTACATTATATCCTGGAATTTGGTACCTCTTCTTTTTTTTTTTTTTAAGATTTTATTTATTTGAGAGAGAGCACAAGTAGAAGTGAGGAGGGACAGAGGGAAAGGAAGAAGCAGACTCCCTGCTGAGCAGGAAGTCTTGTGCTGGGCTTGATCCCAGGACCCCAGGATCATGACCTGAAACAAAGGCAGACATTTAACTGACTGAGCCACCAAGGTGCACCTGTAATTTTGTACCTTTTGATCCCCTTCACACATCCCTACAACCAATCTGTTTTCTGTATCTGTAGGTCTTGTTTTGTTTCATTTGTTTTTATAATCCACATGTAAGTGAAATCAAAACAGTATTTGGTTTTGCCTGACTTATTTCACTTATCATAATACCTTCAAAAATCTATTCATGTTGTCACACACAAAAGGCAGTTTCATTGTTTTTTAATGGCTGAGTAGTATGTCATTACATATATATATATTATATTTGTACATATACTACATCTCATATGTATATATACTACATCTTCTTTATCCATCCATCAGCACTTAGGTTGTTTCCCTATCTATTCAGCTATTGTAAATAATTCTGTAATAAACATAGGGATGCAAATTTACTACTGCATGTCTTGAAGTAGTGCTTTCCTTTTCCTCAGATATGTGCCCAGAAGTGGAATTGCTGGATCATATGGTAGTTCTATTTTTATTTAAAAAAATTTTTTTTAAAGATTTATTTATTTATTTAGAGAGAGAGTACATACATGAGCAGGGGGAGGGACAGAGGGAGAAGGATAGAGAATCCCAAATAGACTTCCCAGTGAGCATGGAGCCCCATGTGGGTCTCAGTCTTATAACCCTGAGATAATGACCCAAGCCTAAATCAAAAGTTGGTTCCTTAACTGACTGAGCCACCCAGGTGCCCTGATAGTTCTATTTTTAACTTTTTAAAAAAGATTTTATTTATTTATGACAGAGAGATATCGTGAGACAGGGAACACAAGCATGGGGAGCTGGAGAGGGAGAAGCAGGCTCCCTGCTGAATAGAAAGCTCAATATGGGGCTCAGTCCCAGGACTCTGGGATCATGACCTGAGCCAAAGACAGATGCTTAATAATTGAGTCACCCAGGCATATCTATTTTTAACTTTTTGAGGAGCCTCCATGCTGTTTTCCATAATGGCTACATCAATTTATATACCACCAATAGTACATGAAGGTTCTCTTTTCTCCACATCCTCACCAACACTTTTTACTTCTTGTCTTTTTGATAACAGCCATTCTGACAGTTATGAGGTGATATCTCATTGTGGCTTTGATTTGCTTCTCCCTGGTGATAGTGATATTTGGAATCCTTTCATGTAACTTTGGCCATCTGTATGTCTTCTTTGGAAAATGTTCATTCAGGTTCTCCACCCATATTTTTAAATTAGATTTTTTTTGTTTTTGTTATTATTGTTATTGAGTTAAATGAGTTCTTTTTAAAAATTATTTTATTATTTTCTTATTTTTTTAAGAGAGAGAGAACAAACAAGCAGGGAATAGGGTCAGAGACAGATGGAGAAGCAGACCCCTGCTGAGCAAGGAACCCAACACAGGGCTCAATCCCAGGACCCTGAGATTGACAAGAAGGAGACACCTAACTGACTGAGCCACCCAGGTGCCCTGAGTTATAGGAGTTCTTTATATATTTTGGATATTAACCTTTTATTGGATACATTGTTTGCAATTATCTTCTCCCATTTCGTAGGTAGGCTTTTCATTTTTTTGATGGTTTGCTTTGTGCAGAAGCTTTTTAATTTGATGTAGTCCCACTTGTTTGTTTTTGCTTCTGTTGACCTTGTCTTTGGAGTCATGTCCAAAAAGTCACATCAAGACAAATGTTAAGGAGTTTAATGCTTATATTTTCTTTGCGAGTTTAGGAGTTTTATGGTTTCAGTTCCTACATTAAAGTCTAATCCAATTTCAATTAATTTTTGTGCATGCTGTAAGGTAATGGTCTAATTTCATTCTGTTGTGTGTGGCAGTCCTGTTTTCCCAATACCATTTATTGAAGAAGTTCCTTTCTCCATTGTATATTCTTGCTTCCTTTGTCTTTAGTTAATTGGTCATATGCAAGGATTTATTTCTAGGATCGCTATTCTGTTTCATTGATCCATGTGTTTGTTCTTATGCCAATAACACAGTATTTTAATTACCACAGCTTTGTAATTATTTTGAAATCAGAGAGCATGATGCCTAAAATTTGTTATTCTTTCTCAAGATTGCTTTGATTATTTGAGATCTCTTATGGCTCCATCCAAATTTTAGGATTGTTGTATTTCTGTGGAATGTGCCATTGGAATATTTTTTTTTTAAAGATTTTATTTATTTATTTGACAGAGACAGATCACAAGTAGGCAGAGAGGCAGGCAGAGAGAGAGAGAGGGAAGCAGGCTCCCTGCTGAGCAGAGATCCCGATTCGGGACTTGATCCCAGGACCCTGAGATCATGACCTGAGCCGAAGGCAGTGGCTTAACCCACTGAGCCACCCAGGTGCCCCATGCCATTGGAATTTTGATAGAGACTGCATTGAAACTATGGATTGCTTTGGGTAGTATGGGCATTTTGATAATATTAATTCTTCCAATCCGTGGGGAAGGAGTCTCTTTACATTTATTTATATCTTCAGTTTCTTTCATCAATGTCTTATAGTTTTCAGTGGACAGGTCTTTTGCTTCCTTTGTTAAATTTATTCCTAGGTACTTTATTCTTTTTGATGCAGTTATAAATGGGATTATTCTTAATTTCTCTTTCTTTTTTATTTTTTAAAAGATTTTATTTATTTATATGACAGGCAGAGATCAAATTTATTTATTTGATAAGCGGAGAGGCATGCAGGTGGGGGGTGTGGAGCAGGCTTCCGCTGAGCGGAGAGCCCGATCCTGGGCTCAATGCCAGGACCCTGGGATCATGACCTGAGCCTAAGGCAGAGGCTTTAACCCACTGAGCCAGCAAGGCGCCCCTTAATTTCTCTTTCTGATAGATCATTGTTAGTATATACAAATATAACAGATTTTGTGTGTTGATTTTGTACCCTGTAACTTCACTGAATACGTTTATTCTAATAGTTTTTTGGGTGTGGAATCTTAAGGGTTTTCTATATAAAAAATCATGTGTCTGCAAATAGTAAAAGTTTTACTTTTTCTTTTCAATTCTGAATGCCTCTTTTTTTTCCTTGCCTAATTGGTCTGATTAAGACTTCCAATATTATGTCAAATAAAATTTTGATTGTTCTGTTATTCTTAGCCTCCCTTTCCCTCTGTTTAAAATTTCTTCTGTCTATATATTCTCAACCCTTTGGTGACTTAGTTACTATCAACTTGTTGATTATTCCCAAATCAATCTTTCTATCCTATGTCTTTCTCCTGAAATCCAGAGTTATATTTTTTAGCTTAGCATTTCCTCTTGGATATTGCATAGATATTTCACATTAAAAATATCCAAACTGAAATTTTTCTCCCTTCACATCTGCTTTTCCTCTATGCATTCATTCATTCATTTATTGAGTATTTGAACACCTCCTGCATACCACTGTACGCTGTAGTAGGTACTAGATATATACTAGGAATGAAATAGATAACATCATTGCCCTAACATAGTTTAGAGGGGGAGACAGACAAACATGTAAACTTAAATATATAGTCACAAATAAGGCATGAAGAATAACCAGGGACCTAAAAGAAGTTGGGGAAGGGGGAGTCATTGAAGATATGTGTGCTAGAATGATATATAATTTCAGACCTAAAAGATAAAGAAGCAGAAAGTGCGGAAGGAAATTGTAATTATATACAGAATGAAAATCATACAGGAGACCCTGTCTGGCCAAGATCTTGACATTTTATAGGGCTAAAGAAAGCTATATAAACTTAAGTGTTGTAGGTAAGAGGCAAAGTGTGAGAAGATGATTTGGGATAGGAGGGAGCCAAATCATAGATGGCCTTATAGATCATGTTCTAGATTTTAACATTTTGATTATATGTACAAGAGAGGTATTTAAGGACTTTGAACATGAAAGTAATAGAATCTGGTTTTAGGAATATAGAACAAGTAATTCAAGCTTATTAAAGTAAATGTAATGAGAAGTGAATCATGTTTGCCTTGAATCTCAAAAGTAAGATGCCATGGTTTCTATTTTAAGCTGCCTATACCAGAAATAAACATAGGAACTTGCCTTGATATACTTTATCTCTACTGTAGCCCTAATCTCATAATGTATTACTGATTTTACGTTTTTAACTTATCTTACATTGACCACATCTTTTTACCCAGCTTCAGCTTCCCCCTTAACATCTCTTAACTGTCCTAACTGTACTCTAATTATATTCAAATTCTTGTGTTTCCATGCCCCTATCTTACCGATATGTGAGTTTTCAGATTGTCTCTAGCCTTGATACAGATAACTACTATCTCTAGAATGTTTTCTTCCTTCTTCTACTCTTTACCTCTCCAGTTTACACTTTGGCCTGGAAAATTACTCACTTCTATTTCTCTCACAAGTCTCAGATTTAATATGCCCCTTGGGAAACTTGTCCAGCCTCTGTGTTCCTATGACATTTTCAGCTTACTCTTAAAGTAGGGGTATTCTGTTCAAGAACTTACCTACTTCTGGTCCACTGTTTCTTGTAGGTTGCAGTTCTTTGAGGTCCCAAGCCAAATCAAGGGAGGTTCACAATTCATTTGCTTGATTCTCTCCTTTCCTTTGTGCTTTCCCTGTGCCCGCCCTCCTTCCTCTTCTGCTCTACCTTGGTTGATTCTGGATTCTAGTTTCTATCTCCCTCCTCCTGTGAGGCTGTCAAAAGCACTTCTTCCAAAATTGGCAAATGCAGGGCCTACCTCTCTTAACCTCTGTATTTCTCAATTTTTGGCCTGGTAAGTCTTCAGAGTCTTCAATATCTTCATTTTTTGGTTCCATTTGTCTACTTGCTCAGCAGAAATATTGGTCTGACAAAACCTATGCTGTCAATTCCAGAAGTAGAGGCCCTAGGATGTATCTTGCAGTATATAACTATGTGATCTAATTTTCCAGATTTTGACATATTTATTAATTTGTTTTTAAAACTATGGTTAATGTAAGTGAAAAGTTCTCTATATAAAGAGAATAAGGAGTTCAAAATTATCTAAATTCAGTTTTTTAAAAAAGTTTTGAGGTATAACACAAAAAATGTACAAGTTGTGAATACAAGCCTCAATGATTTTACAAAGTTAATATAGCTGTGTAACCAGTACTTAGGTAGAGAAACAGATTACCAAGTTCCAAGAAGCCCTTTCTCCCCTCTTCCAATCATTAGACTCTTAAAGATAACTCCTATCCCAATATCTAACAACATAGATTAGTTTTGTCTGTCTGAACTTTATATAAATGGAATAATACAGAACACACTAATACCGAATAATACAGAACACATCATTAACTCAATGTTATGTATGTGAAATTTATCCATGTTGTCATTTAGGTTTTATCTTAATAGATTTATAGTAGATGGATGAAGATTAGATAAAGACGGTAGACTAGGCACATATGTTCCAAATGCAAATAAATCTGTGGAAAAACACACCTCAGTAATCACATTAGATAGATGTCTTGGTAGTAAGGAATTCCAGGCTCACTTTCAACATATACAAGGAGTGACGGTGGGGGGAAGCGTAGAAATTTTCAAGTAGAAGTGATTAGGCCACCAAGTTTCACCAAATACTTGAGAAAAACCAATATCATGAAAAAGAATTACCAACTTTAAGGAAATAGGAAAAATAATACTGAAAAACTCAGTTAATACAGCAATCAGAAATATTTTAGTACATCTATATTCTCATAGATTTGAGAATGTTGCATCCTTTACTCTGAAACAGATCTTGGATATTAAACCTGTGATTGTTAAAATGAAGAACAAAATCTGGGCTAAATAACAGAGTGACACAAAGTACAAAATAGCTGTAAGAGCAAGCTGTGAAATTCTTTGAGAACATAGAGGAAAGGTCAAGGGATTAGAAATAGTGAGGAAAAAAAAGCACATGGAATATAGATTCAGGAATTCAATATCTGTCTGATAGGAATTCCTGATAGAACAGAGAAAATAGAAGAGAGGAAATAAAGGAACCAAAGAAGAAAATTTTCCCAGACCTTGAAAGGATGAAATCTTCACGTTACAACAATGCACCAAGTGCAAGTAGAATAAATTATGGAAGGCCTACACCTAAATACATTATGGTGAAACTTGAGAAGACAAAGAAAGGGTAAAGAGAGTTTTCTATAAAGCTTTCAAACAGGAAAAAAAAAAAAGCATCTACAAAATCAGATGTCTTATTGTAACAATCTCTGAAGGCAATGAAACAACACTTTTAAAGATAGGGAAAATAAATTTTTAACTGATTAGAGTACTGTACCTAACCCCCAAAGCATTTAAGTGGGAGGGAAAAAAGATAATTTTTAGATGTACAAGGCCTCAAATTTTATCACTTGGGTTATTTCAGTTGGGTTGTGGGTTATACAAAATTATCCTTTCCTTTCTTGCTCATGTAAAGATCTTTTATAAGTTTCTGACTTAATTAATTAAGGATACACATGATGTTATGAATGAGGTTGCACAGAGCAGATCAGATGGAATATATCCTAGTGCATCATTTCATGCCCCTCGTGTTCTTAATGGGATGTGCAGCTGTTGGAGATGGTAGCCAGGCAGAGAAGGGTTCTGTTGGATCTGGGAAAACTCAAACCTTCCTAGGTTTTTGACCATTTATTCTTTTTTTTTTTTTTTTTTTTTTTAAAGATTTTATTTATTTATTTGTCAGAGAGAGAGCGAGCGAAAGCAAGCACAGGCAGACAGAGTGGAAGGCAGAGTCAGAGGGAGAAGCAGGCTCCCCGTGGAGCAAGGAGCCCGATGTGGGACTCGATCCCAGGACGCTGGGATCATGACCTGAGCCAAAGGCAGCGGCTTAACCAACTGAGCCACCCAGGCGTCCCGACCATTTATTCTTAAAGTTGAGGTCACCAGTCAGAAATAATGTATGTGCTTCTATTAGTGGGAAGAAATACTTGGCTCTCTTGATTTTTAACCAAAAGACAGTATTATCTATACACATCCTCTTCTGGGAAGAGGAAGCAGTGGTGTCCGATGTTCCTGAGCCTTTTATTTCAATAGAAATTTTCTTATTTCACAGCCCTGTCCTCTTGACTCTTACTTGGTGGTTTTCATACTTATTTTGATTTGAAGACTATCATAAATCCATTTCTCTACCTTTCACCTGCAAATGAATCCAAGGAAGAAGAGATGGGTAGATGAAATAGTGTTGAAAAAGACCAAACAAAATACTAAAGTCTAAGTAATATTTGTAGAGAAAAATAATTTGGTAATCTGGAGCTGGACTTTCAGATTTTCCTCTCAGATAGTAGGGTATGTATTGGAGTAATGCTGGATGGTGACCAGTGGAGAAACCTATAGATACTGATGGAGATATCTTGGCCATGGGGCTGATAGTTAAATGAAAATGTATTTCTTCAAAATTGAAGGGTAGTTATAAGAAGAATAGAAATAGTATATTTTTCAAATTTCTGGAGGAAAAAATGGGAAAGAAAATCTGAATAAAGGCAAGAAAGCAAAAATATTAAAAAATAAAGAACTGTAAATTAGAAAAATGACATAAGAGGGCAGGAATAAATATGTTAGTAGTTTCAAGTGTGTTGAGTCCCCATGTTAGCTCCTGGGCGGTGTGGTAAGGGCAGGCAGGCCAATCTAAGCAACAGGCTACACAACTTTTCCTGGTCAACTCTTACTCAGGGCAGCAGGAGAGTGACCATTTGTCTTTCTTTAGTTCATGATTTCTCCTAGGGATGGGAATAATGAAAATAGAGAGATCAATATGAACATAATAGCTACAATGTCCTGATCAGAGTCAATGTGAGAAACAGTAAGGACACAGCATTCCTGTGAAACAGGCTTGGATTTACATATTTATGCAAAATCCAAAACTCCTTCCTTCCTTTCTTCCTGTCTAATACTTTCTCAGAGTGATTCTACTGTACCACATGCTCTGGAACCACTTTAGGCCCATTTTTCAGTTTTGTTCATTTTCTAGTCATAAATGAGGTAGATATTGCTTTTTTACTATATCTGCATTTTTTTTGATTATTTTTTATTTGTATTTGGGTTTGGCTCAAGGGTATTTCTGATACACTGAGACTCTTTTGTTTAATATTACTAGCAATCAAAATTTTAATGAATTAATTTTTTCTGTTATAATTTTATATTATTATTTTTTAAATCCACCTATATTACTAGAGACACAACCCCCAAAAAATTGACAGTAAAGGGATTGTTCTTATGTGAAAGATAAGAATGCCTACTTTGCTTTTCTTCAGCATTGTGCTGGAAATGCTAGTCAGAGCAAGAATGTAAGAAAAGGAATACATATTGAAATGAGGAAATAAACTTCAACTATTTGCAGATAGTTCTGTACAGGAATATCCAAAAGCATGTACAAGTAAGTTATTAGCATTAATAAATAAGATCAGCAAGGTATGAGATAGAAGATCATGAGGAAAAAATCAATTGTAATTCTGTATTATCAGCAGAAAAGTTGTAAAATGAAATAAATAAGCAACCATTTACAGTAGCATAAAAAATGAATACATTGGGAACAGATCAATGAAAAAATGTATAATATATTTACACAGAAAAATATACATTCTTTAAAGAAGCTAAGACCTAAATAGAGAGAGAAATATACCTTGTTCATAGATTGGAAGATACAATATCGTAAGGATGTCAGATTATCTTCAAATTATCTTCAAAAGTGTGTGTGTATGTGTATGTGTACTTGACCAGCTGATTCCAAAGTTTATATGGAAGTGCATATAAGATGAACAGCTGAAACTCTCTTGAAAAAAAGCAGCAAGACGGGATGAGAAGACCTTTTTTTGTAAAGCCATGGTAATTGTGACTGTGTTACTTGCAGAAGACAGTGTTATTTGCACAAGTGGAGTTCAGAAATAGAGCCCTTGATTAGACAAAGATGCTACTACCTAGCAGTGCAGAGCAGTGGATTAAGGATAGTCTCTTTAATAATTTTCTGTGAACAAGTGGACACCCATATATATATATATATATGAGCTTCTACTTCATACCATAGTCAAAAATCAATTCCATGTGGATCATAGATATGAATATCATAGCAAAACAACAACGCTTATAAAATGAAATAGAAGAATATTATAATGAGTTTGAGGTAGGGAACAATTTTTTATAAGATTTATTTATTTATTTTAGAGAAAGAGAGGTCGTGCCTGAGGGAACTCACAAGCGGGAGGAGGAGCTGAGGGAGAGAATATCTAAGCTGACTCCCACTGAGCATGGAGCCCAACCAGGGCTTGATCTCATGATCCTTAGATCATAACCTGAGGTGAGACTAAGATTAGGACACTTCACCAACTGAGTCAAAAATCTTTGTGGGTTTTTTTTTTTTTATGATTTTATTTATTTGACAGAGAGAGACAGAGTGAGAGAGGGAGAAGCAGCTTCCTGCTGAGCAGGGAGCCGGATGTGCTCGGTCCTAGGTCACTGGGATCATGATCCACACTGAAGGCAGATGCTTAACCACTGAGCCATCCAGGCACCCCTTGAATGGCTTAAATTAAAAAAAAAAACAAAACACAAAAAACTTCTCTATCCAAAAAGAGCAAGGACGTGGAACCACACAAGTAGGTAGAAGTGTAAATTGGTACAACCATTTGGAAAACAGTTCATTGGGTAGTACAGATGAAGCTGAGGGAATCCTGTGACCAGCACTTTCACATCTAGATATGTACCCAACTGAAATATATCTACATATGTACTGGGAGACCTGAGTCTTAACGTACTTAGTATCATTATTTGTAGTAGTTTTAAATTTAAATAATGTAAATGTCTATCACCAAGAATTGAGAAATGAGATCTTGGTTTATTTGCACAATGGAATACTATACAGTAATGAAAATTAACAAAAGACAGTTACATTCAACAACATGGAAGCATTTCAGAAGCAATGTTGAGGCGTAGAAGCACGACCAAAAGAATACATGATTTACTCATTCATATAAGGTTAAAAATCAAGAAAAATGAAAATATTGTGTTTACGGATATGTACTTAATGGGAGAGGTACAGGGTAGATTAAAAAAGAATTGAAAATTTCAAAACTTATTACACAGTAAATATGTTATGTATTGGGTATGCAGTACACACCAACCTGTAGATTATTTTTTCCTGTGTCTAAATGTACACATAATGAGTCTTGAATCCATTCTTTTTTCAGAGAACATAGTGACAAGGATCCCATGTTCAAACAAAGTAGTTATTTTTTTCTCCCATAGGCACAGGAAGTTGCTAGAAACCTAATTTTTCACCTCATTTCCATCACATGGTCTAGTGGTTACTTAATAATTATATTCTCTGAGAAAATTAATAAATAAAAAATAATAATCATCTTCCACAGATCAGGATTAGGTGTTCTATTTGAAACATTGAATGTGGATGGGTGGCCACCCAAATTTTGGGGATACACTGAGAACTTTGTGTTTGTGTCACCTAATACTGACATCCTTGAAGAAAGGAGCAGTGCATCATGGCCACCATTTCATCATTGGTGATAGGCTACAAAGAGTTTGGGCTAAATTAGACCTCAGAATTGTTATGTGTCAGGGATAATTTTGAAGATTAGTAAAATTATAAGTATATTGTGATAATTCCTTAGTTTTGACTTTATGTTCAGATATTTTTATTTAGTGACTAAATAAATTTTCAATAAACTTCTGTTATTTTAAAATCATTCCTATATCTCCTTACAAGGATAAACATGAAGATAATTACTCCAAAATTTAGGTAATTGTTACTTTTGAGGTTGAGGGAGGGTTCTAATTGTGAAGGGCCTATTAGAGGCTTTTGTAATGTTGGCAATATCCTGTTTCCTTTTTTTTTATTTTTTAAGATTTTATTTATTTATTTGACAGAGACAGAGAGATCACAGGTAAGCAGCGAGGAAGGCAGAGTGGTGGTGGTGGTGGTGGGGAAACAGGCTCCCTGCTGAGCAGAAAGCCGGACACTGGGCTTGATCTCATGACCCTGGGACCATGACCTGAGCTGAAGGCAGAGGCTTAACCCCCTGAGCTACCCAGGTGCCCCTAATATCCTATTTCTTGACCTGGTTGGTGATTACATGGGTGCTTGCTTATGTAACAATTCATTAAAGTGCACTTTATGTTTTACATGCTTTGCTATATGTGCATTAACTATATATATATATATATATATTTAACAGAGAGTACAAGCAGTGGGAGTGGCAGAGGGAGAGGGAGAAGCAGACTCACCCCTAACCAGGGAGCCTGATGTGGGGCTCAATCCCAGGACCCTGGCTCATGACCTGAGTTGAAGGCAGACGTTTAACTGACTAAGCCACCCAGGTCCCCCTGTATGTGCTTTTCCATGATAAAAATGGCATTAGAGAACTGGGGAGGAAATAATTGTAGTTTATGTGTTTTATAGATGACAATGTTAGAATGGCTCTCTAGACCTTTAGTGAATTTGATTTATTAGAATTTGTTTCATCAAAGATAAAGTATAGTTGGTATTCTTGAATTATGAGCATTCTTTGAAAAAAGATACATAATAAGTAGCATACCAGTTTGTGGATACCTAGATATCCAGTAACAGAGAGAGAATTTGATATTCTAGAGAAAGAGTAGCAGAATCTATTTCACATAGTAGGAGTCAGTAAATGTTTCTCGGAGTACCCCAGGACTCAAATAGGGCTCTTTTCAGGAACTGGTCCTTATATTTGATTACTTCAGCTAATACTTTGAGAATAAAGGTTATAGTTCTGCGTAATTAACATAGGAAATAAGATTTCCTTCTTTATCAAAGTGAGTCAAATGACATAGGCTTATTTCCAGAATTCTTACCCATCAAGAATAATTTTCTGATAAAGACATTAAAGCATTACTTGTGTATGCTTCCCATTTTTCTAGATTAAACTACATTTCAGGAGAATAGCCATGTGAAGTGTGCATGTATGAACTCTTCTGGTAGCTGCATCTGGCTGGCTCAGTTGGTAGACCATGTGATTCTTGATCTTGAGGTTGTAAGTTCAGGCCCCACATTGGCTGTAGAGATCACTTAAAAACAAAATCTTTTTTAAAAAGATTTTATTTATTTATTTGACAGAGAGAGAAAGAGAGAGGGAGGGAACACAAGCAGGAGGAGTGGAAGAGAGGGAAGCAGGCTTCCCACAGAGCAGGGAGCCTGATGCAGGGCTCCATCCCAGGACCCTGGGATCATGACCTGAGCCGAAGGCAGAGGCTTTAACCCACTGAGCCACCCAGGTGCCCCAAATTGAACCAATTTTTAAAAGCCACATTATTATTAGAAATTCAAGAATTCTTTTTCTTTTGGTTGTGTGATTGGCTAGTTTCTCCCTAGAAAATATTTATACTTTGCCTGGGTTTCCCCCCATTCTTCAGTTTTCTTTAAAGTTTCAATTCTTGGTCCTCTGCTATTCTCAATGTATGCTATTTCACCTAGGGAACTACTATTATTCTTTTATTTCAACCATCACTTTTATGATGATAACTTTTAGGCTTTATCTCCCATTCAAATTCCAGTCCAATTTTTTTTTTTTTTTTTTTTTTTTTAGATTTCTTTGGGATGTGTGAATGTTCTATTCCATCATTACTTCAAGCGAAATGTCTTCTTCTTTTTTTTTTTTTTAAAGATTTTATTTATTGATTTGACAGAGAGAAATTACAAGTACACTGAGAGGCAGGCAGAGAGAGAGAGAGAAGGAAGCAGGCTCCCTGCCAAGCAGAGAGCCCGATGTGGGACTCGATCCCAGGACCCTGAGATCATGACCTGAGCCGAAGGCAGCGGCTTAACCCACTGAGCCACCCAGGCGCCCCAAGCGAAATGTCTTCTAAACAGAATTCTTAGAACCCATGGCTAACTTCTTTCAAACCTCCAGTTTCCACCAATAGTTCTACTATGCTAAAGAGAGAAACGAAGGCTATTTGGCTGTGAAATCTATTATCTCATTGGTCATCAGGTTTGCTTAACTTTCACTAGCTAGGTGGTTATTTCCACTGCAGTTTCACATACACTGAATAATAAGGAATAATAATGATACTTACTGGTGTGTTACTTGTATTAACTCATTTTATCTTCATATCAACATAGATTGATGATTATTGGTTTACTCAGCTGCATTTTAAATTATATAAGATAAAAAAGAGTTACAAACAAAAAAATGCAGTTTTGCTAAACTTGTATTTATCTGTGTAATTACCTTGACAGTACTGTATTTCTTCTTGTGGATTTGAGTACCTTCATGTTTTTTTCAAGGACTCACTTTAAAATTTCTTTTTGGGATCTGCTAGTGATGAATTCTCATTTCACCTTCATTAAAAAAAAAAAAAAAAAAAGATTTTATTTATTTGGGGCTCCTGGGTGGCTCAGTCAGTTAAGCATCTATCTGCCATCAGCTCAGGTCATGATCTCAGGGTCCTGGAATTGAGCTCAACAGGGATCCTGCTTCTCCCTCTCCCTCTGTTTCTCCCCCTGCTTGTGCACTATCTCCTTCTCTGAAATAAATAAAATCTTAAAAAATATTATATTTATTTATTTGAGAGAGAGTGAGCATGAGCCAGGGGAGGGGCATAGGTAGAGGAAGAAGGATAAGGAGAATCCCTGCCCTAGGGCTCTGCCCTAGGACCTTGAGATCATGACCTGAGCCAGAGTCAGAAGCCTAACTGACTGAGCCACTGAAGTACCTCTTGCCTTCAATTTTGAACATAACTTTTCTGGATATAGATTTTTGGTTCACAGGGTTTGCTTTGTTTTGTTTCTTTCAGTACTTTGGAAATATCATCCCACAGTTTCTGGTATACATGGTTTATGATGAGAAATCAGCTATAAATGTTATTGAGGCTTACATATAAGTGATGAATTGCTTTTCTCTTGCTGCTTTCAAGATTCTATTGGGGAGCCTGGGTGGCTTAGTCAGTTAAGTGGCTGTCTTTGGCTCAGGCCATGATCTTGGGGTCCTGAGATTGAGCCCCATGTCAGGCTTCCTGCTAAGCAAGGAGCCTGCTTCTTTCTCTCCCTCTGCCTGCTGCTTCCACTGCTTGTGATCTCTTTTTCTTCTGTCAAATAAATAAGTTAAAAAAAAATCTAAAAAAAAAAATTCTGTTTATCTTTGACTTTTGATAGTTTGACTGTGATGTATATGTCTAGGTGTGGCTCTTTCTGAATTTATCCCACTAGGCATCTATTGAATTTCTTGGATGTGTAGATTAATATTTTATATCTGACTTTTAAAGTTTTAACCATTATTTCTTCAAATACTTCTGTATCTTTCTCTCTTCTCCTTTGAGACTTCCACTATGCATACGTTGGTATGTTCAGTGATGTCCCACATGTCTCTGAGGCAGTGTTCAGGTTTTAAGATTCCTTTTTGTTGTTGTTCCCCATAATGGACACTTCCAATTGAGCTGTCTTCAAGCTACCTGATGTTTTTCTTCTGTCTGTCTAAATCTTTCCTTGAGACTGTCTAGTGAATTTTTCATTTGTTACTGTCATTAAAAAAAAAAAAAAAAAGATTTTATTTATTTATTTATTTAGAGCACATGAGCAGGGGGAGGGGCAGCAGGAGAGGGAGGGAAAAAAAAATCTCAACTCCCTGTTGAGTGCAGAGCCTGATGGGGCATGGGATGGTGTGGGGTGGGGTGGGTAGGATGTTAGATCTCATAACTCTGAGATCACAACCTGAGCTGAAATCAAGAGTCAGACACTCAACCAGCTGAGCCACCCAGGTGCCCTTGTTAAACTGTCATTTTCAACTCCAAAATTTCTCTTTGGCTCTTTAAAAGTTTTCCTTTTTATTGCTATTTTCTGATTAGTGAGACATTGTTCTCATATTTTCCTTTAGTCCTGTAGATGTGGTTTCCTTAGTTCTTTGAACATATTTAAAATAGTTGATTTAAGTCTTCGTCCAGACATTGGGCTTTCTCAAGGCCAGTTTTTATTGGTTGCTTTTATTTTTTTGTGTGTATAGGTCATACATTCTTGTTTCTTGGACTGTGTCATAGTATTTTTATTGTTGAAAACTGGACATTTAAAATAACCCAATATAGTAACTCTGGAAATCAGGTTTTTCTTCTTTTCCAGGGTTTGTTTTTGTTATTGTTTATTATAGCTATTTACTTAATGAGTGTTCTTAATTAATTATGTAAAAATAAAGTCTGTATTCTTTGTTGTGTGTGGCCACTGAAGTCTCTGGTTAGCTTAGTGATCAGATTATTATTGGATGGAGATTTGACTGTTTGGAACCAATAAGCCTCCAGTCTTTGCTGAGATGTGTGTGTGTGTGTGTCTGTGTATGTATGGGGTGTACCTTGAACTCTCATTCTGGCAGTTGAAAACTATCTTAGCCTTCACTTCCTATATAATGTCTTATGGTCAGCCAAAGATTAGAGATTAGGGCCTTCTTAGATATTTCCCAAGCATGTGCACACCTGTGCGTATATGCACAGCCCTTTATGTGTGAATAGCCTTATAGATTCTTTTTTTTTTTTTAAGATTTTATTTATTTATTTGACAGATAGAGATCACAGGTAGGCAGAGAGGCAGGCAGAGAGAGAGAGAGAGGAAGAGGAAGCAGGCTCCCTGCTGAGCAGAGAGCTGGATGTAGGGATCGATCCCAGGACCCTGGGATCATGACTGGAGCTGAAGGCAGAGACTTCAACCCACTGAGCCACCCAGGTGCCCCATGCCTTATAGATTCTTATGAAGAGTTTGGAGCTTTTCAAAGCCCCTACAACACTTCATTCTCTATCTTTTCATTTAAACTTTTTAGGTAGTCTTTTTTATTTTTTTTAAGATTTTATTTATTTAATTGACAGAGAGAGACAGCTAGAGAGGGAACACAAGCAGGGAGACTGGGAGAGGGAAAAGCAGGCCTCCCGCCGAGCAGGGAGCCTGATGGGGGGCTTGAACCCAGGACCCTGAGATCACGACCCGAGCCAAAGACAGACAATGATAAAGCCACCCAGGTGCCCCTAGGTCAGCTTATCAGACCCCTAGGTAGTCTATTGTTTGCCCCCAAATGTTATAGACCCCCTCAGGCAGCTGTGAAGTTAAAGAATTTCCAAAGATTGTCTTTTTACAAATGATTCAGGAAAAGTCTTTCTGAACTTGTACTTGGGTAAGTTCCAAGTCATGTCAAATACAGACAACCTTGTAAGTGTGATCTTTCAGGAAACCATTAGGCTTATAAAATAATGAAAATTCTCTTTGAATTGTGCTTTGAAGAAACCCCAAGCTGATTCAGCCCCATCTAGTAGCTGCCAGCTGCTAGTTTTCACGGCAATTGCGGTCTGTTAGTTTTCAACACAAGTGGAGGATGTGTCTAGGGGAAGTATTTTAACTTCCCCTAGCTTTGTTCTTACTGAGACTCAGTTTTTGTTTGTTTGCTTCTTTGTTTTTGTTTTTGTTTTTAAATGCTGCCTGGATTTAGTTAATTTCCAGAATTTAGAAAATGATCCCAACAATTTTTGCTTAGTTTTCTTCTTGTTTTTATAAAGAATTTTCAGAAGTTCTTACTCCTTCTTTTCACTGACATCTCCTCTGTAACTATGAAGATCTTAGCTGCTCTGTTTTACATGATGTGGGTACATAGAAACATAAGATACATATTTTTGGGTGCCATGGGAATCTTGTGATTTTGTCCTATCTACCAGATTGGGACAAATGAGTTAGGTGGGTTGTTGCGCCAGACACAAGATTGAGTATAACTAGAGGGCTTTAGTAAGCCAAGGTAATCCAGGATAGTGAAGCAGCAACATTATGGGAAAGAGCCAAAGCGGGGGACTAGATTATATTATTGCACATAGATTTGGAAGGATACATAAGTTTTACACATAAACTTGGAAATGTGGTCAGAAGTAGAAGAACATCTCACATAACTGGTAGCACCTAATCACATAAGTAGGCCCAGTGGTTAGTTTAAGTCTGAGGTGTTGAGTAGCAGACTGGGTTAGAAAGCTCTGTGTACCTGAATGTTCATTGCCTGTTCCTGGGGCAGTGTGGTATAGGTATTGTGGCTTATAGGAGTTGCACCAGGTCAATTAGTTGTAGTTCAAAATTCAAGACAAAACCATAACAAAGCGTTGAATAATGTCAAGACAGCTTAAGATTTCCTGAAATTTTCAGTATATAAATGTTGAAAGGTTTTAGAGGAGAGGGAAATCAGTAATCGCTGCAGGAGGGTCTTCATGTAGGAGTGAAAACTGCTCTTTGAATAACGGGGTTTGGAAAAGCAAGAAGTTAAGGAATTACTTCATGTACCCACAGACATAAAGGTAGAAATGAATATGAAATGGAAGGTACATGTTGAGGTAAACATGGGAACTTATTTTGGGTTATATCATATTTCTTGGTGAAATAGTATTGGAGAATAAGACCATTTTAAAGTAGGAAATTATCTAGAACAGAATAAAGCAGGGAATCAAAAAGAAATCTGTGAAATGATTGCTAGGCCCTATTTAAATTAGACAACATGAATTAATGGTAGGTCTATTCTGTATAGTAATTTTTTTCTATTTTTTTTCTATTCACCTCTTACAATTCTTGTAAAAATTGAAATTGAAATTCTCTTGAAAAAGAGAGGCCTAATTTTATTAGATACTTAAGATATGCCAAACATGGTGCTAAGCACTTTACATGTGTAGTTTGTATTTAATCCTCACATCCGACCTTTTGAAGTAGTAATCATTACCCATTTTATAGACACAAGGAATTTGGTGTGTTAGTGTGGCTCACTTGCTTCCATGGAACCAAGATTTATAACAAGTAGTGGAAGTTTTAAGTTTTACTGTGGGGGCAATCCAGATGTTAGCTGGAGTCTTTCTTTGCCATAGAGATCTGGTTAAATTGGCCAAATTAGCATTTCTTTGGTACTTACTTGTTCTTCTTTCAGCCTCTACTCGTACATCTCTGACATTATGTTAGTGTTACTTCATATTATCCTGACCACAAAGCCCAGACTCTTCTTTCCACAAAATATCTGCTTGCATCAAGACTTTTACTTTTTGGCTAACTTTATTGAAGATGCAGAGAAGAACAGAAAAGAGTCAGATCAAGCACTAGACTGAGTTTATTTTTTGGACAAACTTCTATCATTTTTCTGTCTCCACTTTTTCTTCTCTTTTCCCTCTCTTTATCATGAATAACAGGAAAATTCCTTTTATTCATGATAGAATAGTTCTCTCCACACTAAAATCTGGGAAAAAGCTAAATTACTTGGCCTTAGGAAGAATGGGAACCATGACAAGCTGAGATAGAGCCTGGAATGAGATGATCATTTTTTTTTTAAAGATTTTATTTATTTATTTGACAGAGAGAAATCACAAGTAGATGGAGAGGCAAGCAGAGAGAGAGGGAAGCAGGCTCCCTGCTGAGCAGAGAGCCCGATGTGGAACTCAATCCCAGGACCCTGAGATCATGACCTGAGCCGAAGACAGCAGCTTAAACCCACTGAGCCACCCAGGCGCCCAAGACTTCAAGTCTAGACAACAATGGGAATAATGGCCCCATTATGATTAATAAATCAGAAGAGGTATTGATAGGGTAGAAAAATAATGTGTGGTTTATGTATTTTGAATTTATTGTACTTATGGAACACCCAGAAATAAATATCCATCAAATAGTTAAAAATATGAGCCTGAATCTTGGCAGATTGGCTGGAGAAAAAGAAAGAGAGATTTGAGAATATTCAACTATTTGTAGTTGAAGCATGAGAGTAGATGATAGAGCCGAAGGAAAGAGAGATTTAGAAGAAAGATAAGAATTCCAAAGCTGATGCTTCGAGAAATGACTCCCATTTGGGGGAGAAGGGGCAGGATGCAGAAGATGACAGAGTCAATGGAGTAGTCAGATTCTACTTGGCCAACATGGTAGTATATTTATGAATTGGATCTAAACTTAAAGTAATGATAGATAAAGCATGATTGAGCTCAAAACAAGATGAATTGGAAACAACTGAAATACAAATTTGTGAATTAGGTTCTAGGCTGAAAGTAGACAATGGTACTTTGCCTGTTCTTGCACGGTAATGGGGGTTAAAGTGTTTCAGGTAGCTGTACTTCAGCCAAGAGTACTTCGCCAGCTGTACTTACTACTTGAAGTCTCCTGCTTTTCCCAGCTCTACTCCACCTCAAGAAAAGAGTTTGGGAAACTGTTGGCTCCTGCTTGGAATACATACAGCTTAGAGCACACTGTAAGCATAGAGATTCAGGAAGATAGTGATATAGCCTTGAGACTTGGACAGAATCAAAACTGCCTAATCACTTGTTGCTGGATTTGTGATATCTCTATTTAATAATCTTATCTGCTGGTATAAGAGCTGGTTCATGACTGGCTGTCCAGGGAGTTAGGTAGAAACAAAGTACCTATTGCTAGATAGGAAGGGTTTAACACAGAGGAAAAGAGAAAGAAGAATAAAAATAAGAACAAAAACCTCATACACAAGATACACTGAAACAAAAATTCTACAAAGAAATCTAATGGCAAGAAACATGGCCAAGAAAAAAATTATAAGATGAATAAAATATAAATAAAATTATTTTTTATGGAACAAGCTGTCAAAAACCTTAAAACAAGTGTGTGTAGTATTAGATGAAGGACTAAAATTCACAGAGAGGAAAAATTATGAACAAAAATCAAACATACATGAAATGAGAACAGGTGGATATGAATAATACAATTAAATGAATGAAAATGAAAAATTTACATCATTGAATTTAAAATCTCAATAGTTGGGACATACACCAGATTGGACACAAATGGAAACAGTGAATTAAAAGATAATTCTGAGGAATTAACTCAGACTGTAACATGAGAGGTAAAAAGGAATATGAACCTGTAATGAAGACATATGAATAGAATGGGAGGTTATAATACATCAAATAGAAGTTCCATAACAAGGGGGTGCCAGAGTGGCTCAGTTGGTTCGGTGCCTAGCTCTTGGTTTCAGCTCAGGTCATGATCTTGGGGTTCTGGGACTGAGCCCCATGTTGGGCTCCATACTCAGTAGGGATTGTGTTTGAGGATTCTGTCCCTCTCCCTCTGCCTATCCCCTGCTCATTCTCTCTCTCTCTCAAATGGGCATTTATTTATTTATTGTAAATAAATACTAAAAAAAGTTTCACAACGAGAAAAGGGAAGAGGCAGTAGAGAAGAAATATTTAAGAGAAAATAGTGGACAGTTTTCCAGAATTAAAAAATGTCATGACTTGTCAGGTAGAAAGTGTACACTTGATACCAAACAGGATAAAATAAATTTACAGGTAGACACATTGTAGTGGATCTGCAGAACACTGATGATCAAAATAATGTCTTGTTACCAAGAGGGAAAAATGGATTATTTAATAAAGGGCAATGAGAGTGACAGCAAACTTCTCATCAATAGAGGGTCCCAGAAAGCAGTGAAATATTATCTTCAAAATATTGAGAGAATAATTAATCTTTTTTAAAAAATTAACATATAATGTATTATTTGCTTCAGGGGTACAGGTCTGTAATTTTCAGTCCTACACAATTCACAGCGTTCACCATAGCAGATACCCTCGCCAATGTCCGTCACTCAGCCAACCCATCACTCCCACCCTCCTTCCCACCAGCAACCCTCAGTTTGTTTCTTGAGATTAAGAGTCTCTTATGGTTTGTCTTCAAGAGAAAAATTAATCTTATACCCAGCTAAATACACATGAGAGTGTGGGTCAAAAGAGAAACACTTCAGTCTATGGAAGTTCTCTAGCTACATACTTAAAAAAAAAAAGAGTGTACTTCAGTGGGATGCCTGGATGGCTCAGACTGTTAAGCATATGATTCTTGATTTTGGTTCAGGTCATGATCTCAGGGTCATGAGACTGAAGTCCCTGTTGGGCTGCATGCTCAGCCCAGAGTCTTCTTGTCCCTCCCCCCAAGCCCTCTCCCTGCTTTCTCTTTTGTGCTCTCTCTCTCTCTCTCTCAAATAAATAAATCAATCTTAAAAAAAGAAAAAGAAGAATGTTCTTCAGTAAGAAAGAAAAGAGAACTCAGAATTAAGGTATGGCATACAAGAAATCATTGTGAGCACAGCAATTGATAAAATATGTTGATGAAATGAATAAGTTTTATTTTAAAAGGCAAACTGAAGCTCTAAACAACAGTAACAAAATGGGGAATCATGTTCAATTGCAAAGATGATAGAAATATTGATAGTTTGAGTTTGTTAGAAAAATTCATAGTTCTACATTTTATTTTAAAATCTGTAAAAGTAAAAGACTAAAAGCACTGTCTATGAGCAGAGAGATAAATAAATTTATTTTTATTTATTTATTTATTTTTAAAAAGATTTTATTTTTTTATTTATTTGACAGAGAAAAAGAGATCACAAGTAGGCAGAGAGGCAGGCAGAGAGAGAGGGGGAAGTAGGCTCCCCGCGGAGCAGAGAGCCCGATGTGGGGCTCGATCCCAGGACCCTGAGATTATGACCTGAGCTGAAGGGAGAGGCTTAACCCAGTGAGCCACCCAAGTGCCCCATTTTTATTTATTTTTAAGGTTTTATTTATTTGAGAGAGAGAGAGAGCACAAGCAGAGGGATCAACAAAGGGAGAGGAAGAAGCAGACTCCTTACTAAGCAGGGAGCCCAATGTGGGGCTCCATCCCAGGACCCTGGGACCAGGACCCGAGCTGAAACTTAACTGCCTGAGCTACCCAGGCACCCCAGAAATTGTTTTATTAAAATAAGGTGGGAGAAAAGGAGAAAAATTTTGACAGTTTTGTGCATATATAAAAAGTTGACTTACGACAAAGTTGGCATGGGATTAGAAATTGTTAGGGAAGAATTTAACAAATTTTGTTAAGCATGATACTTATCCATATGGAAAAAGTAGACTCTAGCTCACAGTATACAAAAAACAAATTTAATTTATAATAAACACTTAAATGTAAAAGTATAACTTTAGAACTTTTAGAATGAAATATAGGAGTATCTTACAACCTTGGGGAATAGGAAAGAATTTCTTGAAATACAAAAAGCAAACATTATGAAGAAAAACATTGATAAATTTGGCTACATTTACATTTTAAAAAAATATTTTATTAATTTATTTGAGAGAAAGAGAGATGGAAAGAGAAAGCATCAGGGTTGGGGGAGGGCAAAGAAGGCTCCTTGCTTAGTCTCGATGCAGGACTCAATCCTAGGACTCTCGGATCATGACCTAAGCCAAAGGCAGATGCTTAACCAACTGAGCCACCCAGGATCCCCTGCATTTTAAAATTTGTGTGAAATAGACTATAAATAAATAATCAAACAAAAAACAAGCTGCAGCCTGGGAGAAGATCTGAGTTTTCATCTTGTATCATTTTTCATGAGTCTGAAGAATTTCTTTCAGTGTTTCTTAGAGTGCAGATCTGTTGACAAATTTGTTTAGTTTTCTTTCATCTGAAATGTTTCTGCTTTGTGTTCATCTTTGAAGGATATTTCTGGATATAGAATATTGCACTGACAGTTTACATTTTTCTTTCAATACTTTAAAGATGTGATTCATTATTTTCTGACCTCCATAATTTCTGATTAGAAACCAGTGGCTGATAGAATTGATATTTTCCTGTAAGCAGTTGTCATTTTTCTCTGGTTGCTTCCAAGATTTCCTTTTTCCTTTGGTTTTTGTCAGTTGGAATCTGATGTGCCTGGACGTGATTTTCTTTGTGTTTCTCATGTTTAGATGTTTGAAAGGCTTTTTTTAATCTGTAAATTTCATTTCACCAAATTGGTGTGGTTTTTTTTCAGCCTTTCTTTTTTCAAAAAATATTTTTTTATTTATTTGAGAGAGAGAGAGAATGAGCAAGCAGGTGGGAGGGGCAGAGGGAGAAGCAGACTCCCTTATGAGCAGGGAGCCCCTCATGGGGCTCAATTTCAGGGCCTTGAGATCATGCCCTGAGCTGAAGGCAGACACTTAACCCACTGAGCCACACAGCTGTCCCACCCTGCAGCCATCATTTCTTTCTTTCTTTTTTTTTCCCCTTCCTTGTTCTCTATCTTTTCCTTCTATGACTAATATAACACATATGTTAGACAGTTTGCCACTAACCCAAAGGTTTCAAGGCTCTGTTTGTTTTGTTCCATCTTTCTCCTCTCTCTGTTCTTCGTATTGGATAATTTCCGGAGATTTATATTCAAGTTTACTGACTTTAATCTGTTTTCTTCCATTAAGTCCACCCAGTGAAATTTTGATTTGAAAACCGTATTTTTATGTTCCAAATGTCCAGCTGGCTCTTAAAAAACAAAACAAAACAAAACATAACTTTCTGTTTCTCTGCTAGTATTCTTATCTTTTCACTCATTTTGAGCATATTTTCTTTTACCTCACTGAGCAGAATTAGGCTTTCAAATCTTTGCTAATTCCAATTCTGGTTTTTTTTTTTTTTTTTTTTTTCCTTAAGAAAAGATCCTATTTCTGTGTCAAGTAAGTTTGAATTTTGTTCTGGGTGTGTGAATGTCATGCTGTGAAGACTCTGTGTTTTGTTATATTCCTATAAATGCTGTTGGTTTTTTGTTTTAGTAGGTAATTTAAACAGACTTATACTACAAACTGACTCTTGGATGGATGCTTAATTCTGAGTGTAGTTCGTTTATCCCTAGCTGCACTGTTGTTGTGTGGACATAGCCCTGCAACTGTATGGTTTGGGGATAAGCTAGAGATTTGTACAGAGCAACATAATTTACATTTCCTCCTCTCTGGCTCTCTCTTTTTAATGGTTCCCCTTTCCATTTCCAATAGATATGGTTGTTTTAAACTATGTGCTTTGGTAATTCAGACAAAAAATTCTGTGAGCAAGCTATTGGAATTTTAACACAACTGTGTTGCACAAACTAAAGCCATCATCTTGCAGGCTAAAAGCCATAAAGTATGGAAACCCATATTCTTGTGCCATTCACTTCCTCGAAGGGTTAACACCTCTCCAGAATCTATCTGCTCTTGGCTAGTCCCCAACTGCTCTAGGTAGGTTATGTTTTATTTTGTTTGTTTTTATATTTTATTTAGTTTGTAGCTTATCTTTGAGAGGACTCCATGAGTCATTTATTGATGGCTATACTGGAAGTGGAACCTGGAGGGAGTATAGGTTGACACAGTGATTTTAGTAAGCAATTGGCACCATCTACTGAAAGTTGAAGTTGAGACTATCCTAGAGCAATTTTGCGCATGCACAAATGTGTAAGACTGAACACTGCAGTCTTTTTGGTAATAGGAAAAAATTGCAAATAACCAACCTGCTCATCAATAAGACAGGAGGTAAATAAATTGTGGGATACTTATAAAATGAAATGCTATACAGTAGTAAAGACAAATAAATTAATGTCGTATATGCCAAAGTGATTAAGTCAAAATGTGATGTTGAGTAAAAAGTGCAAGTATCAGGGGTACCTGGGGGGCTCAGTGGGTTCTCTGCCTTCGGCTCAGGTCATGATCCCAGGGTCCTGGGATCCAGTCCCGTATCGGGCTCTCTGCTCAGCGGGGAGCCTGCTTCTTCCTCTCTCTCTGCCTGCCTCTCTGCCTACTTCTGATCTCTGTCTGCCAAATAAATAAATAAAATCTTAAAAAAAGTGTAAGTATCAGAAAGATACATATGATATATAAAGTTAAAAAATATGTGAAATAATACATATTGTTTGAGATATATTTATAGTGTGTCTTTAGTTACCCTATGCAAAATTTTGTCCTATCTAAAATTCCAATCTCTTTCCATACTTTGAATCTCTTTCCCCTGGTTTGGTACTCTTTTCTTTTATGTAATTATCAGTGTATAATGTACTACATGTTTTATTCATTTAATTTTTTTTTTGTCTTCTCCACCAGACTATTAGGTCCATAAAGGCAGAGATGGGTATTTCTTTGTTCACTGTAGTATCCCCAGGGATATATATAATAGGTATTCAGTAAGTATTTGCTGAATGAATAAATGAATAGAATAAATATATGAAGGCTTGATTAACCACAAATTTAGCTAAGTTTTATGGGGGCTTCTCTTGAAGCTAAAATGTTTTATTTCTTAAAAATAAAGTATCTGGGGGTGCCTGGGTGGCTCAGTGAGTTAAAGCCTCTGCCTTTGGCTCAGGTCATGATCTCAGGTCCTGGGATCGAGCCCCCACATGGGGCTCTCTGCCTGCTTCCCCACTCTCTCTGCCTGCCTCTCTGCCTGCTTGTGATCTCTCTGTCAAACAAATAAATAAAATCTTTAAAAAAAATAATAAAGTAATGAAACTATGATAAAATATTAAGATCTGGTTATGATACTTTTTAAAGTATTTTTATGGGGGGAAATACTTTATTAAGCAAAAGAACATTAAAAGGTTTGGGGAAGATTTCTTCAGAATATTGTAGCATAGAACTTAAAGGATGAAGGAATTTCAAAAATGAATAGGGAAATATTTGAAATGCTAGAATTAGTTACCAGGAGATAAGGTAATTGTAGTAGACTATTAGGAAATTATTAGTGACTATTGAGAGGAACTGTTTCAGCAAGGACTTGCTAATAGGTGGGATGCTGAAGACATAAAGGCAGTAGGTGGAGAAATGGAGATCACTTATTTAGTATTAAGACAAGTACAGCTTTCCCAGGATTTATGTTTGTGAGCAGAACGGAAGAATCCATTGAAAAGATAGAAACTTAAAAAGCTGGAAAGAAAGGACAATTCACGGGAGCACTTTTAATTACAGGTATAGTGTTAGAAGAAAAGGGCATTTCACCTCGCAGTGACTCCTTTTGTAATCGAATAAAAGAAAGAAAGGTTGACACAGGTAGGTGGAGACAAAAAGGAGAGGTTCATCTTTGTTTCTTTGAAGTAGTAATTGAGGTCATTTGTTGGAGTGGAGAAACTGGGTAATGGATATGATCCAGGCTAGTGAATTAGCTCAATGGACATGTTAGAAGGTTGAGGTTCTAAGAACCTAGGTTGTTAATTAGGGTATCAGGTATATGGGTGATTTCAGTCTTTGAAGGGTTTGAAACAGAACTAACCTCAACAGAATGGGTGCATTTGAATGGCTTGAACTGTAATGCTAAAATAAAGCAAACACTCCTATGTACCAGGGATTATTCTAGATTCTCATGTCATTTAAAATGTGTTAGGGATTTTTCTAGTTCTTTATACAAACTCACTTAATCCTGACAACAACCTTAGAGGTAGCTATATTATTATGAGCATTTTTTAAAAAAAGATTTTATTTATTATTTATTTATTTGACAGAGAGAAATCACAAGTAGATGGAGAGGCAGGCAGAGAGAGAGAGAGGGAAGCAGGCTCCCTGCTGAGCAGAGAGCCCGATGCGGGACTCGATCCCAGGACCCGGAGATCATGACCTGAGCCGAAGGCAGCGGCTTAACCCACTGAGCCACCCAGGCGCCCTATTATGAGCATTTTGCAGGTGAGGAAATTGAGACGTATAGAAGTAATTTACTCAAGGTCACATCTAGGCAGAACTGGAATTCAAAGGAAGGCTACCTAACTCCTGAGTCCATATCCCTTAACAATGGTATACTCTTTCACTGGGGTAGTAGGAGGTTTAATTGACGACAAATAGCAATTTTGGTAAGCAGGCCATGAGAGAGTAGTTTCCAATGAACAGCTGAAATAGCTCAGTTGGGAGAGCGTTAGACTGGAGAGAGTAGTTTCCAACCCATGCTTTGTTGCTTGTTTCTGGGTTATCCAATTTTTTTTTCTTCCCAATTACTGTTTTCTTTATCAAAGTCTCAAGCCTCCCGGATATTTCTGAATAAATTATTGAATTTTCTTTTATTATCTTTTTAAAGATTTATTTATTTGAGAGAGAGAGGATAGTGGGGTTGGTGGGCAGAGAGAGAGAGAGAATACCAAGCAGACCCCCCCCCCCCAACCCCATGAGCAAGGAGCCCATGTGGGGCTTGATCTCGGGACCAGAGCCAAAATCAAGAGTCAGATGCTTAACCGACTGAGCTACCCAGGTGGCCCTGAGCTTTCTTTTAATCACACAGAATGTTTGACATTTTCAGAGATTTATATTATATTCATATTTCCTTTCAGAATGATTCCAACTTTTTACCCAAAATTAACTCTTCACCATAATTCTTTACATCATCACTTATCTTTGACTGAAGAATGAATTCTCTTTGAGATGTATTTTTGGGAATGAACAATGGTATAAGATGATCAGCCTGGTTAGCCAGACCAACCTGTCAATCAGTGAGTAAGGTGACATAGTCTAGTTGTGTATACACCCCAAACAGCTAAATCACTAACATTTTATGTGCCTTTTGGCCAATATTATGAAGCTTGGCCCTTTATATGTTATAATGGGCAATTTCCTTGCTGTCTAAAGACTTCTTTAGTTTACTCAGAAACATATTTTCTTGCTATGTGGTCACAGATTTTTTTTTCATTGTCTAAGATTTCTTTCGAATGTGTTGTACATATCATGTACAATTTAACATCTTTTCCCTAAAACAAGGATTGTTTTTTCTTTATTTTATTTTACTTTTAAAAATTTTATTTATTTAAGTCATCTCTACACCCAGTATGGGGCTTGAACTCGGGACTTCCAGACCAAGAGTCACATGCTCTTCCTGACTGAGCCCGCCAGGCACCCCAAGGATTATTATTTTTCGGTAAGATGGAAAAACATTGATTTAGTCAGTGCAGTTATTTGTATTAAAAATAATTGGTCAACTCTTACAGTGTTATTTCCATAGCTATTGCAAAATCAACTTGCTTTGATCACTGTTACCTTTCAAAAACTATTTAGGTTATTTGAATTGAGTATCATAATGGTTGGTAAATGTACAGTACTTTAATTTTAAAAGGATTTTTGCATCCACGATGCCATTTGATCTGTCCAATAATTCTTTAAGTGACAAAGCAGGTTTTATTCTCATTTCACAGATGAAGAGCCCGAGGCTCGGGGAGATTAAAAGATTGGTCTTAAAATGAGTAAGTACTGGAACTGGGTCTTGAATCTGGTTCTTCTTGCCTCCCGAGTCCAGGCTCAGGACATCCGTTCACTCTGTTGTTGATTCTCTTAAGCATTTTCCTATTAATATGCATGATGCCCCTTTCCGTTGGTTGGCTTCGTTTGGTTTTCCAGCAGAGGGGCTTCCTAACGTTTCTGTTTCCATCCTGGGTGGTTGAAAGGGAGCACACCTGGCTTCCTTCTGTCTCGTCTTTCATTTTTCTTTTCTGTGGCCCTTCCAGCTTCACCCTCCGTGGAAATCTCCTCCCTCCCTAGCCCCAACTTCCAAAGTCTTCTCCCAGCCCCCAGGCAGTGGGACCTCCCATCCTAATCATCAGCAGGAGAGCCCATCAGAGAGGGGAGGCAGAGGGCACGGACCACAGCACGCCGGGAAGCCATGCTGAGGGTTACTTCTGCATTTCCTTCCTCGCGATCCTCAGGAGCGTCCTCGCCGCCCTCCGGCCCCGGCTGTCTCCAGTCCGCCCCGGATCCGCCTCCCCCGCCTTCCTCCGGGAGGTTGAAACCAAGCGTGGGACGCACCTGTGTCCCTCTCTGGTCGCCCCGTTGAGGCACCGGGGGCTGCTCCCGGAGCAGGATTTACAGGCCCGGAGAACGCCAATGGGAGATCCAAATGGTCGGGGACTCCGGCACTTTAAGAGGCTTTTCTCTGGGAAACACCCGTCCCCTCCGAGTGCCTTATGAATGGAAATACTCCTCCCCCGGTCGAGCCCATTTTCCCATTTCACCAGGAGCCGCAGCTTGCTCTCTCCTTTCGGTCTCCCCGCCCACATCAACGCGGGCAGCTCCAGGAGGGGACGGACAGGAAGCCTTTGGCCGCCTATTAAATCCCACCCATTTCTCCGGGGGCGATTTCCTAACCTTCCGGGACCGAATTCTGCAATTTGATGTGCGTTTTGTCCGAATGGTAGCGACACGGGCCTAAGGGAGGGGGAAAGCGAGGGGGTGGGGGGTGGGGGGTATGCGCTCTTTTCCTCGCAACATCGCTGGCGGAGCGAGGGAGCTCACACGACACAGATTTTGGGGCAAAGCCTTTCCATCTGGACAGCACCATGTCCACCAAAGCGGAGCAGTGTAAGTAGCAGCCGGCCCGGCGTTCCGGCCCGGCCTCCGGCTGGGAGCTATTGCAGTTGCGGCGTTTGCGGCTGCCGGGAGACCTTGGCATCGTGCTGGTGCGGGGGTGGGGGCTGAGGTTGGGGCGGGTGGGGGGTGGGGGGCGGAAGAGAAGGTGGGGGAGGGTGGACGTTAATGTCAACGCGGCGCTGTCCCTGGTGCTGAAAAATAATGCGGTCTTCCTCGGGCTCATGGTGGGGTTTCGCAACACGGAAAGACCCTGGGAAATGAAATTAAAATGGGGTCATTCTCGGGAAAAAGAGGCCTCATATCTTTCAGATAAACATTTCAGTATCTCTTGTTGGAGTGGGGGAAGGGGGGCAGCGGCAAATCAGGGGCGGGGAACTGTCAGTGCAACCAAAGCCTGCCTGGCCTTCTGAGCATGCCCAGTTCTAGGTGCTGGAACCATAGGGGAGTTTGAGTCCGCAGTTTCCACTTCGGGTTGGAGAGGCGAGAAAGGAGAGAAGGGGGAGGGAGCCGGGAGTCAGGCAGAATTCTGGACCAGTGCGAGGAAAATCAACTCCCGAATACCCACACTAATGCAAAACTAAACACAACCGTAGGTTAAAGCAAGAGTTGGTGCTTTGCATGAAGGTGAAAGGGGCTCAGGGAAAATGATCTAATTATTCTTCCAAAGAGGTTTCCTTTGTAGGGCAGCTGACACAAACTATAACAAATAACAGGAGGGTTTTAGTTGTCTTAGTAATGATTGACTGTGTGTTTGGTTGGAAACAACCTGCAAACTCCTTGTAGACAGAGGAAGTTTCTAATATGCTTCCTATAGCCTCTCTTATTGTAGTGCGCATTTGTAGGCCATTGGTATGTACTTGGTAGTTTGATTAATGTGAAACATTTTCCTGAGTGCTCTTGAGGGATCCAGGAAATTAAACTTATGTTTGTAAATAAAAGATGTTTTTGTTAAGCAATAAGTTTTAATTTTTAACAAATATGCCAGAACTTATTCATCTAATTGACTCTTGTTTCTTTCAAAGAAGTACACGGTTATGTTGATAATGCCATCCTGTCACTACTTAAAAGTATTTGTAATTCTTCTTTGGAATGGCTATTAAAGCCATTTTGTGAGACACCCAGAAGAGTAGTCTCAATATTTTGGGGCAGTATGTTTTATAGAATATGTATAAAGAATGTGTCACTTATTCACCAGATAGAGGAAATGAACTGAAGGCTCATAGAATTGCCAGATTGATGGTTCATTAGAGATTATGCCCACCTACCATCCAGTGCTTGTACCTCTTTATAGTGTTATTTTTGGAATCTGGAACACCTGAGTTTGAATCCTAGTTCTGCCATTTACTGTTTGACCTTGAGCAAGATAACTGACTTCTTGAAACTTTATTTCCTCATTTGTAAACCTGGGAATAGTGCTGATGGGATTGTTGTGATTATAAATGAAGGGATACACATAAAAGAATGAGTAGTGAGCCTAGCCCATTGCAAGTATTCAATAAATGATAGTTATTTCCCTCCTAATAGTCTGTCTCTTCTAAATAGTTAGGTCTTTTTTGATTTTTGGGGACCATTTTCAAAAGTTAAATCTTAACCTCAAAGATAAATTTTGCTTCTACAGAGGCTTTCAAAAAAATTGAATGCATTATATTCTGAGAAATGGTAACATAGTTGGAATCATTGTGAACTTCCCACTTGAGAATATCACACCCTTGAATGTTTTATTATAGTGTGTTGTTAAAAAACCCACCACCTGTCATTTGATTTTATAGTTATATATTACATAACTTCAGGTTAAAACCAGGGAGTGTTACTGTCTTCATTCTGTGTTTTCTCTTCCTTGTTATATTTTGAGATTCACTGGATGCTTTGTCTTGTCTCTTTCTTGGGCAGTTATTGCCAGGGTGAATAAAATCTACAAGTGGATTTGGTTGTGTAGTGCAGGTAGTGTGTAGTGAAGAAACTATTTTAGAATTGTTTGTAAAACTGATTTTTTTTTTCCTCTGTAGGTGATGGGAAAGATACCACATTTGAAGCTAAAACATGTGGATTTGTGTTTTGTATGCCCTTCTGATTAATTGTGTGACATTGGACAATTAACTTAATACTTTTGTGCCTCAGAGTTTCCATCTATGAAGTAAGGAATAATAGTGTTAGTTGTTTTTGCTTAATCCTGTGTTGTGGAGGGCAAAGGAGGTAAATGGGAGTAGACTGTGAAAAGGATAGAGATGCTTTGAGTGTTTTTAGGTGTCTTTATTTAGAGTGAAGTTAGGAATTTCTCTTTTTCTCTCTCTTACATGCACTAACATGAATGGATTGTCACTCTAGTATACATTATATACCTGAAAATAGAGCAAAGACATGAAAAGGTGCATGGTTGATGTTCATGAAGGGTGAATACTTTTTAATAAAGAGAAGTTGCAGATCTGTGATATTTTATCTTTGGACTTGGTAGGAATATGGTTAGAAGGAAGGAGAAAGAGAAGGGAAGGCCACGGGATTTTTCTCCTACTAGATGTGGAGATCACCAGAACGGGAGGGAACAGAGTTCGTTTATCCTCTGCATTTAGGAGTATGCACAATACCACTTCCCTAAGGACCAAGCAGGGAGAATTAGGTTTAATTTAATGTCAAAGTATTATTTCTATTTATTTCTATTATACTTCTTCCTGAGGGCTCTTGATGTAGGTAAAGATTTCACTGGTGCAGGAAGTGGACATAGTTTGGTTGAACCAGCAAGAGGAAGCACTTGCATTTCAACCCAAACAGATTACGTGATTTACCTTTGAAATCTGAAGTGTCACAGATATGTGAAAAATGATTTTATTATTATGTAGTGGTATTTTCTTGTATGAAATAAGTATCAATAATGAAAGAGAGGTTAGTTTTAGCTAAGATATAGTTTGGAGCTGTTTTTATACATTCAGTCTGCTTCCTGTGTTATGTGCAGAACATCATAACAGAAGGTGAAATCTTCCTAGCAATTTCTTAGGCGATTGCACAGAGCTAAAACTTTTTTCCTCCAAATGCTTCTTTTTCTTACAAAGTTCACTGTAGTGAGAATGTTTTTGTAGTTGATATAGAATCTGAAATGAAAAGATAAGGATTTGTCATTCTTTTATTTGGAGTTATGAGAAGTCTACCTCCTTTCCCTTCCTCTGTCTTCTGAGAGTTAAAATTAAATAATCCAGAGTAATTTCTATGTGCTCTTTCAAAAAAAGCTTATTTTTAATAACAGCAGAAGTTAAGACTGGGAGTTCTAGAATCAGACTGTTGCCTAGATATGAATCCTGGCTCTGCTTCTTGCAATTTCCGTGACCTTGGACAAGTTAACCGAACCTCCGTAAGCCTTGACTGCATTATCTATAAAATGGGGATAGTCCTAGTGGTGAAGATTAAATGAGATGATCCATGAAAAGTGCATAGCACAGAATTCTGGCACACAATGGGGAGTTAATAGCTATTATTATCATCATTATCAAACATAAAATCTTGTGCTTGCTGCTAAAATGAGGATAATTATAAACTTGGATCTAGCCCCCCAGAGTGTAGCAGAAAAAGAAATTACCATGATATTACTTAAATGGGATATGGGCTATTGGATTATATTTTATTCTCCTTTCCTTGTCTCTGAGTCCTTTCCAGCAATCAGCCTAACCCTTTTTAGGTGGGAAGGAATCTGCATGGCAATTCCTTGGCTTTGTGTATCTAGCAAGGCACTGGCTAATCACCCAAACAGAGTATTTCTAAAGCATTATGTGCCTATCCATCACCTTTTGTGGTTTGACAACAGTGTAGCAGTTGATAAACACAAATCACTTATATATATATCCATCAAAATGATTGTCAAATTTAGAAACCCTAACCTTGAGGTTTGAGTATAAGCTCAAAATGCCTAATTATAGAAATGTGAATATATGCTATTTTTAATGCATTTATCCTACTCAATGTTTTATCTCAGTAACTAAAAATCCTTTTGATTATATGAAGAACAAACACTTTTAAGAGTAGAAATAATTAGCACTATGATTTGAAGTTGAACTTTGTTCTTTCTCATGCATCTTTAAGGGCCATGTTTAGAGAAATAATTTTAAAAATGTTTATGCACATTGTATTATTATATATAGAATACCACTATATTACTAATATTATAATAGAAAAGCACTGAGTAGCACAAAGTAGCATTTAGAAATCTTGGCACAAAGACATTGCTAACTTCTTATATAGGAAAACTAGTTTTATTTATATATGCCAAAATTAGAGTAGGTTATTAATCGTATTTGTGGTAGCAAAAAGAGCACATGGCTTTAGCTCTTGTCTTATGTGATTTCTCTGCATCATTTGACAGTAGTTGCCACATTTTTTATTTAAGCTTTCCTTTTCTTCTCTCTTTTGTGGCTGTTCCTACTCAGATTTTTTCCCTTAGGGCTACTTTCTTCTCTTCACCCTTAATGAACAGGATTCTATCATTAGTTGCCCTCTCCCTTTTTTAAATCGTGAATATTCCTGATTTACTTTACTTTCATGGTATCAGTTATCACCTCTCTGTAGATGGCACCCAAATACAATTTTCTAGTCTAAACATGTCTCTTGAACCAAAGCCTCTATCTCTATCCTGGCATCCCGGAGGCATTTCAAACCCAAACTCACTGTCTGCCGCCTCAAGCTTGTACTCCTTTATGTATGACTCATTTTAATGAATAGCACCACCATCTACCCATTCACCCAAGTAAAAAAATTGGGAGTCTTCTTAAACTTCTTCTACTGTTACTACTATGCAACAAACTCACCAACCTTTGGTGATTCTAGTCCATGCAACTAAATTGCTGCCCAACTCTTCGATCTAGTTACATTGGATTTTTTTTAGTTCCTCCAATGCACCATGTTCTTTCTTTTTTTTTTTTTTTTAAATTAACATATAACGTATCATTTGTTTCGGGGATACAGGTTTCTTTTCCTCCATGTCCTCTTCTTTGCCTTTCTTTTGTTCAGTATTTAACTTGGAAGCCCCTCCTGACTGCCAGTCTTCTCTTGTAGGCTCCACTCATGTGCTCACACTGTATTGAATAATTTGTTTTCTTGTCAGGTGTCCTCATTTACTTTGTGTTGTAGACTGTATTATGTTCATTTCTGTGTCTCCAGTGTGCAGACACCATTGTCTAGTGCATAGTGTATATGCAAAAAATCTGTTTCTTAAAAGTAAAAATGATTGAGGGTGAATTAATGTCTTTTATGAAGAAGGATTACATATCCAATTTTTAGATATCATTAGTTTGAAGTTTTCACATTTATGTTAGTGGGAGGTTCTGCATTAATACAATATGAACATAAACTGTATAGAATGCATGCTTTTCAAATGGATTTACAAGTAAATAAAAATATACTTTAAAAGTATGTAAAACATTTATTAAATCAAATTTTATAGCATTTATATAACAGGTTGCCCTTTTTCTGAACATTAATTGTGTTTTGTTTCTCAGCTAAAATTTTCTGTTATTATATTCAGCATAATAATTATGATTCTTAATTTGTAGACAATCTTAGCACACAGCCAACTGTTTTTCTTATGAAATAGAATATGAATATATTTGAAGTCAGGGACTTTTTATGCTGTAATGATGTGGATCCTTTGAAATACATTTGTTCAAGTTTTATGTATTGATAACTCAACCAGTAAGTAGGCTTTAAGTTGGGATTTTCATTTTGTAGTATTGTGTTGCAAACCCATATGCATTTATTGCTTATATTCTGAAAATATATGGATAGCTGTGTGTAATGGGCATATATATTGGCTTAGAAAAGAGGTGTTTATTGCATGAAGAAGTACATTAAACAAAATGTAACCTTAACAATAAGCTTGCTTTTTGTAGTCTAAAAACCTCAACCATTTTATTTAGAATTTTTAGCTTTTTTCAATTCATATGTTATATTTCTGTCTGTTTTTTTTTCTTCTTTTGCAGTACCAAGCAATCTGTATTTCATCAACTTGCCCATTCTTTTATTCAGCAAATACTTATTGGGGTTTACAATGTGTCAGGCTCTGTAGTAGGCTCTGGAGGAGCTAACATTTAAGTACCCAGGGGGATCACACTTTGCTGAGATGTAGATATTCTCTTATCAGCTCTCCTTTGATATGCTGTTTAGGTCTCTAAAAACAATAGGAAATTGAAATGAATTTGTTATGACTTATTCACAGAAAGCCAGTACTTGCTCCTTGTGATTGTTGGTTATTATTTTTTTTCCTTGTTGAAGGCTTAAATTTTTTTTTTTTTAAAGATTTTATTTATCCATTCGTCAGAGAGAGAGGGAGAGAGAGTGAGTACAGGCGGACAGAATGGCAGGCAGAGGCAGAAGGAGAAGCAGGCTCCCCGCTGAGCAAGGAGCCTGATGCGGGACTCGATCCCAGGACGCCGGGATCATGACCTGAGCTGAAGGCAGAGGCTTAACCCACTGAGCCACCCAGGCGTCCCTGAAGGCTTAAATTTTTATAGAAAATCTTGTTAGAATCTCCCTCCCCAACTCACCATTGTTCTTATTTTTCAGGTTTTTCTGGTTATTCTTTTTCATTTTTCCAAATTAATTTTATGTTCAAGTTATTTATCTCAATGAAAAACCTGATGGCATTTTTATGAGTACCACATTAAAATTAGAAAATAACTTATTTAGGGAGAGCTAAAATCTTTAGGATATTGAATTTTACTGGTTAAGAACATGGTTTGTCTCCTTTGTTCAAGTTTTTTCATGCCTTTGTTTAGGAAGTACTTTTTAGAATTTTTTGTTAAGCTTACGTTTAGTATTTTATCTTTTTTTTTTTCTGTCACAATTGGAGTCTATCTTCCATCTTTTTTATATTTTTACATGAAGGCTACTGACTTTTGTATGCCAATTTTGTAACCTTACTTTATTAAATTGCTTTCTTTCTGTAGTGGTTTACCATTTATTTTGGGGGTTTTCAAGATATATAATCTGCAAATAGGAAATTTTATCCTTTCTTTTGTATCCAATTCTTCTGTCTCAAATTGCTTTCTCTTTCCCAATTGCATTGGTGAATATCTCCAGTACCATGTTAAATATGGCATAGTGAGTATTCTTGCCTTGTTTTTAATTTCCATAAGAGAACCTGTAGTACTTCTCTATTAAATAAGGTATTATTTGGGCCTGAGGTAATATATTAAGGAAGTATCCATCAATTTCTATGTTATTGAATATTTAAAAAAATCTGACTGGTGCTGAATTTTCTGTATCTATGGAAACTATATGACTTCTTTTAAATTTTTAATATGCTGAATTGGATTTTGTCATATTTGATTAATAATTTTTGCATTGATATTCATGAGTTAGATTGGTCCACAGTTTAAAAAAAATTATCTGTCTGTCTGTCTGCCTATCTATTTATTTATCTATGTAGGGGGCAGGGGTTGGGTGTAGTTCTATTCAGGACCCAAGAACAATGTTATATTCACTATGGAAAATGAGTTTGGAAGTTTTCCTTCTTTTTTATGCTCTGGAGTAATTAAAGTAACACTGAGGTTAAGTTTAAGTTTGCCTGTGAAACTGTCTAGCATGGTTCTCTTTTGTAGTGGAATTCTTTTAACTTCTTTCTGTATTCCTTCTATGACCCTTGTTCTGTTTAGAATTTCTCTTTCTACTGGGGTCAATTTTGGTAAGTTACAATTCTCTAAAACATTATTCATTTCATTTAAATTTTCAAATTTGTACAGAATTATATGCAAGAGTCTTTTAGAACTTTAAACATTTTCTCTATTTTGACTTCCTTGTCATTGCTAATATTGTGCCTAAATTTTAATGCTGTATATTTATGTTTTCTCACCCCCCACCCACCCCCACCTTCTTTTTTCTTGATTGAGTGAGTTAGCATTTTGCCCATTGTTGATTTCTTTTCTAAGGAAATAGTTTTGGATTTATGTTTATGTATTCTACTTTTTTTTTTTGGTTTCTGAATTAATTTCTGCCACTTATGATTAATTCTCCTTTTTCTTGATTTCTCTGTTTTATTTTGGTGTTCTCTAGAAAGCTTTTTGAGTTGGTGTTTATTTATTTTAATATTTCTGATATAGACATTTTATGCAATCTGTTTTTTTTTTTTACTCTTTCTGTAGCTATAGCCTATGGATTCTGGTAACATCAGGCGTTTATTATTATTGTCAAGAAATTCGGCAATTTAATTTTGTATTTTGCTTTTGATCCAAGAGTTGTTTCAAGTGAAAGGAAATTTTTGTTTTTTCTTTTTTTTTTTTTTTTAAAGATTTTATTTATTTATTTGACAGAGAGAAATCACAAGTAGGCAGAGAGGCAGGCAGAGAGAGAGAGAGGAGGAAGCAGGCTCCCTGCTGAGCAGAAAGCCCGATGCGGGACTCGATCCCAGGACCCTGAGATCATGACCTGAGCCGAAGGCAGCGGCTTAACCACTGAGCCACCCAGGCGCCCCATTGTTTTTTCTTTTTAATTTTGTTACCAACTTTGTTTTTATTACATTATAATCTGAGGATGACATTTGCATTATTTCTGTTCTTTGGAACTTACTAAGGTTTTCTCTGCAGCCTAAGATTTAGTCAGTTTTTGTGAGTGTTCTTTGTGTACTTGAAAAGAAATTGTAATCTCTATTTCTGGGATTCAGATATTGATATAGATCTATAAGATCTATTTTGTTTATGTTGTTTAGATCTTCTGTGCCTTTATTAATTGTTAGTCTGCCTGATCTTGGATTGGGAGAGGTATGTTAAAGTCTATTATTAATGTGTTTTTGTCAGTTTCTCCTTGCATCTCTTGTAGGTTGCTGTTTAATAATGGCTATTGCTGTGTTGTTGGGTACATAAATATTAATAACTGTAATATCTTCATTGTGAGTTATAGGCTTAAGCATTATAAAGAGTCCTTCTTTATATATTTTAATGCTTTGGGGTCTCAATTCCACTCTGTCAGGTATCAAGATTATGAAGCTTGTTTCCTTTTTATTTGTGTTTGCCTGATATATCTTTCTCCATCCTTTTATTTTTAACTCTTTTGAATCTCTTTGTTTTAGGTGTGTCTCTTGTATTCTGCATAGTGTTGGATTTTGCTTTATTAGCCAATCTGAAAATCCTTTTCTTTCAATAGGTGAGTTAAGCCCATTTACATCTATTGTTATTATTAATATATTTGCCCTCAGTTCTATCATATTGTTTTATTTTTATGTCTTTGTATCTATACTTTTTCATCATGCAGTGGGTTTTATCTGCTTGTTTGTTTCATTGGTAAACTTTTTATTAATTCCTTTATATACCATTAATCCATTTTTGGGGGGGTACTAATTGGGTACCTACATTAAACAACACTGAAATTATCTGATAACCTCTTCTTCCTTACTCCTACTCCACAATCTAATCTAAAGTAATATCCTTTTATTTCCAATTAATGTCTATTAGATAATCATATCCACTTGCACTCTTTATTTCCCCACCCCAACTGTTGATAATTATCCTACATCTACCATATTCTCTCCTTATAACCACAGTTTAGTTTTGTTCTACAGGTATATTTATATCTGATGAGCACCACTCAATTATATGTTACTGTCTCTCAGTTTTTTTAATTGTCTGGATGTCCTTTTCTAATAGATTATTTCGGAAGGGCTCACAGGATCAATGTACCCCCAAAGTTTGGCAAGTTTATAGTAAAGTTTATAGCTTTGTACTTGGAGATCAGTTTGGTTAGATACAAAATCCTTGACTCATATTTCCTCTCCTTCAATATTTTAAATTGGTTACACTGTTTTTTTGTGGGGGGATGTAGGCATTAAAAATTGTTGAAAAGTCTGGTGACAGTCTTGATTTCTTTTCCTTATGAGTCCCTTAGCCTTTTTGCCTGGTTGCCTAAGGGTTATAGCAAAGCCCTCTCCGATCGAGATCGGAAAGGGCTTTGCTTTTTTTTTTTTTTTTTTTTTTTTTTTTTTTTTTTTTTTTTTTTTGTTTTATTTTTTTTTTTTTTTTTTTTTTTTTTTTTTTTAATTTTCCTTTAAAGTAGGTTTAACTTTAATATGGTTTAGTTTAGCATGCTGAAATGATTGTGGTGTATCTTTTCAATATGTAATTTCAAGATTTTTTTTTTAATTTTAGGAAAGTGTTCTGGAATTACAGTTTTAGTATTTATTTTGTTCTGCTGTTTGTAATCTGAGGATGACATTCTTTGTGGTCCCTCTCACTTTTTTTTTTTTTTTTTTTTTTTTGCTTATCTTCTATATGGATAACTTTCTGTTGAATATTTTAAAGTCTCTTTCTTCATTTCTTTTGAGTTTTTTAAGAATCACCCATATAATATGCTTTTATTATTCTATATGTGAACCAGCTTCATGGTGATTCCTCATGTGTATAGAAATACATTTATTTAACCCTTATTTGAAATGTCAAGTATAAATAAAAAATTGAAACTATTCAGTTGAATATTATCTTATTTCCCATAAATTCATACTTATACATTATAAGTAAGTACGGGCACCTGACTATGTCATTATAGCCTTCTAGTGTAAACATGCCAAAGTACCTATGTATTGGAATACATGTTATTTTCTACTTTTTGTTTTTCATGGAAATAATTATATATAAAAATATTCACCCATTTTCAAGGCATAGTTTAATGAATTTTGCTAAGTGTGTACAATAGTATAACCACCAGCCTCACCAGAATAAAGAACAGTCCCCTTCTCTTAAAAAGGTTCCTTGTGTGCCTTTGCTCTTTTTTTTTTAAATTAAATTTTAGTTGACACACCACATTACATTAGTTTCAGGTGTACAACATAGTGATTTGACAAGTTTATATGTTATTTTGTGCTTACCACCAGTGTCACTACCGTCTGTCACCGTATAATGCCATTACAGCACCACTGACTATATTCCCCATGCTGTCCCTTGTATTCTTCTGACTTATTCATACCATAAATGAAAGCCTTTATCTCCTACTTCCCTTCTCTCATTTTGCCCATCTCCCCTATTCCCCTTCCTTCAGCTTGTTCTCTGTATCTGTGGGCCTATTTGTGCTTTTTGTTTGTTTTGATTTAAAAATTCCATGTATTAGTGAAATCATATGGTATTTTTCTTTCTCAGTCTGATGCAATTTATTTAGCATAATACCCTTTAGGTCCATTAATATTGTCGCAAATGGCAAGATCTCATCCTTTTATGTCACTGAGGAATATTCCTGTGTGTGTGTGTGTATGGCATCTTCTTTTTTAAAATTAAATTAAAAATTTTTATTGACATATAATGTATTATTTGTTTCAGGGATACAGGTCTGTGATTCATCAGTCTCACACAATTCACAGTGCTCACCATAGCATATACCCTCCCCATGTCTGTCACCCAGCCGCCCCAACCCCCCTACCCCCCTCCACTCTAGCAACCCTCAGTTTTTTTCCTGAGATTAAGAGACTCTTATGGTTTGTCTCCCTCTCTGGTTTCATCTTGTTTCATTTTTTCCTCTCTTCCCCTATGACCCTCTGCCTTGTTTCTTAAATTCCACATGTCAGTGAGATCATATGGTAATTGTGTTTTATGACTGACTTATTTTGATTAGCATAATACCCTCTAATTCCAACCATGTCATTGCAAATGGCAAGATTTCATTTTTTGATGGCTGCATAATATTCCATATTGTGTGTGCACGTGTGTGTGTGTGTGTATGTATATTCACTTCTTCTTTAATCCATTCTTCTATTGATGGACACTTGAACTGCTTCCATATCTTGGCTATTATAAATAGTGCTGCAAAAATATGGAGTGAATATATCTTTTTGAATTAGTGTTTTTGTTTCCTTTGGGTAAATAACTGGTAGTGGAATTATTGGACCGTATGATATTTCTGTTTTTTATTTTTTTTTGAGGAATTTCCGGTACTGTTTTCCATAGTGGCTGCACCAATTTATCTGCACCTTTGCTTTCGACCCCCTTCTTCTATGCCTGGTCCCTGCTTTCTGTTGCTGTAGCATTGGGTCTTCTAGAATGTATATAAATGGAATAATTCAGAACATAGTCTTCTGCTTGACTTCTTTTATTCAGCATAATGTTTTTGAGGTTAATTCATGTTGTATATATTAATATTTTGCTCCTTTTTATTGCTCTGTAGTATTCCATGATATGCATATAGTATTTGGTTGTTTTCAGGTTTTGGCCATTACAAATAATGTTGCTAATAGTACTTGCATACTTATTTTCATGGGGGCATTTTTTAAAAAATTTCTCTAGAGTGAATATGTAGGAGTAGAAATGCTTGACAGTATGGTAAATGAATATTTAATGTAAGATATTGCCATATTGTTTTTCAAAATGGCTGTAATATTTTGCATTCCCACCAGTAATGTAGGAAGGAGTTCCTTTTGTCCCACATCCTCATCAACATTTGGTATTGCTTTGGTATTAACTTGAATTTTTTCAGTGGGTGTTTGTAGTGTAGTGGTACCTCACTGGGGTCTCCATTAGCATTTATCTGAGGACTAGTGATGTTGAACAGCTCTTATGGGGCTTTTGACCATTTGTATATCTTCTTATGGGACATGTCTCTTTCAATCTTTTGTCACTTTTTATTAGATTTTTGGTCTTTTTATTGAGTTATAGGAGTTGTTTATATATTCTTTGTACAAGCTCTTTGTCTTGAAATATTTTGCTTCCAGTTTGTGCCTTACCTTTGTGTGTTCTTAATTGTGACTTTTGAGAAGTAAAACTTTCAGATCATGAAGAGCATTTAATCAGTTTCTTTCTTTTATCATTTGTGCTTTTGGTATCCTGTTTAAGAAATGTTGGCCTCCCTGAATGACCCAAAGGGTTTCTCCTAGAAATATAATAGTTTAATTTCCAGCATTTAGGTCTGTGAACATTTTGAGTCAATCCTTAGCAAGAGGTAAGGTATGAGGTTCATTATTTCCATATACAATATCCAATTCTTCTAGCACCATTTGTTGTAGAAATCATCTTGTTTCCATTGAATTATGTTGGTACTTTTGTTGAAAATCAACCGGTCCTATGTGATTGGGTCTGTTCTAGAGTTTATTCTGTTTATTCACTTATATGTCTATCCTTATGCCGGTGACATACTCTGTTACTGTAAATTTATAGCAAGGCTTGAAGTCAAGTAGTATAAGTCTTCCAACTTTATTCATATTCTTACAAAGTATTTTAGTTATTTTAGGCCCTTTTCTTTCTATGTAAATTTAAAAACCAACATGTCATTTTTTTCAAAAGAAACTTATTTGAATTTTAGCTCAGCTTGAGGGGGATTACTATTCTTGGAACACTGGATTTTCTGATCATATGTATGGAATCATGTATGTGCACTTCTTTAGGCCTTGTTTAATTTCCCTTTGTAATGTTTTGGTGATAGTCACATTCATTAAATTTATTCCTCAGTATTTTTGTGGAGTTGTTTTATTTTCTGATTATCTGGTGGTTAGTGTAGAGAAACACAGTTACTTTTTCTATGTTTATCTTATATTCTACACTGCTGCAATGCTCATTAGTTATTAGTCTGGTAACTTTTTTGAGAGGGTTACTTAAGGTTTTCAACACACACCATTATGCTTTTTATTTCTTATTGTCTTATTGCACTGGCTAGGACATCCAGAACAATGTAAATGAAAACTATGTGAGTAGACATCTTTGCTTTGTTATTGGTCTTAAGTAGAAAACTTTGAACCTTTCACTACACACACACACACACACGCACGCACATATATATTTTAGATTTTATTTATTTATTTGACAGAGAGATAGCACAAATAGGCAGAGTGGCAGACAGAGGGCGGGGGAAAAGCAGACTCTCTGCTGAGAAGGGAGCCCATCATGGGTTTCCATCCCATGACCCTGGGATCATGACCTGAGCTGAAGGCAGCCACTTAACTGACAGAGCCACCCAGTTGCCCCTAGCCTTTTACAACATTAAACCAACCTTGCATTCCTGAAATAAATCAATTCTGGTCATTATGTATATCTTTAAAAAATGTTGTACTCCATTTGCTAGTATTTTGTTAAGGGTTTTTCTCTCTATGTTCATGATGGATGTTGGTCTATAGTTTTCTTACAGTATTTGTTTGGTTTTGGAATCAGTAAAATTGTCCTCATAAAATGAACTGGGAAGTGTTCTCCTTTTCCATATTTTTGGAAAGAGTTTGTATAGAATTGATACTCATTTTTCCTTAAATTTTTGATAAAATCCACAACTGAAGTCACTGGGCCTGAAAGATGTTTTTCTTTTCTCTTTTTGTGGGAAAGTTTCAAATTTTAAATGCACTTTAATTGATTTGAAGGTGTTTAAGTTTTTTATAATTGTTGTTCTTTTTTACAGTTTTGTTCTTTGTGTCTCTCAAGGAATCTGTTTTGTCCATTTGTCAAATTTGTTAGTAGTCCATTTATTGGCATGAAGTTATTTTAGCAGTCCCTTTTATCCCTTTATCCTTTTTTATATCTGTCTTACATTTCTGATATTGGCAATTTATATCTCTATTGTTTTTCTTGACTTGTGTGGTTAGAGGTTTATCAATTTTATTGATCTTTTCAAAGAACCGACATTTGGCTTTATTTTCTCTAATGTTTTTCTATTTTCTATTTTATTGATTTCTGCACTTAATCTATATGGTTTCCTTCCTTTTATTTGCTTTGGATTTAATTTGCTGTTCTTTTTCTAGTTTCTTAGAGTGAGAGCTTGTATTTATTGATTTGAGACCTTTCTGCTGTTCTAACATAGGCACGTAAAGCCACAGATTTCCTTGTATACTTTGCTTCAGCTGTACTCCACAAATTATGATAGGTTATATTTTCATAATTGTTCAGTTCAAAATATTCTCTAACTTATATTGTAATTTTTCTTTGAACTCAAGTTTCTTTAGTATTGTGTTAATTTCCAAATATTTGGGATTATTGCTGGTTTTCTTATTTATTGTTTTTGAGTCCTAACTTAATTCTATTTTTTTTTTTAAAGATTTTATTTATTTATTTGAGAGAGAGACAGTGAGAGAGAGCATGAGCAAGGAGAAGGTCAGAGGGAGAAGCAGACTCCCCGTGGAGCTGGGAGCCTGATGCGGGACTCAATCCCAGGACTCCGGGATCATGACCTGAGCTGAAGGCAGTTGTCCAACCAACTGAGCCACCCAGGCGTCCCCTTAATTCTATTTTTGTCAAAGAACGTAATCTGTATAATTTCAATCTTTTGGCACTAATTAAGACTTGTTTTATGGTCCAAAATGTGGTCCATGTGTACTTGAGAAGAATGAATATTCTACAAGTTGAGTGATGTGTTCAAATCTATGCCCTCGATGTTTGTCTGTTTTGTATCAGTTGCTGATAAAAGCATATTGCAGTTTTTAATTATGATTATGAAATTGTCTATTTTCCCCTTTAAATCAGTCAGTTTTTGCTTCATGTATTTTGAAGCTCTATTATTGGGTTCGTACTTATTTATGATTATGTTTTCTTATTGAATGTATTTTATCATTATAAAGTATCTTCTTTATTTTTATTAATATATTTTGTTTTGAAATCTATTTATCTGATATTAATAATGCTACTCCAGCCTACTTCTATTTACTGTTTGTGTGGCATATATATCCCATTCTTTTCCTTACAGTCTTTTAAAATTTCCCTTTAGCTTCTTAAGTATTGTCTTTCACATTTTTAAGTAAAGTTTGCCCTAGTGATTAGAATGTACAGGGTCCCTGGACGGCTCAGTGGGTGGAGTGTATGACTCTTGATCTCCAGGTTTTAAGTTTAGTCTCATGTTGGGTGTAAAGATGACTTAAAAATAAAATCTTAAAAAAAAGTTTAGAATGTACATCCTTAATTTTTCACAGTTAACATATAGTTATGTACAACATTAGTTAATATATAGAAATCTTGCAACCTTAGAAGCTTATATCATTCTTTATTTTATGGTTATTATAGGTAATACATCTACATTTGTTATATACCCCATAAGGCAATGTTATGATTTTACTTTTAAAGTTCTTCAGTTAATAAAGAAATTAGAAAGAAAAAGAGAATGCACTCTTTTGCATTTACCGAGTTTTGCTATGTCCAGTGCTTTTTACTATTTTCTGAAGAGTCAGGTTTCTATTTGGTATCATTTCTCGTCAGTCCCAAAGCTTCCTTTAGCTCTTTTTGTACTGCAAGTTTGCTTGTGACAAAATTTCTTAGATTTCTTTTGTCTGAAAATGCCTTTATTTTGTCTTCATTCTTGAATAATATTTTTATTGAATATAAACTTCTGATCTGACAAGTTTGTTTGTTTTTTTCCTTTCAGTACTTTAAGGATAATATTTCATCTGGCCTTCATGTTTCAGAGGGGGATTTAGCCATCAATCCCAACAGGTCTATATTATTATGTACGTAATATATTTTTTTTCTCTTCCTGCTTTCAAGATACATTGTTTATCTTTGGCTTTCAACAGTTTGAATATCATACAGGTTCCTACTGCCGTAGGAAATCTTTGGCTGTTATTTCTTCATATATTTTTATGCCCCATTCTTTCTGTCCTCTCCTTCCAATTACACATTCATAATTATACGGTGTAATATTATCTTATAGGTCTCTGAGGCTCTGTTCATTTTCTTCCCCCAGTCTTATTTTTCTTTATTTTCTCCGTTCTTCAAACTTGCCCTGTTGATCTATTTCCAAGTTCACGCACTCCCCTTTGTCATGTCCATTTGGCTGTGAAGTCTATGCAGTGAATTGTTTTATTTCAGAAATTCTATTGTTCAGTTCTAGGATTTCCATCTTGGTTTTTTTTTTTTAATTGTTTTTATTTTCCTGCTGGGACTTCTTATTTCTCTGATGAGAGTTTCACGCATTGAAAGCATGTTTTGTTTTACTTCATCGAGGATAGTTATAAAACAGTCGCATATACCTTGCCTGTTAGTTCCAACATCTGTTTCATTTCATGATAGAACTAGACTGATTTTCTTTTCTTCTCAGACCGTGTTTCATTTTCTTGGTTCTTCGTACTAGGATTATTTTGGATTGTATCCTGGACATTATAAATGTTCAGTTGTGGGTACTTTGGATTTTGTCATTTCCCACTGATGAATAGTGTTTTTGTTGTTGTTGTTGTTGTTGTTTGTTTGTTTTAATTTTAGTGGGTCCTTTTCTTGGCTGGACTTGGACTGCAGACTGTGTCGCTTATGCAGTTCTTATTCTGTTCAGGTCTTTTGCCTCTGAGTATGCTGCTTTGAGTCTGCTTTGTATCTGTGGTTCAGGTGTTAATCAGGGAGGTGAATATTTGGAGTTTGCAGGTCCCCTGTCCAGCTATTTCTCTGGTGGAGCTCTCCTTCTTGCTTCCCACAATTCACGGTTTGCCAGTATTTCTTTTCTTCTCTGGTTCCCCAGGCAAGAAAGATTGTGGGTTTTCTGTGTCTCCCTTCACCACTGTGCAAGCTACATGGACTACACTGAGCCCCAGGCTAAAAGCCAAGATGATGGGAACTTACTGGTTTAGCTGCCTGTCTTCTCTTCTTGGCAACTGGTAATCTCTAGCAGACTGTGTCCAAGTGTGTCCCTTCTCCTGTAACTTCAGGCAAGTTTTTTTCCCCCATTATGTCTAAGCTTTGTAGTTGTTTTCTGTGAGAGGAAGAGGAATTGCTGGAGAGGTTTATTTGATCACAACCTAAAGCCACTTCTTTTTAATTTTTAAGAATCTCTCCTTTCCATGTTTTATTTTTTATGCATTATCCACTGTGTGTGTTTATTTCTGTGTTTCTACTGGTTTAGTCTTCATTTTTAAAATGTCTTTTCTTTTGGGTGCCTGAGTGGCTCAGTGGGTTAAGCATCTCCAACTCTTGATTTCGGCTCAGGTCATGATCTTAGGGTCTTGAGACTGAGCCCATTGTGGGGCTCTGCGCTCAGTGGGGAATCTGCTTCTCTCTCTCTCTTTCCTCTGCCCCTAACCCAGATTGTGCACACATGCTATCTCTCTAAAATAAATAATTAAATCTTAAAAAAATACAGGTACAAAAATATTTTATTTCTAATTCTCTCCAGAGTTCCTTCACCATTTTCAAAATCTCTCTTTTTTTTCTGATCACCTAATTTCATTGTGTTCAATAACACAGCTCAATTTCCTTTAGCTTATTTTGAAATTTTGGGTTACAGTTTTCATCTCTTTAGTGCATATGTTTCTGGTCCTTCTTCCCTTTTCCTATGATAAATTCATATGGAATTTTCTGTTGTTCATTTTTCAAGCAAATTATTAATATAATTTCAGGAGGGAGAGGAGGGGTCAGGATAACTTTAGGGGTCTTGTTTTTGTTTTGTGTTGTTTTGCTTTTACAAAGTGATACAAAATATCCCCATGTACTTTCTGAGAACTTCTTTGCTTGGTTCCCATCCCCACTTTTATTTGGACTTTCTTTCTCTTTTGTTTTGCATCTCTGCATCTTACAGCTTTGCAGTGTTCAGTTGGAATTCTATTTCCAGCAGTTTCTCCTGAGCACAGAGCTTTATCTTGAAGGTAGCCTTGGTTTGTTAGTGTTTAGAACTGCAACTCTGTCCCATCATCACTGTCAGATCTTATCACCTGAAGACCAAACACCCTTCTTGCTTTGACTTCAGTTTTCAGATTGAGCCATCACATTTTCTAGTGAGTATCTGTGGACATTTTGGGAGTTCTCTTGTCTAGAGGACTTTCAGACGTTTCTTTTGGGTCCTGCAGTATGGATGCCAATACCATATGGGCATGTAGCTGTCTGACTTGCTTCATGGGGCCACTTTGCCACCCAGTTTTGTTGTAGATATTGTCAGCCAGTCTGTGGGTTTGTCATCCTCATTGATCTGCCTGCTTTTAGTGAGAGACTTGGGTTGATTCAACAACTTGTGTTGTTATTGCATTCTTCCCAGAATCTTCCTCTTTTGACATACTTAACCTGATTTTTAAAAAAGATTTTATTTATTTATTTTGAGAGAGCGCATGCACACAGGTAGGGGGAGGGGCAGGGGCAGCGGGAAAGAGAGAATCTCAAGCAGGCAACACACTCAGCACAGAGTCTGATGTGGGGCTTGATCCCACAACTGTGAGACATGAAATCTGTGAAGCTGATGAGCTTCAGTGAAAACTGTGAGCTGAAATCAAGAATTGGACGCTTAATTGACTCAGCCACCCAGGTGCCCCACCTGACTTTTTTTTTTTTTTAAACCCTGTTTTCTGGTATTAAAATCCATTCCTTGAAAAAAATGACTGTTACTTTTAGAACCAGGCTGTGACTTTTCATCCACTTTCTATGCCTGTGTCAAAATGAAGTTTCAAGAACCTGTTTACTCTTTCTTTATCCTTGTTGCCATTAAGAGAGGACCAAAACCAGTAAATATGGGAATGTCTACATCAATGGCAGTATTGTGCTTTCCTTTTACTAGTGGGTTTGTGTTTGCTTTTCAATTTTTTGAAATTAAATAATACAGTGTTTATATACACTATATACATATTCAGGGGATAAAATTATAACCAAAGCCAAGAGACTATCTAACAGAAGTGTTGGAAAAGTATTGACCTCTGTGATAAGTGAGGGGGATGAAATTAGAGCTGGATACAGGAAAGTACAAGGAATGGACTGCCTTTTAAATGTGGTTGGTACATGAGTATATATTATTCATTTGAAATCGTATGCGGAATTCTGCGCCGTCTCTCCTATCATGAAGATAAACCAAACAGAGTGTCTGGGACACAGTGTGATTTTGGTATCCTTGAGAGGCCCTTCTGGGGACATCACTGAGCAAGGTCAGGAGAGAGCTTGTCCAAGGAAAGCAGGGTTTACCATTGTTGGAAATTTGGGTGGACATGGCAGTGTGTGCCAAGTACTAGACTTTTGGCAAAAATGTGATGAGGGAGTGGATTACTCTGTATTTTTTACTTAAGATCAATATGTCTCTCGCTAGTTCTCAGAAGTAGGTCGAGGAAGAACACTTCTTTGGGAATAAAATGAGTGTCCTTAGCTGTTTCAGGAGACTGTGGAAGAGTATAGGAACTTCACTGACTCAAGAACAAAGAGAATCTGGGCTATAGTCCCTCAGGCATTCTGCTTTGGGTCAAAAATCCAGTATATGGGCTGTGGGGCTCTTGGTGATGACATCTTTGAACAGTCTGTCTCTTGAACAACATATAGTGTTTTCATACTGACTGATGGCCCTTTGTGCTCATGCACAACCAGGTCTTTCCCAGGAGAAAAGATGTATGGGAAATACATTTTTTGAAACCACGAATGTCTAAACATGCTTAATTGTTGATTTATAGTTTGTTCTACTTTGCAAGTATTTTTTTTTCAGAGTTTTAAAGGCTTTGCTTCATTATTTGTCTTGCTTCCAGTATTGCTTTTGAGAAATCCAAAGCTCTTCTGATTTGATATGAATTTAAAAAAAATCTTTAAAAGTCTGTAGGATATTTCTCCTGTCACCAGTTTCTGACATTTCACTATTATATGCCTTGTAATGTGCCTATTTTTATTTATTGTCATGGGTCTTTTTAATCTGTCATTTTCTAAAATTTTCTTAACCAATATTGTTAATGATTTTAAACCCATCCGATTTTGCTATTGCCTTTTCCTGGATTTCCTTTATTCTGATGTTGGACCTCCTGGATTAATCATTTTTCTCTTATTTTGTCTCTTTCTGCTATACTTTGGAAAAATTTTCTCAACTCTATCTTCTAGCCCTTCTGTTAATAATGATTTATTTCCTAGATTGTGTTTTTTAATTTATAAGAACTCTCTTTTGTTCTGTTCTGTGTATTTTTTTTTATAGCACCTCAGCATTCATTCATGGGTAGAGCCTCTAATCTTTCTGATAATAATAAGTTTTTTTTTTCCACAGTTTTTCTTCTTTGGGCCATTTGGTGGTTCAGTGGGTTAAGTGTCTGCTTTTGGCTCAGGTCATGAATTCAGGGTCATGGGATCGAGCCCCGCATCCACCTCCATACTCAGCATGGAGTCTGCTTCCCACTCTCCCTCTCTTCCCCCCAACCCTTGCTCATGCTCTCTCTCTCAAATAAATAAATAATAAATAATTCTTTAAAAATAAAAAGTCTTAAAGCTTTTCTTCTTCTACATAGTTTCTCTTTCTCCAAGTTGGTTTTTTATTCTTTCTGGTATGTCTTCCATATTAGATGGTTGGCCATTCTTTGCTATCTACTCATGGTTAAGAGCTGGGACTACAAAGCTAACCTGTACATATTGGTGAGCTATTTATTGGGGGAGCCCCTCATATCACAGTCTATCTTCAGATCTTTCCTCTTTGATTGGTCAGATTCACAGAAGGAAGGAGGAAAAAGAAGAGGTTTTCCATTCCTCCAGCCTGAAAAGTGAGGGTCTGACTGCTAGGTGTTGGGGAGTAGGGGTTGGTTTGGTTTTGTGTTCTGTATTCACATTTCATATAGCCACCACATTTCCTAGGGATAGGTCTGTTGCTCTGGTCTTCAACTGGGTTTGGTTTCTTCCATTCCAGAGACCCTCTGGTGTATATTCTCTTTGGGTAATATACTTCAGATCTACTGAGTTAGGGAGAGGTACTCTCTCCGGGATGAAGTAGGGGAGAAAATGTAAGGACCCAGGTGCTTCTTAAATAGCCTTCAGCCACTCCCTCTTGTTTTAGCTCCTATTCCTGCCCCACGCCTCCAGGGCCTGAGCCATCTGGTACTGCCAATTCCAGCCTTTTGAGAATTCTGAGATGCACATCACTGGACCTCAGCTTCCCTTGCTGCTGGCCTGGAATTCTGCCAAGTCAATTGTTACCTGTCTACTGGCTTTCAAGCTTCCAGAATTACATTTTTGAGTGTCTTGTTGTGTATTGTCCCTTTCTTCTTGTCTTTAAAAAATCCTTTTAGGGGCACTTGAGCAGTGCAGTTGGCTAAGGGTCTGACTGTTGGTTTCAGCTGAGGTCATGGATGATCTCAGGGTGGTAGATTGAGCCCCGTGTCAGGCTCTGTGCCCAGTGCTGAGTTTGCCTCAGGATTCTCTCTCTCTCCTCCTCTGCCTCTCCCCACTGCTTGCTCTCTTTATGTCTCTTTCTTAAATAAATAAATCTTTAAAAAATCCTTTTACTGTAGTTTGGTGCATTCCAGGTATTATGATTTGGATGGTTGCGTTCACTTTGTGGTCTGAACCCAGAAACTTCCATTTTTTCATGTCCAGCATCTTGTCATTCTTTTTTTTTTTTTTTTAAAGATTTTATTTATTTATTTGACAGAGAGAAATCACAAGTAGATGGAGAGGCAGGCAGAGAGAGAGAGAGAGGGAAGCAGGCTCCCTGCTGAGCAGAGAGCCCGATGCGGGACTCGATCCCAGGACCCCGAGATCATGACCTGAGCCGAAGGCAGTGTCTTAACCCACTGAGCCACCCAGGCGCCCACATCTTGTCATTCTTATATCTTAACTTACATATAATCTTTTCAGAGGGGACTCCCAAACCACCCTACGTAAGGAAAGCATTCCTGTCGCCGCCTTTGTTCTCTGTTGTAGCTCCTTGTATGTTTTTTTTCCGTTGAGTGTTTCTTTTGTGTGTGTGTGTGTGTGTGTGTGTGTGTGTTTCTTTATAGATGTGTGGAACAATTTTTTGCCCTCCTGATTTATCTTTCACACTTTACTATAAGCATCATGAGCTCAGAGTAGCTGTTTCATGTACTATTAGATCCCCAGGATTTGGCACATCATTGACCCCCAAGGAATATTTACTGAATGAGTAAAGGAACAAATAATGTATAGATGGCATGATTTAAAAGAATTGATGGTAAATTCTTTTTTTTCATACTTAGAAAAAAGAAGGGCAGGGTGAATAAATTAGCACGTATCTTATCGGCTTGTTGTGAGGTTTACAGAAGTTAAAAGGCTAAGATGCTTAGAATGGTGCCTGTCACGTTGTGAAAGAGTCTCTAAAGAGTTACGATTTTATATTTAATTGTTCAGTTTTGGTCAAGTTAGAGCAAATATTGCATGGTGGACTGAATTATTCTTGAGTATTATATCATATATTCTGAGTCATAGCATGTCTGAATTTGAACTCCTGATCGGTCGTGAATCTCAGCTTGGACTTAGAGCTGTCACGGAAGACAATGTACTTTAACAGGAAAGCAGGATCCCAGGTATTTCCAAGTTTGTCCCACATAACCAGATATTTGCATTTCAAGACAGTGCTGTCTATAATTCATCATCTTATTTAGGCAATTCTGAGATAGCTGTATCTTCTCAGGCAGTATCATTTATTTTTGGTGCAATCATTTTGCTTTGAAATGGAGCCACATTGATTGGATAGATGGTTGACAATTCAGATGTGTCTTAGTATTGCACTTAGATGTAGAAACTTAAAGTATGATTCATAGTCATCAGCCTCTGTTTATATCTCTGAAATTATTTAATTTCTACTGAATAGCTCCTCAGTTCCTGAAAAATCTATGATTATAGAGAGCTCAGTGCAATTTAGCAGTGAGAGATTAAAACATTCTCTAGTTTTCATCTGCTAAATCTGTGTTTGGATTTATACTTCCTTGAACAAATCAGTAATACTCCTGTTTCTACCCACCCCCAACCTTGCAGTTTCAAGTACAGTCTTTGGATGTCTTGTCACACCAGAAGGAAGGTGTAAGTTTGTGAGTCACTCTTTGGATCGGGTAGGAAGTCCTTAAAATTTGACCTCTTTGGTTCTTCAGTTTTGAAATCTTGATCTGAGGAGGTTACCCTAGAAACTTTAAAGAACAAACTTCTGTAACCTAACTTGATTGCATTAAAATAAAATAGAGCTCCATATTCCATGTCAAACCATTGCTAATACCACGAAACACTCAGTGTGAAGCACTGTCTTTATCATTTTCCCCAGCACATCATGAAATTGGACTTTCATGGTTCCTAGAACAAGCTCTCCTGACCAGTAGTGCAATAGACACTAGAACAGTAGTGTTCTCTTTCGACTCAAATCGTTTTCCCCTTTTTCTTCACTCTAATTGTCCCATTTCTGGAAAATGAAGTATTTCCATGTTAGACTTTATCCAGGTGGGAAAAAAAAAGACTTTTCAGTTGGCAAGTGGATAGGTCTCACTAACTTGTGCATAAAAGCATGATTTTATGTATTTATGTGTTGTTTTTTTAAAATGTGCTAAAAGATATATGGTGGGCCACAACTAGTTCAGTTGTTTCTCTTTATAGGTGACATGTCAGAAGGTGGTTTTGTCATTTATCTCCTATGTGATCTTAGGCAAGTTACTTAACCTCTCCAAAGCTTTGCTTTTCTCATCAGTAATATGGGGATAATAATAATTAAAAAATAATAACATAACTATTATTTTTGTCTTTATGTCACAAAGTAAATGCTTAGGATTTGGAATTATTATTGGGATTATTGTGACCAGTGGAATGAGGATTATGACTTTTATGTTGTTGATTTATCCTGCCTGGCACATTGTGAGTGTTCAGTCAGTATCTGATAAACAAACAAGTGAGAGTACTGATACCTTTTCCTTCCCTTTTGCTGCTTGACTTTTACTTGATGTCTAAAATTCTCTATAGCACCTGATATATTGTTTCTCACAAGTTAGTTGCTCAAAAATGTAACTGAATAATGCCTATGGAAATGCTTTGAAAAATGTAAATGGCTATGCTAAAGGTAATTGTTGATGATAATGTGATGGTCTACAATGTAATGATGTTGATGGCGTTGGCATCACTTGCCAAAGAACGTGTTCGTCACTGATCTCCCCTATCTGCTGAAAGGTCCAGGTAAAGTTTGTCACCTGGAACCAAAACCAACTGAAGTCCATATATGTAAGTATATGAATGCTTGGACAAATTGACAATGAAATTTGTGACATCTGACATCTTTTTTGCTTTTGAGGGGAGATTTGGCTCTTTTAGCTCTCTAAATAGGTATATCCTTTTCCCCACCCTTCATTTGTATCTTTTATGACATTTTGCTTTCAGTTGAAGAGGATGACCTTCCTTTCCCCAAAGAAGAAGGATCATTCTTTGATCAAGGATTTGTGAAGAACCCTGATTTCTCGCTAGACCTCCCAAACAATTGTTCTCCCCACATCTCCATTTTGGAATGTCTTTATTATTAGCTAGATTTATTTTTTATCTTTTAAAAAAGATAAGTCTCTGGATATAAAGCTGGATTTCAGTGCCAAATGCAGTAATAGGTTGTGTGTGTGTGTGTGTGTAGGAGGTTATATTTGATTTTTGTTGATAAAAGATGATTGCTTTGTATTTGTCTTCCTTATTCCACAGGTTTTTCCATTTTTAAAGTTCAGGGTATTGGTTGGACTGGGAAAGGGAAAGGAGAAGGATCACACATGTAACTGCTAATACAGTAGCGATTTATTGTCTGCTATGCCAGTCATTGTGTTGAATAGTTTATTTATGTAATATTTAAAGATCCTTTAGCAATCCTGAGTGATAGATATCATTATCCCCATTTTATAGGTTAGGAAATCGAGGTTCAGAGAAGTTCATTACTTTACCCGAGTTTTTCATAGCTAGAAGTAGAAGAGCCCAAATTAAAATGACGGCTGGGTTTTAGTTTTAGTTGACCCTAATTTTCTATATGTTTTAAACTCTTTTTTTTTTAAAAGATTTTATTTATTTATTTGACAGAGAGAGATCACAAGTAGACAGAGAGGCAGGCAGAGAGAGAGAGAGGGAAGCAGGCTCCCTGCTGAGCAGAGAGCCCGATGCGGCACTCGATCCCAGGACCCTGAGATCATGACCTGAGCTGAAGGCAGCGGCTTAACCCACTGAGCCACCCAGGCGCCCCATATGTTTTAAACTCTTGTTTCCTCCATCTTTCTGTCTGTGAAATAGAACTTTTTTTTTCTGTGTGAAAAACTCTAGTTATTGGGAGTGAGGTGAGGAAGAGGGTTGAGCTGACTCTTGTAGTAGCTGCAGAAAATTATGTATGTATAGTGAAATAATGAGAGACTTGGAGGAGCTGGGATGTGGGGCAGAAACGGAATAAAGAGACCACACACCCATACTCTCTGTGTTCTCAAGCCTTCCTTAGGAGCTGGTGAGTGCACTTTGCAGTTGTGATACCGGAAGGGAATGAGGAAGGGGTGCAGATGCAATTTGTGAAATGTCCTTTGTAAATCTTGTTTGGCTTCTGATATTAAGGGATTTATTTATTAATTTTATTAGATGTGATAGTAGTATTGTGATTGTAAGCCTCTTTTAGTTGGGGATTATACTTATGTGTGTTTTTTTTTAATTTCTTAAAGACTTTATTTATTTATTTGATAGAGATCACAAGCAGACAGAGGCAGCAGAGAGAGAGAGAGGGAAGCAGGCTCCCTGCTGAGCAGAGAGCCCGATGTGGGGCTTGATCCCAAGACCCGGGGATCATGACCTGAGCTGAATGCAGAGGCTTTAACCCACTGAGCCACCCAGGCAATCCTACTTATGTGTTTATAAGTGAAATGATCTGATGAAAAACCAAATGCGATAGTGAGGTTTAGTGATACATGGCTTCATTTTATTTTTCTCTCTACTTCTATGTGTTTTAAAATTCTGCTAGTAAAAAGTAAACAAATAAAAAGGCCAAAACCAAACCATACCCTCCAACAGCTCCATGTAAAAATAAAGGATAGACAGAAGTTAGATACTAATGAGGACTTTTAAATGTGACTGGGCTAAATTTATGCTCAATGGACAGTAGACAAGACTCCAAATTCTGATATGTTGACATAACCTTATCTTCCAACCAAAGTTCTGTCAGACTGAATTCTTTACCAGTATCAGAGGTTCAAATTGTGTCTTCACATGGGGTAGCCTGGGTACCTCTGCCCTCGGGAGTTCTCTGTGGTCCTTATGCAGCAGAGAAAGGGAGTCTAACTCATCTGAATAGAATGGGTCCAATTTTAGCTCTGCCAGGCCCTGTATATTTTCCACTTCTCCTCCTAAAGTTATTTTCCCCAATTATTTTTCGTAAGGGTATGCTTGTGTGAAGGGTGTTTTATTTTCCTGCACCCAGAGGTGCATAGTTCTAATCTTCAGTTGAAACTGACTCAGAGGATGAGGACCATTTATATTCCTCAGCCCCGAGTCTGTGTCCTGAGCTGGTCAGGTGGGAGTAGGGCACACATTGTTCTATGACTGTAAGGTCATACCCGGTTTCTCATGCAGTTAATTCTTTAGAGTGGGGCTTTCTGTCTGCCCTTCTCACTCTTTTACCCTCTCTCCGTCTTTATAGACACAAGCCCATCCTCAGTCCTTCAGTCAGCTTTCAACCAGACCCCTAGATGGCTAGTGGTGAAATTGGGGACTTTGGGAGAAAGTGATATAGTAGGTCTTGTGATACAAATTGTCCTTCTTACAAGAAATTGGAAGGAAAGGAGGAGGGAATTAGTGTCATACCCAAGATCCAAAACCAGTCAATGAAAGGAATATAAATTCTAAACAGCTTTGCTGGACCAAGAATCCTGTGATATGTGAATTCATTCATTCATTCTCTTTCACCAGACACTCATTTAGAACCAGACACTTAACTAAATTCTGGGTATGCAAAAACAAGAGTTGGTTTCTGATCTCCAGGACCTGACAGCCTAGTGGAAGAGACACTGTGATAATGACTACAGTGTATAGTGGTGAGTGCTATGATAGAGGGAAGCCCTGTGTGTTAGGAAAGCACCAAGGAGATGCATCTTGTGGTAGGGTAAGTTACTTATCTACAGTGGAAATGGTTACAGTTAAACTTTGAAGAATTATAAAGAGTTGGCCAAGCAGTTAAGTATGGATTGCATTCCTGTAGAGAGAATAGTGGGCAAAAACCACGGAAAGGTAAGAGCATTATGAATTGGGGTTTTTGCAAGTCGTTTATGGCTGATCCGTGATACATATGGAAAAGACAGATGAAGCTTGACAGATGAGCAGGGATTTGTTCATGTTAGGCTCTTCTAGCTAATTGTTTGGATTTCAACCAGCAGGAAATGGGGAAGATTTGCATTTTCGAAAGATGACTCTGGAAGATCATGTGAAAAGGGACCATAAGGGTTTCAGTCTGGATGTCAGAGCAATAATCTAGGAAAGAGATTTTGCAGGCTTAAATTAAGGTGATGTCAGTGTGGTTGGAGAAGAGAGTAGATTTTATTTAGAGATGACTTACAGATAGAGCCATATGCACCAACAAGTAGAATCTTCTGGACCTGGAAGACACAAAAATGGTGAATTAAGATATGCAAGATGATTAAGAAGGATGTCTGATTCCTTTCTGATTCTCTAATCAAGAGAAGACATGAAAAAGGCACAAGCATAATTTTTTATTTTAACCATCATGGTAAATATTTACAGTATTCCAAATTCGTGAAGTATGTACAGACCTCTTTATTTATGTCTGTCATTTCTCAGTGAAAGCTTAGCCGAAAAGAAGATGAATCATTTAAAAGGGAGCAATGACAGCAAATCCATAAAGTCTTTCACTTTATGTAGTGGAAGAAGAAAACAATAAAAAATAAGATGGAAGTAGGGGGTATGCTTTCAAATCTAGAATATTAATCACTAGCTTTTGTAAAGAATGTAGAGGAAGTATTGTTTTAATTTCTCATTTGGTGAAACCAGAGGAGAACAAATCAAAGCAAACAAATAAGAACCCCTGAGGCTCAGAGATATTAAATGGTTTGCCTGAGGTCACACATAGCTGCAGATGGGGACTGACACTGCATTCCAGATCTCTCTGCAGGACCCCGTGATGGCTCCATGACAGGTACCCACAATGTTTAGGTTCCAAGTCATGAAAAGAAAAAATTTTTGAAGAAAAAAAATGAATAAGTTCTGCAAATGATAATGAAGAACCTTTAAAAATTTTTGGAGTAGATCAAGGGAAATGATTATTTGGAGTTGTACTGAATGAGAGATGGGAGAAAAAATCATGAAAAAATTTCTGCATTATTTGACACAAACACATTTTACTTAGCAATTACTTATTTGTATACATGACATTAAAATTTTAATGAATTTAGAGAGCATTAATAGGGTATAACAGAGTTGACATTAAAGCTTTTAATCCACTTTAACCACTGCACTGTTAAGGTTCATTGTCTTTGGTGCACCTAGCATTGTGACAAATTCTGAGGAAATTCGAAATGATGTTTAGCACAATTGTATCTTCAAAGCTTTGTTTTAGTTTTTTGCTTTTTGGTTTTTGTTTTTGGCATCCTCAAAGTTCTTAAGGTGTTGTTAGAATTACTAAGTTTGCAAACATGAAACTAATTTAGAACCATCTGGAACAGTTTATCATTAGTGACACATTTATATAATGAAGTGACAAAATTTTGGAGGCAGATACGGAGTGCTCTGAGCAGTCAGAAAAGGGAGTGGTGATCATGGCTATAGTCAAGAAGAAGAAGAAGAAGCCTTCTTATTCTTGAAGAAGGCTTCATGGATGGTGTGACTCTGAAGGATTAAAGGGATTTGATTTTTCAAGGAGAAAACTGTGGGACCAATGAAGTAAACAAGTTCTGTGTGTGTGTGTGTGTTTTAAATATTTTATTTATTTTTTTGACAGACAGAGATCACAAGCAGGCAGAAAGGCAGGCAGAGAGAGAGGAGGAAGCAGGCCTCCTGCTGAGCAGAGAGCCTGATGTGGGGCTTGATCCCAGGACCCTGGGATCATGACTGGAGCTGAAGGCAGAAGCTTTAACCCACTGAGCCACCCAGGTGCCCCTGTGTGTGTTTTTTAAAAAACACATTTAGGTTAATATTTCATCTGTTCACTGCAGTATTCCTTACAGAAGTAGTAGTCATCAAATAACCAGTCATCAAAAAGTAGAAAAAAAAAAAGTGAAATAGGGACAGGATTAATATTTCATGCTATATCATACAATTAAATATTATTAAGCTAGTAAAAGTAATTAAAGAGCAGCAGGGCCCGGTGGAAATACCTGGCTTAAAGCCAGGGAAACTATCTGGTCTACTACTTACTAGCTTTTTGCCTTTGGTTAAGTCAATTACTCTTGAGTTTGGTTTATTCAACTGTAAATGGCAATGATAAAACCTACTCCAAAGGTTATTGTGAAGATTAAAAATAATGTGTATGGAACATCTGATGAATAGCAGACATTCAGTAAACACTGTTCATTATTATTCATATGTATGTGACTGGTATACAAAGAGAAAGAGTCTTTCTGAAGGAAAGTATCTCTGTTCCTATCAACAGCTTTTTAAATTATTTATTTATTTTAAAAAAGATTTTATTTACTTATTTGAGAGAGAGTGAAAGTAAGAGAGATCACAGAGGGAGAGGGAAAAGCAGACTCACCTCTGAGGGGAGAGCCTGATGTGGGGTTTAATCCCAGGACCCCGGGATCATGACCTGAGCCGAAGGCAGACACTCTGAACCAACTGAGCCACCCACTTAAGCTCCCCTTAACAGCCTTTTCTTTCTTTCTTTTTTTTTTTTTAATTTATTTGAGAGAGAGAGTGTGATCAGGAGGGACAGAGGGAGAGAGAATCTCAAGCAGACTGTGCCGCTGATCATGAAGACTGACACAGGGCTCCATCTTACCACCCTGAGATCAGGAGTTGAAACCTGAGTTGAAACCAAAAGTTGGGTGCTTAACTGAATGTGCCACCCAGGCAGCCCCTATCAGATGCTTAGAACTGAGTATTTCTTGTTTGACTCAGCAACTCTGTGTCTGAAAATGTATTCTGAGGAAATAGCTAAAGATGTGTGCTCATGTTTGAAAGGATATTCTGTGCAACATTGACTAGAAGATTGAAAAATAACCCCAAATCTCAGATGATTGGTGAAAAAATTTACAATTTACTTACATAGATAAAATGTATATCCATTAAAATGAAGATGCAGAAATGTATTCTGATATGGGAAGCAAGGAAAGCAGATTCTAGAACTATATGCAGTCTAATCCCAATTTTGTAAATGTATATTTTTGCAGAGAAAATTTTGTAGAAGGATAAAACACAAAAATGTAACTATAGTTCTGAGTAGTGGTTCTTTAGATAATTTTTATTTTTTTTCATTGGACTTACCTAAAGTTTTTGCCTTTATATGATAATAAGCAAAGACTGATAGAAATTTAAAAATAGGAATGGATTGTTATTTAAAAATAGTGACATAGGAAAATGCTTGAGATTTAAAGAAAAAATGATTTAAAACTAATATATGATCCCAGTTTTGTTAAGTAAAACATTATCCAAATGGCTATTAAGAATTGTGCTAACTACTGTGGAAGAAAAAAGAATAGGGTGTTATGATAAAGCAAAATGAAGGTGGAGGAAAGAGAATCTGTTTAGACAGGGAAGGCAGCAAAGACATCCATAAGGAAGTGATATTTTAAGTCAGCCTTGGAGTAACAGTAGGAGTTAGCCTGTTAAACGTGGAAGGAAAAACATTCTAGGAAGAGTGATAAGCATTATAGAGGTTTTTAGGCCAAAAAGTGGCTTTGACCAGTTCAGAAAACTGAAGCAAGAACCAATGTATCTGGCTCTAAAAGTATGACATGAAGTTGGAAAGGAGGTAGGGACCTTGTATAATATGGTAGGGATTTGGGATTTTGTTCTGATGGTTATGGGCAGCCACTGAAGGATTTGAAAAGATCTCTTGGACTGCTCTGAGGAGGAAGAACTGGAAAGAGGCAAGAGAGAACCAGGGAGATGAGTAAGTAGACTTTTACAATTGATTGGGAGATGATGGTGCCCAGTTACGATAGTGAAGATAAAGAACAGAAGAGCGATTGGAGGTATATTCTGGTGATAGCATTGACAGGACTTAGTGACAGGTTGGATTGAGGGTGTAAGGGAGAGGGAACAGGAGCTGTTAGGGATGATTTTTAGAATACCTTGTTGGGGTGACTTGGTATATTGCATAGATGGTGGAGTAGGTTTTTTTGAGGGGTAAGGGTTGAGAAAAATGTTCAGCATGGAGCACGTTTACCTTGCAATATCTGTGACTGCTAAGGAGAGATGTTGAATAGATGAGGTCTGTTACCCAGAAGAGCTACAGGTCTGGGACAGAGATACGCATTTAAGAGTTGTTGGCACAGATCATGCTGTAGGCACTATGGATGGATGGGATTGGCTGTGGAGAGAATCTGGAGTGAGTGGAACAAAGAGTCTAGGGCTGAGCCCTGAGGAAATCTGATATGAAACATCAAGCAATGGGGAAAGGCTAGGAGAATGTGGGGTCGCTGCAAAGCCAGTGGGAGTGAGTTTCAAGGAGGAAGGGCTTGGCTGTATGGAATGTGTTGAAAGGTCTGCTAAAATGATGACTAGAAAGTGTCCATTGGATCTGGCAATGTGGAGGCTCTGTGTGATGGTGGGAGAAGGAGAGACAGTGCAGGGGTACAGGTGCATGACTGACTGGAGTGAATAGAAGAATTGGAAGTGATGGAGAGATGAGAGATTGTACACAACTTATAATCTTGGCTCTCAAGAAAGAGGCCAGTGCTGGATGGGAATGTCAAGTCAGGGAGAGGTTTTTGGTTTCCTTTTAACAAGGGACATTCTAGAGTTTATTTGAATGCTAATGGAAATGACTTAGTGGGAGGGGAACACTAGTGGTCCTATTGATGATGTTTGATTGGAAGAGGAAAGAAGGAGATGTGGGTAGGCTTTGCTGTCTGCTCTGTGTTGAGTAGGTACTAGGTACTATGCAAAGTGGTTGGCACGGGGACTTAAAATTCACAGTAGCTCCATGAGGTTGGTATGATTATCCCTATTTTACAGATGAGGAAATGGGGGATGAATAGAGGTAGAGCCAAAGTCTTGATCCAGAACTGTTTGATTTCAGAGCTTGGACTCTTAGCTCTGACTTACACTCTTGGAGAATTTCCTCTGTGGTGGTGTATTAGTTTGCTAGGCTGCCATCACAAACTAGGTGGCATAAACAACAGGAATTAATTTTCTCGCTGTCCTGGATGCCAGAAGTCCAAGATCAAGGTGTCAGCAGCTTTAGTTTCTCCTGAGGCCTGTCTCCTTGGGCTGCAGATGGCCGCCTTCCTCCTGTCCTCACATGGCCTTTTCTCTGTGCACATGTATCCCTGGTGTCTGTCTTATATCCTAATGTCCTCTTCTTAGAAGGGCACCAGGCAGACTGGATTAGAGCCTACTCTAAGGGTCTTAATTTTGACTTAATCACCACTTTAAGGCCTTATCTCCAAATACAGTTACATTTTGACATTAAGCCTTCAATATATGATTTTGGGGGTGGAGGGTAACATGCAGTCCCTAACAGATGGCGTCTGCTTTCTTAAAAGTATAAGGAAAAGAGTGGGTGTGGGGGAGTTTTGGAAAACACGGAGAGAGATGAAGCAGTGATTGAAGAAGGTAGTAGAAGGAGCTTATTGGAGAAATGTAGTCTGAGGGTCAGTCGAGTTTGGAGGTCATTTCTGTATATCTCAACTATCTGACTTTCTGCAGCAATATTCATGCAGCAATACATGGTTGAGTAAAGAGTAAGACCTCTGTGCTGCAGTGAGGCTGCTGGTGGCTCACATGGGCTTAGCAACCAGCCAAACCACCTTTTTTTTGGGTGCACAAAGTTGAAAGGTTGATGTGTTCTAGTCACCTCCCCAGCACAATTACAAATCACTGTATGTCAGGGGCCTTCCTGGATGTTCTCCAATAGTCGAAAACATGAAAGTTATTTAAAAATAAGTCTACCACCGCTAAGATTTTGTTGCATTCACCAATGTAAAAATTAGTGTGACCATTTTTCCAACCAGTTCTAGAAGTTGTCCTTCATGATTACTCACCACTATCTTTGTTCTTCTTTCTCTCCCCTTCATTCTTTCTGCCCCGTTTCCATCTTTACTCATCGGTTATTTTTTTGGCCACCTCCTAGACGTCTGGCATTAGGAATAAAAAGAGGCAGCAATCTAGTGTGGGAGACAGACATGTATATATTACAGAACCAACACCTGCAAATGATAGGGGATATCATCAAAGTGATAATTCATTTGTTCATTTATCCTGCAAATGTATCAACTGCTTACCAAGTGGCAGGCAATGTGTTAGGCTTGGGATAGAGACAGGAGTCAGACACAGTTTCTACCTTCAAGAAACTTACAACCTGGCATAGAAAACAAACAGGTAAGTAAATAAAGACAATGCAATGTGACATTTGTAAAATATTAAGAGGTCTCCAAGTAGGGAAGGATTCTTTTCTTTGTTCTCCCTTGCATGTTTGGATACCTGTTGAAAGGAGACACGGCTGCATTTTAACAAAAGGAACTTTAAAAAGAATATTCATTCATTCCACACACAGTTTTGAATGCTTGTCTTTGTTGTGTAGTGCCAGTTTTGTAGCTCTTAAATTATGAGCAAACGCTGAGTTTGGGATCTTTGGCTTTTCTCTTCACATGAGTTTATTGTCCACAACCTGCCCCATCAACACCTTTTTTTAGGTGGTAGAATGATTAATGGTATTCCTGAAATACTTGACCGAAACCTGCTGATTATTAAAACTGGGAGAAGTCATAGTAACAAAGCTTTACTGTGATGGTGGGTGAGCAGCAGGCACATGCTGCTGAGTATTGATCTCAGAAACTATGTATTAATGTGTGTGGGGGGTCCCTGTCACAGGATTTTAAAAAGGCGGTGAACACACTGAGATCAAAAACACCGAGAACGAAATGGGTTTTTGTAAATTATGTAGGAGCTTCAAGTATCGCTTCTTTTTACCTTATCTCAGGAAAAAAGTTATTTACAACCAAATACTTTTGGGGTTCCTCGAGACAATGGATATAAACTTGTTGCTTTCTTCAGAGGTGATGTCTATACAAAGTCAAGGTATTATTATCTGCCATGCAGACTTATTTTTGTGGGGAAATGCTAACCATATTAGGGAAATAGTACAGGTAGTAGGAGGGAGAAAAGGCAGATTTGATCAATGGCATATGTGGGATTTAGAATCAACGATTAACCTAAAAACAGCTGGGAATTGCTTTGATATCATGCAGCGAACACCCACTATCTGCATATTGACTTCCTCTCAAGAGTCGTGTTCTAGAGTATGTCACAGCGGAAAGAGCACAGGATGGGGGCCAGGGGTATAAGATCTGATCTAGCTCTGCCACTGACAACTTAATTGCCTCATTTTCCCCATCTTTAAAATGACATGGTTTTGGGAAAAGGTCCCTAAGGTCCCTCCAGTTGTGATATATCATCATTCTGTGATTCTACGTCCCACGCCTGTCAAAAGCATTTTGACTTTTCTTAAGTTGCTTACACCAGCGTTTCAGTTAGAATGCGTCCAGGAGCTTGTATCCGTGGGCTGTTGGGAACAGCAAGACCTTGCTTCTCCAGGACTTGATATATCTTCTGTTAACTGCTGACAGTGAGCCATACCACCTAAAAGGCTCCCTTGGTAGCCATAAAGATTGAAAGGACAAATGGACAGTGTTGAGAGCTCTGTGGAAGAGGAGACCTGAGAGACGGTGATCATCATGGCCCCTTGGGATTTGCAAAGAGGAATGACTAGAACTGGGCCATTCACTGCAGCCAGGTCAAAGGTCAGGTCAGGAATGTGGACAATGCTGGTGACTCCAGGTAGGTGTAGGAGGGTAAACAAGCCCATTTAGTCCCTCCTGAATCTTGAAGATGTGAGCAGCCGTGCTCAGAAAAGCTATTAGGAAGTCTCCTAATTTATGAAAGTCCTTGGAAGAAAAATGTGACATTCATTTTTTATATTTTTATTACCACCCAGTTATTATATTCTTACTTAATACTCACCAAGTTACTCTCCTCATAACATATTCTTGCTGTTCAGACATTCACTAAATACGTCACATGTCTTAATGATCATGGATTGAATTAAAAATCTGGTTTTGACTGATGCCATTGTGCAAGAGACTCCCTATATTTTAGGATTTTTGAAGTGTTGTTGAAAGACCTTTGAGCTTTCTCCTTCAGTTTTAGTTCAGCAATCTTAAATATAATTCTCTAGTGGCAGAGATTATATCTATTATTATTTTGCTAATAATAAGCTAACTAGGGGGTGGTTATAAAATGATTTGGAATACTGCTTTTCTTAGTGATAAAAAAAAAAAAACAGATAATTTATGAATAGGATATTAAGCCAGATAAGTAAAAAAAAAATTTGTGTGCTGAATATAATGATAAAAAATTAAAGGTCTTTTAAGTGGTTTCTAACATGGAATTCCAGTAAAAATTTAACATATTTTCCTTAAAATATTTATTAAATTCTGTACCTAATCATTAAAAAGAAAAACCCCAACTATGTACCTAATACATATTACAAGATGATTTTTCTTTTTTTTTTTTTGTTTATGTATCTTTTGTTTTGCTTTTATCTAGTTGCTTCCAAGATTCGGTACTTACAAGAATATCATAACCGGGTTCTTCACAACATTTATCCTGTACCTTCAGGGACAGATATTGCAAACACCCTGAAATACTTTTCTCAGACCTTGTTAAGGTAAGCTTTAAAATATCCTCTACTTTGAAAGAATTATTAGGTAGTACTGCTGAATTGATTGGGGCCTAAGCTTTTATTGAACTGAAAGTTTTGAAGGGCCTTCTGTTTTCTTGTGCCCTGCCAGAAGAGTCTGGACTCAGGTTCTCTGGGGGTATGTAGCAGATCAGATCACAGACCTAAGTGGAAAAAAACAAATGGGTTGCATGGCTACAGCCTGCTTTCCCTCATTTTACATCTTCTCAAGAGATTTATATAGTGGTAAAAGGTTCTGTGTCTGGCATTAATGTAGAGTGGGGTGGAAAGGAGAATTTATGTTGCTAAAATTAAGAATAGGAGACGATCTTCAACAAAAGCAGAATTAAGTAGCAATTTAGGTTATCTATAGTATATCTTATTACTTGAAGTACGATCTGGGAATAACCATCTGCGTTCAGTATGTTTGACAATTGATGTGGACACTCTGGGGGGAACAAGAAGTGGGAAGCATTGGCCGCTTTGACTGTGACACAGAGACAGAAGGTACTTACCTCCTTTACAGTTCTCACTAGGAATAGGAAAAATAGGCAGATGGAGGGGAACCACTCAGGTGTTCGGGAAATCACAGCCACGAAGGGAGGGGAGCCCTTTCCTTTCCATTAAATTCTAAGGCTCAGTCTCTCCCTTCCTGACCATGATCTTTGTGCTACAGATCTGATTTTTGGAAACATGCAAAATGACTTGCTACTGTTTCTTTTAGCAACATTTTTGTGAGATCAGAATTAGGAACAGAACACCAGTGGGGACTGAGGGGCGTGGCCCTGGTGTTGGAGGTCCCAGTGGTCAGGGCTCAGCCATGGGCCGACTGAACGCTTTGCAGAAGAGGCTTCATGTGATCAAGTCAGCTACTGGTCTTCTCAGCCCTGCTGGGAAGGGCTTGTTCTTGTTCTTTGGAATACCTTGTCTTCTTTAGAACACTTAGTGCCCCTGTTCTCTTTTAAAGGGATTCTGTGTATCAAATGCATGGATTTTAGACTTGCCCAGGTATTTCATACTTGCCGAGTCGAGGACCTTAGGGGCAATTTCCCTTCTTTTCACATTGTAGGGGAAGCATTTTTCAATTTTCATAGTGATAAGCAGTTTAAGTTTATACAACAAGCATCTGAGTCTGCTCTTTTGAATTCTCCTTTTTGTCGTTGAGGTCAGAGTTCTCAATGGCAAGCAAGCACTTTCCTTTATCACAAATTCTGGGAGTTCACAAAGTGAGAGCTGTTTTTTCAGTAGGAAGGAAAATCTGAATTCACTTTGCCAAGAAACTGATGTTCCCATTGGCACTTTAAAGCCTACTGCTTAAATCTTCGTCATTGTATCAGGAATTTTGGAAATTTGAGATACTGAAGCCATGTTCGCAAGACATGAAATTTCCATTTTCTTGAGTGATGGATCGTTAGGATATGGTCATGGGTGATAACATTGAAATGGTAAAACTGGGATGAAGGTAATTTGTTCAAGTAGACTCTTCTTTTTTTTTTTTTTTTTTTTTTAAATATTTTATTTATTTATTTGTCAGAGAGAGAGGGAGAGAGAGCAAGCACAGGCAGACAGAATGGCAGGCAGAGACAGAGGGAGAGGCAGGCTCCCTGCCGAGCAAGGAGCCGGGACTCGATCCCAGGACGCCGGGATCATGACCTGAGCCGAAGGCAGCTGCTTAACCAACTGAGCCACCCAGGCGTCCCTCAAGTAGACTCTTCTCTATGCAATTGAGCGGAGTCCCTTTTCAGTGGGAGACAGTATCAGCAACGACTCCTACTGGCAAGAGTAACAAAATGGCTGCCATTTATCATAGCTATTGTATGTGATAATACCAGTAATTATAGGTGTCAAGTGCTTTACATGTCATCTCATGTAATCCCTTTTAATAATTCTATGAAATGAGTGTAGTCTTATACCCATTTACAAACAATGAAACTAAAGCATAGAGTGGTTTCATAAACTGCTCACAATGACACATCTAGTAAGTGTTGGAACCAGCATTGGACCCTGCTGGTCCTCATCCACAGCACACACACTCAATAATTACATGACACTGCTTCTCCCAAGTACTACTGGTTAGCATGGTATGGAGAGGCTTCTCTTCGTAAAAACTTGGGTTTAGCCTTTGGGAATACCAGCCTCCCTTCTGAGACCAAGGCCTAGTTTCGGCTGTCCCTGAGGTTAAGGGAGGAAGGGAAGTGCTTCATGCAAAGACTTGCCAACTTTTTGGAAGTTAAATTTAGCTTTTCTTGAAGTGTCACATGGACAGCATTTCAATTCCCAGATGTTTTAGCTCTTTCTCTCACTTAGCAATTTGTTGTGCATAGCAGCAGGTCAGAGTGGAGTTGACAGCCTATAGGACATATTTACATGTAGTAAGAGGAAGAGTGAAAACCCAAGCAGGGTAACATGTCATGGGTTGGACTTTAGTACTTATAGGTTCAACTCTTGGGCTGAACCCAATGTAGTTTCATTCTTCTCTTTGCCTATCTCAGCATTAAAAACAGCAACAACAACGACAACAATAAAAGAACAATTCAAAACTCTTTCATTTCTTTTGCTTACTAGAAATATAGAAACTATTGTCCTGTATGTCCAAGTTATGACAGACCACTTTCACTGGTGGTTTATATATCTATACCAATCATATCTACATTTCTTTATTTTACTTACACTGTTAGTTCAAGACTGATGAGATGGCCTGGGTATTTGGTATAGTAAGATCTTCTACTTACTAAAAAGATGGTTCCCTTTGCATTTTCATTGATTTTTACATTCAGAAACACTTCTTGCTTTCAGAATCCAGATTCTTGGGATGAAACACGAAGAAAGAATTAGAGATGAATTCTCACAGAGTAATCCTCTGACTTCCTGTTTGGATATTCTCAAGGAAGTTAGAATTATTATTATTTCTTTTTTTTTTTTTTAAGATTTATTTATTTATTTGACAGGCAGAGATCACAAGTAGGCAGAGAGTCAGGCAGAGAGAGAGGGGGAAGCAGGCTCCCCACTGAGCAGAGAGCCTGATGTGGGGCTCGATTCTAGGACCCTGAGATCATGACCTGAGCTGAAGGCAGCAGCTTAATCCACTGAACCACCCAGGCGCCCCAGAGTTATTATTATTTCTATTAAAATCTGCAAAATTAAGTACTGGCTGCTTCATTTGAGTCAGGATTGCATTTTTAGAGGAATAGTCCTGTGGTTTTCATGCATGGCACATAATCCTTACTGATTTCAGTAGAGTTTTGTACATTTTCCCAAAGGCAGAGATTAGCCTAGGTGTTTAACTTCACTTAATCTAATGCACAGGAGAGGAGAGATTGTGTTACCATAATTGACTGTATCAGCATTGAGTAGTCCACATATGTCCACTTAGCTCTTAATTAGATTCACAATAAAGTTCATGGGGTTCAGTTAGTAGAAGGTGACTCCTGTGCATTTTTCATCTTACTAGCCCTTGAGCATAGAGCAGAGTTTGGTTCTCAGAAGAGGATCAGCACATGTTTGTTGAACTGTGTTGACTTTGTCCAAGTTTTGTCCATTGCAGCAATCTTTCTAGAGCATTTACTTCATCTAATGGTGACCTGGGGTACCAGGTAAAATTCTGTTTGAGTGCCGAGTTGTACTCATTTTTATTTAGCAGGGACCTAAGGATGGGAACAGATACGCACTTTACATGGAACTTCAGAGTTTAGATTTTGTTTGCGTTTAGTATTAGAAGGACCTGTGAAGATCGTCTACTTTAATCCCCCTTCACTACAGGGGAGTCTGTCCATTGTACACTAGAAGCATTCTGGGGCCATATTTAAAATCTAAGGTCTTCTTTAAGAATCTTTTCCCCTACCTGGCAGAATATTTAAAGGTTTGTAGTCTTCCTAGGTCATACAGTCTTTTGGAATTCCTTCCCCCAGATCTTCTGCTGGTGCCATTCAAGGTGCTAGCACATGAAATCTTTTTAAAAATCATTAAGTTTGAGGAAAGCTACTTGTCGCTAACTCTTTAGAAAATGTTTGATACATTTTGAAAAGGGATTCTAGTCTCAGTTCAAAAATCTTAATTGAATTGTAATTTTTAATTGCTTAGGAAGAAAACAGACCTTCCAATTATTGATTTGAGGTCTACAGAGTAGTTTTAGAGCATAGCTTGGTCAAATAAATTTTGTTTAGTGTAGAGAGATTCAATCCAAATGTCAAAATTCGTAATCTTATAGAAAGTTTATTTTATGTATTAATTTTCTGTGCTATAATACCTCAGGACAACTTCTCATCTTTCTCTGTACCCACAGGGGTCTTCTTCTCTTGGTTCCTCTTGATGTTGGGAGTAAATATTTGATAAAGAGGATCTCAGGAGGGAAAAGGAAAGGTGAAAAGTTGGTTGCTGGGTCAAACTCTTCTGAGCAGGGCATTCTTCATATTCTTTTTGGTTGGGTGTACAGACCTCTGGGGAATAATTTTAGATGGGGTAGATGATTTTATCATTCCCAAGTTAGACAGTTTGGTTGGGGAAATAAGTTTTTTTTCTGAATAAACTTCACAAAACATCATAAAATCACAATGCATTGTACATTGACTCATGAGCCCTTCTTTAGTTTTTCCACAAATTAAAACATTTCCTTACATTGAAACATGAATGGTGATTTAAAACTGGTTTCATGGATAACTCATCTTCAGCCATTTTTTTTCTCAACTTCACCTACTTATTAAATCTAGAGGCAGTGAGAGAGAAGTTTTACTGTTTCAATGCTGACATTCTCCCTCCCTGCATGTATTAACTTGTTGCTGCTATCATTTGGGAACCCTATATATACAGGAAGGGAAAAATACCAAAACAGTCTCCAAAGTCGATTTGACTAGTGTCTGTTAAATTATATCAAACTTTGGAACAATACTAAAATATACTTGAAAAAAAAATAATGTACTATATTTCCCCCACCAAGGAAAAGTCTGATGACAGAACTGTGCTTAATTTAAAGGACATCATTAATATATGATATATAGCTGATTTTATTCTTTAAGGCAAAATGTTGTTTTTCTATATCACTTCTATAAGATCCGCATCTTGTAATTTTGAAATGATGCTGGTAGTAGGCTAACTTAGGGCTAAAATTTGGGAAATAATATTTCTGACTTAACATCTGTTGTGATTCTAAAGGAATTTTAGTGGGATAGAATTCTATTAAAACAGATTTTTGGTGATTGGGCTTAGCAAGAATATAACATTTAAAGGTGGTACTTTTAAGAGTAATCAAGTTATATGAGGAAAGTATAAAGTTTGACGGAAAATCTGATGGTACTGGAATGTTGATATTATCCCATTGTAAAGTATAAGCTTACTTTAAGTTAAATACATCACACACCAAAAAAGGTAAATTTAATCCCTTTAAAAGTAAAAAAAAAATTACACTAAATCTTAAGGTATTTCTTGCTAAGAAGTATTCCATAACTATTCTGAAATTATCTTTATTATTATTAATTGTTTTTCCCTGGACATTGGGTAACAGAAGACAAAGGAAATCGAGGTAAATTAGGCACATGGAAAATAAAAAGCATGTAGTCATTTTTCTTACATTGTAACATATTTTGCACTAAGAGTAAATAGAAATAAATGTAAACTTGAAATAGCAAGCATGCCTGACACTAACCAATTCTTGACACCACTGTAAAAATGGTAAATGTAGTACCATTAACTAAGAACTTAGTAATGTTTGATGCATATAGAGTTAAGTGTAAAACAAGGTTATTTTTATGTAGTGAAACATAAATTGTTATCCACTTTGAATAGCATATAAGTGTACTATATAAAAACATTTTTTAAGTGCAGCAGATACTATCACTATAATGTATAGCGATTGTCTTTAATGATAAATAGTATAACCTAACTTAAAAACACTAAACATCTGGCCAAAGCAGTCATGTCTTCTATTTTTAAATTTACAACTCTTCTGCTTTATTGCTTTGACTAAAACATTTTCGTTTAAAAAGGAAGGCTAAAAGAAAGCCAGTTTATTTCCAGAGTTTATTTTTATTCCCATTAAACTTTTTTTTAACTCTCTAAATTATCTTTCCTTTAGTGTTTAGTGAGTTTTGTTGAATAATAACGTAAGTAGCAGCAGTAACACATGAGATCTTATTGTATGATGTACAGCTTTATGACAGATACTGCTTGCCTATTTAGAATTTTGAAGGTAACTGTTTAATAAGCCACTCTTTGTATTCATAGAATAAAATGTTTCCTCCCCAACATGCAAAATAAAAAAAACACACACACACATAAATAACCATTATCATTAGTTCACAAACATATGCTGCAGACCATCTACTATATATTATTTTATAGCTTTTCCAATGTAGTTTAGCTAACATTTTAGAAATATGTATTATTTCTAAATTCATATGCCTGTTTAAACTTCATTATCTCAAATGATACTGACAGAATGTCATGAAACAGTATCATAATATACATATAGACATTATTTTGATGCAATAAACATGTGATTTTTAAGACCTTCTTAATAAACACACATGTTTATTCTTTGCTAAAACATGTTTCTGCAAGTGCCATACCTATATTTTGCAGGTTTTTACTTATGTGATTAAGACAGTCTTGCTGAAAACTTCCTTTGCTTTGAAAGCTTGTTTCCATTAGTAATAGAAGCCCTGACTCATTCGGCAAAGCCATTGGTTTTCCTTCGAGGAAACCTCTCCTTCACCAGCTTGACAAACTGTAAAACATGGGTTTGGCACTGAAACATGCATTTTTATATTTTTGCTCCTTACTAACCAGATAACACATGAGATGCAATGCAACTTCCACAAACGAACCCTCGAGCTATTGGTTACCTCTCTGAGCACGAAGCTGTGCGACCCGGACTCGATTTGCACACACGGCTGGTGGAGCCATTGCATCTTATGTGGGATGTATCTGGAGTTTTATTATTTGTTTTAGAGTGTCATTTCAATGTAATGTGCTGTTCTTTGTGTCTTTGTTGTCTCTTTTTTTTCCTTGTCCCCCCAACAGCATTTTGTCCCGCACAGGGAAGAAGGAAAACCAAGATGCCTCCAATTTGACAGTGCCCATGACCATGTGTCTTTTTCCTGTGCCATTCCCACTCACCCCATCTCTAAGACCGCAGGTCAGTTCCATCAACCCTACTGTTACTCGCTCCCTCCTTTACAGCGTCCTGCGAGAGGCCCCCTCTGAACGCGGCCTGCAGAGTCGTGATGCTCACTTGTCAGACTACCCTTCTTTGGACTATCAAGGCCTCTACGTGACTTTGGTGACTCTCCTGGATCTAGTTCCTTTACTACAGCATGGCCAACACGGTGAGCATTTAATCAGAACCTTTGAGAATGTCCATGTATGTTTATGGGTGCTGGAGACTTGTTATTGGAATAAATTGCTTGAAAGGTCTTTGTGTGGCTAAAGCCTTTCTTACACAGATACTTAATTATGGTGTTTCGCATCCTGCATTTTTTTTCCCTCTTTTATGGCCAGAGGGATGTTACCCAGGTGGGCCTACATTTAGGGGAAATAGGCTGGAAAGAGGAGTCTGCTCTGACGGAAATTTACCTCTTTTGATCTGCTTGTCATGGAGATTCTTGTTGAAATTATGGCTAAGATTTAGAAATTTGACCCCCCCTGCAATAAAATGTAAGGAGAGCAGGTCAAATCCACTGACTAATTCTGTGATTTTTGGGGGGCAAATCACAGAATCTCCCTGGGACTTATTTTTCCTGTTGGTTTTTTTTTAAACCTGGGAGTTTCAATAAGGAGAAATCTCTAAGAACACTTCTAAATTTTGTTAGCCATCAATACTTACAAAATGTTGGCCCTTGGTAGAGTGTGTAGTGATGCTCTAAGCTCTATATGGTACCTACTATACAGTATGAGTGGTGCTCCCATGAAAAGCATGCTTCTTTTCTTAATGCTTTCCCTTTCTACAGTGTGTTTTAGCCAATGTCATTATGTTGCTTGTTTACCAGATTCTTCTAACTTATAAAAAGGAGTACAATAATATCATAATGTTTCTGGCTTAACTATTCAGTATTATATTTTTGAGAATCACATGGAAAACCCATACAATAAGAGAAGGGATTTTTGCAGAGAATGAACATTTAAAACATCACTTGTTCTAACTTTAAAGCACTGATAATTGTGTCTCTGGAAATACGATAACCAAAGATTCACTGCATAGAAAAATTGGAATTTGGGAAGTGGGTGGATTGTGGTGGTGATTTTACCTTTGAATTGTGGCTAACTCTCATAAGAGAATGCTTAATGGTTTATTTAGTAAGATGTGTTCCTCATGAATAAATTTTTAAAAAATATACTTTTATAAAAATGATGACATAATGCTACTCAATTTGTTTCTTCTTATATTTACAGTTCTATCTTATAGTGAATATTTAAAAATGTACAAATTTGTAAGTTTGCTTGTTGTATCATTTTGTAGCTGTTTAAGCCTCATCACTTTCACTGGGCTCCTATCCCCTCTCAGAACTTAAAGGAGACGACTCTTTGAACATAAGACTGGCAGAGCCTACCATGGTGGCTGTGGGCCTGTCAGTACCTTACCTTTGGGACAACCAGTCCTGAGGTCACTCTAGACCTGCCTGGTCCTAGGGTGGGCCACTGTGTGAGAGCCCCTGGATTAAGATAAAAGCATTCAGTTTGGTAACTCACACAACCCATTTAACTGCAATTAATATGTTAAGTTATGACAATTTCAGGAGGCATGATTTATATATTTGCTTTTATATACACAACTGTGTTGTGACTTTACTCTTCACTATAATCTATATACCATGTTCTTGTTCTGCATAAAAGAGCTTAAAGGAGAGAAAAAAAACTCACTAGACTATCCCTTAGAGGTTAAAAAGCAGTACGGCAGGGTTTTTCCACCATGTCAGAATCCCCGAGAGAGCTTGAACATGGAATTAATTCTGGGTCCCGAACCGGGATTTAGGACTGAGAATCGCTGAGGGGTATGTCCTGAGAATGGAGATTTTTGATGAGCTCTCTGGGTGATTCTTTCGTATCCTGAGTTTGAGAACCACTGCCCCAGGGATGGAGGCTGTGTCCTCATGGGGGGCAGTGCAGCGCGCTGTCGAGGGCTGCATTCTTGTCACAGTTCGGGTACCACATGTCAGGTGATCTTGGGAAATCACGTTCTTTCTCGGGGCCTTGGTTTCCTCATTTGAAAAATATTCTAGCTCCCAGGCCCCTTTCCGCACCAGTGTTCTGTAATGAGACTACAGTGTAGTTGGGTGTCTTTGATGCATAGCCTCAGTTAGTTCTTAGTAAAACACCTGTGAATTTTACGTCTCATCAACTTGAGCCCAAGCTTGAGTGACCCTTGCTCACCGAGGTGCCCTGTGGCCTCGTCCTCTGTGTTGTTAGTCGATGTGACTGTTGAGATGGCATATTAATTCTAATCAGAAATAACATCAGACATTAGAATTGCATGAAGAAGGTAAAGGAGCTGCAAAACCAACAAATCTAATAGTTTTTTTTAGAATGGATAGCAAGATGATCAAAGTCTTCATTGTCAAGTGTTGATTGGTAACCCATCTATTGGGAGGCCCAGAACTATCAAAAGATATATTTAGTATAATAAGATTTGGTATAGATGCATTTTAAAGCTAACTAGATATGGGGTTTTTTCCTTCTTTCTTTCTTTCTTTTTTTTTTTTTTTTGTGAATGTCCTCTATTTTTACTCCTTGTGCAGGTAATAATAGTAACATTATTCATATTACTAAAAATGACTAATACTTGTGGAGCACACATTATGTGCTGTGTTAAGCATAAGTTAATCTCATTTAAGCCTTGTTAACAGTCCTTCTAGAAGAGAGGTAGGTACTCTTCCTATTCCCATTTAAGTGTTGGTGGAAAGATTGTCATTAGGTGGCACATCCTTCCCTGATAATTCATAATGAGATGCACAGGGGAACGGAGAGTCATTTACAGCTTCCTTTAGGCTGCTGTGCTGGAAGGCACATGTTCCCTCATTGCCCAAGACTCTGGATGTAGGAAGAGTGTGCTTTGGTTGATGGAGAAGAGATAGCCTGGTTTCGTTTCCAGTCCTTCCCTCGACTTCTCTAAAACTTCCAGTGTGAAAATAATTTAATGGCTTTGTGCCATAGTTATCATGTATAAAATGTAATGGAGATAAGAATGCTAGAGGATATTTCAGGGTTCATGATCACATGGAAAGCACTTTTAGTTTCTGAAACCCAGGAATAATATGGGAATACCAAGTATTACTGAAGACTGATAAAGGGTTGAGGAGAAGCTCATGATCGAGGTATTTATCTTTCTTAATGCAGTCATACATCGAGCTAATCCTGTGTATGCACATCACTGGGCATCATGTCTCAGAGCTCTTAATAGGAAGGAAGAGATAGTTGGTTATAATTTAAGCCAATTCGAAATTAGCATATTTTGTTAAATGGTGAAATATTCTGTGACTGATTACTCACTTTTGTTTTGTAGATCTTGGACAGTCGATATTTTATACAACTACATGTTTGCTACCCTTTCTCAATGATGATATTCTGAGTACTTTGCCCTACACGATGATATCAACGTTAGCTACCTTTCCTCCATTTCTGCACAAGGATATTATTGAATATCTTAGCACATCTTTTCTACCAATGGCTATATGTAAGTTCCATCTTACCTAATACTAGATTCTTTTAGTGTATTGTACGAACAGAAATTGCTTTTGCTGTTTTAGGCTGTAGATTTTCAAGATTATAATGGAATCACTTGCTGTATACAGGTGCTGTGATTTAAATTGTCATTTCAGCATGATTATTATGGTGAGAATCAAAGAAATGAATGATGATGATACCTTGAAATTGTTTTATTTGCATAATTTGGTCTTATGGAATAGGAAGAACACATTATCAAGGTGAAGTCTATATTACCTACATAGAAATTATGGCATTTTTGTCACTTAAGGACAAAAGGTGGAGGGAGTGTTGTCTTAGGTATAGAAATTCTTATCTTTTGCATCTGAAGGCAGAAGGGTATGATGGGAAGAGGAATAGACAGAATCAGGATATACAGATCCTAGTTTCAGCTCCGTTGGTAAATGTACTGTGTGGTGTCAGACAGCTCATGTGGCTGACGCCTCATCGGGGGAATGATGTCAGCAGGAACTTCCCCTCGCAGGGATGTTGTAATGATGAAGTGAGTCCAAACTTATGAAAACACTTTGAAAGAAGCTAAGGCTTGCGACCCATTCTGTTTATAAATGCGGAGCTGACTTGAACTCTATTTCACTTTTATAGATTTAATTCTGTAGTCTTTCTGGACATGAGCAAAGAGAAAAAACAGATTGGGTTGTGGTCTTTATGATCACCATCCTTTTAAAGTATTTTTTTAAAGAAATTTGTTATGAATTCATAGGTTACTTCAGGGGGTAACCTGAAAAGATGGTGGATTTATGAGTCAAACACATCTAGATTCACATCAACAGCTGTGCTACCAAACTAGCTATGTGGCCCTAGGCAAGTTACCTAACCTTTCTGTTTCTTCCCTGTAAACTGAGCATAATAATTCTAGTTGCCTGGGTTGTTGGGATACCTGGTTCAGGTTTCTGATTCACCTGGACACAGTGCTAAGTGCTAAGTGTTAGTTTATGTCTCTCCTTCCCTCAATTCTTGTTCCATTTCAACACTTTTTATTAATCATATTCCATTCCTAGTGATCATTTTTCACCATTTTAATTTTAGGTCCCTTTGATCTTATTTAACTTGCTGCTTGTTGCTATGGAATAATAATTGGTAAACATAGGTACCTTTAAGCTCCATTACTTGGTTTACAGTTAAGCTTAATTTTAGCTCTGGAATTGTAATTTTCATGTCTTTTCAGCAGAGTCTGACGGCTATCTAAATTATATAGCTATTCAAAAAAATAAGCAGACTGATTATATGGTTCAAGTAATAGAATATTTGATCATTCTCTCCCTCTCTTTTTGTTTTTGTTCTATGTGACCTGACAAGGACTTCACTTATGGTTATGGATCTCAGAATTGTTTAGTTGTGTTCACTGTTAAATTTAGGCATAGGAATCCTTGTTTTGTTTTAATTTATTTTTTTAAAAGAATTACAGTTGCAGTGTACCTTTGTTATCATTAATCTAACTCCCTGTACCCTCCTTCTTAGGAATAAGTTAATAGTTTAGGGAAAGTCATTGACTCTATCAGGTCCCTGAAGTTATGCTTCACACAGATCAAACATTGTGACAACTGGCTAGTTATTTCTTTATTCTAAATCCTCACTAATTTCTAAATCCTCACAGACCCCCAAACATGCCTTATACTCCCATTAGAATCCTTATTTATTTAAATGTGTGAGCCTTGGTACCTGAGGGGAATAAAATAGTAAGTTGAGTTTACAACATTTACGTGAATTTTAATACTTAATTAGTAGAGCGACTTGGTGCTCATTTAAATTATGAACAAGCTGTTTATGTCTCTGGGACTCCATTGTTTTGCCAGCTGTAAAGGAGGGGTTTGGAAAACATGTTCCATCTCTAAGGTTATTTCTGGCTTACTAATTCTAGGTTAAATAACATCAATCTTATTTTATGTAAGAGGCACATATATTCCTCTAACCCAGTTGTTGATCTAGTTCATTTACCTTGTCGCTTGGGTTTTGGTTTCTTACTCCTGATTTCTGCTTCTCATCACCAGGCCAATGGGCTGAGGAATAGCCAGTTTTTGACACCTTTAAATCTTTGAAAGTAAATAGTAGTAATATTAAAGGCACATTCTATTATACGATTCAGGTATTTCTTTTGTATTTGTTTTTTTGCAAAGACACAGATTCAAAGAGAAAGAGGAGTGGGTTCCTGATTAATTACGTGAAAATGAACAGACGTTGAGAATTTGTGTCTGTTGCTGGCATCCACGTTGTTTCTGTCTTTGGAAGTTGTTTCAGAGTCTAGAAATCCCAACCAAAACAAGATAGAGAGAGGGGCATTTAACTTCTTCCAGAATGTTTTTATTTCAGGACTGAGAGGTTAGGATGAAGGAAGTTGCATTTTCTGAGTACTTGACAAAAGTCGTCAAGACAAGGAGGCTTTTCTCTGCTCGGTGTGGTGTTTGCCAGGTCAAATGTCAATGTGGACAGTTTTTCAGGTGTTAAATGTTTGAATCATTAAGAACCTAGAATATGAAGCTCTGAGCTGGGTCTAACGGAGCATTAAGCTCTGTCATTGTAAGGGCAATGCACGTTTCTCCCTTAGGCCCTTCCCGTCATTTTTGTCAATAAACCAAGTACCATGCCTTTGTTTTAAATAACTCTTTTTGAGGTGCTGCAGAGGAAACTGCAATTTATTATAAAAATCTCCTTTGACATAACCTTTGCTTTTTAACTCCTTCCATAAACAGATATTCTTCTCTGTATTCCAAGTATGTGCAATAGGCTTTATTTAAAATACATATATATGTATATATACATATATATGGATTACTAAGAATTGAAAAAGTCATTAGCATTTCACCATGGAAACCTCTCTTTTTCCAATAAGAAATTTGTAATTTGTGGACCAAATTGAAATATGGATGTTGGGCAGATGATATGGATGTTGGCAGAGAAGAGAAAAGCTGATCCCAAATGGACAGTAACTGATGTAGGCTATGTTATTTCAAAGATGGTAATAAGCCTGAGCAATGATATCAGTAAAAGACCCTTCTAGTGTATCTTGGTAGCCTAGACTGTGCAGTGTCATGCAACTCAAATTTCCTCAAAGTCACCTGCCCTTAGGAAAAACAGAGGTTCATTCAGATCTTTGCATTGACTTAAAAGCAATCATGTGGTCGAATTGAATATCTGGTTCTAGGATCATTTTTGTTCTATAGTTACTACTCCTACAGAGGATGTGTGTGATATTCCTGTGATCCTGCAAAAACTAATAAATATATAGGAAAAAGATATAGAACCCAACACAATATATTGATGACATTTTAATAGCCTTCTATATATAAAACCTGCTTTATTAGCTAATGATCATTTTTATAAAGTAGGCCTTACTGTACTGTAAGAGCTTTATTATTCAATCGGTAGAAATGTTTTGGAGTAGAAACAGAAAAGCTAAATTGTTTAGTCCTTCGATTCCTGGCAGATCTCTTAACCTCATCAAACTTTAGTTTCCTTAGCTATAGAATTGTGAGTAATCATGATCTCCCCTGCCTACACCCCGTGTTTGTTGTGAAGACCATGAGATAACATACAGGAATGGCCTTTGGCTATTGTATCACATTGGACAAATGTCGAACAGACCAAACCCATAGACATGACAGATGGGTCAAATACCATAGCAACTAATGCCAGTATCCTGCTCAAATTCACATGTCCTGAAGTTTTATTGTCCTAAATATTGCTTGAGAAAAGGGGCCAGCCTCTGGGGCTTGGGACTTTTTCCCCCTAGAATTTGTTGTATAATAAACAATAATGGCTATAATAGGCTTTGGTCTCATAGGATCTGACAGAGCATTTCTGCAATTTTTTTTTCACACTAATCTTTATACCCATCATGGGTCTCGAACTTACAACCCTGAGATCAAGAGTTGCATGCTCTGCTGACTGAGCCAGCCAAGTTCCTCCGCCTAGGAGTTGTTAATGGGCAATCTTATCTCTGTGATTTTCATTTATCTAGCAGTCTGCACATCTTTTAATGCTGTGCTGACTTTGGGTCATGGTGTCTCAGTCTTCCTCTTACGTTGAATTGATATGCCCTCTGAAGGCATAGGTATCTTGTGCTCAAACCCTAACTCATGGAACACAAATCCCTCTGCTTACAGAAACAAGACACTTGCTAATGTAAGCAATGCAATCTGGCAAAGCAAAGGAAGTGGTTCTACTGTATGGCACCAGACTGTGTTTCTTCTTCCCAGATGATTCTCTTACCTTTACCCCTTATAAAAGTATAAGGTTAATGGGGTTTATTTAAGTATATTCCAATTCAGACTACTTACTACCATCTCTCACCCAGACCCATCCAGTAGTTTCTGAACTGATCTCCCTGCTTCTATTCTTAGCCATCCTACAATTGTTCTCCACCCAACAGCCAGAGCTATGCTCTAAACACATAAACCAGACTACGTCACTTCCTTCATCATATTGCATCACTCTGACCAATCACATTCAATGTCCTTCCCTGGCCCACAAGGCCCTCTGTGCTCTGGCCACTGCTGCCACCTTACTACCTCATTACTGCCTCTTGTGTGTTCACCCTGTGCTGTCCTCATTAGCCATTCTTCAGTTCCATAAAGACACGAGGCTTTTTCTCTGTCTCAGTAGTCCTTCTCCCAAATGGTCATATGATTCCTCCTCACTCTCCTTAGGTCTCAGCTCAAATGTCACACCTTTTGAGATGCCTTTCCTTACCCTCAAGCTAACGCAAGACCTTCCATCACTTTCTACCTATTCCTGTGCCCTGCTTTATTTCTTCATGGGTATTTGTTTGCTTGTTCCTCTTAGAACAGCATTGTCCATGGAACTTTCTGCAATGATGGAAATGTTTTATAAAATTCCGTGGGAATACACTAGCCACATGTGACAATTGATCACTTGAAATGAATCTAATGAGACTGACTTTCATTGACGTTTAATTCATTTAAATTTAAATAGCCACATGTGGCCGATGGATGGTACTGCTTGAGCATCTAAGCTCCGTAAGGACAAAGGCTTGCCTGTCTTGTTTATGGCTGTGTCTCTAGGGTTAGAAAAATGCCTGGTATGTAGGGGTATGAAAAAAATACTTTTTGAATTTTTAAATGAATTTTGAATGAATACATCACTAGAGTGTTACCTGTGAAGTCAAGTGACTTGGGCTAATAATTAAGTTGGTGCTCTCATGCAAGTAATCTGATTCTCTTTATAAAATGGTTTCCCCAATATATTTATTTATTTAAGTCTTATTTATTTATTTATTTATTTGGGAGGGAGAGAGTACAAGTGGCGGTGGGGAGGGGGAAGGGAGACGGAGAGAGAGAAAATCTTCAGCAGCTCCACACCCAGCACAGAGCCGGACATGGTCTGGATCTCACAACTCTGAGATCATGACCTGAGTGAAATCAAGAGTTGTACATGTCATCGACTGAGTCACCCAGGCATCCCTACTTATTTATTTCTTTTTGGTGAGAATCATATAAGAGCTATACGTGATAGTACATTAGGAGCTATAAAATGCAGGAACAGATTAAGGAATTGTTATTGCTCATAGAGGAAAGGAATGCTGATAACCGTTATTCTGGTGGTGCCGGGAGCATCAGGAAATAGGCCTTAGAACTTGTAATTGTATTTCCTGAGCACAATATTAGATGTAAAATTTTCTTACTTTGATTAATTCTCTTCTTCCTTCCGTTGTATGGAGCTTTGGCTTTATATACCCTCATGGGGACAAGCTGTATGAGCCGTACATCTATTTACATCATGCATGCCTTTTTACCAAGATTCAATAAATGATGTGTGCCTGTGCACGTTTATTAATTAGAATGGCAGTGATTTTATCCCGTCTGTTATAAGGCTAAGAACTGCAAGGCAGTATCTGTTTGTCGAGGTGCTGGAGTCAGTTTCCTAGGGTTTGAGCCAGGGGAATGCTTTTGGCTTTGTGGTTGACCACGCTTGAGGGAGACCATGGATTTGTAGGGGTAGAAGGGACAGCCAAAGGTCGTCGAGCCATTTGGGCTCTACTCCAAATAGACCTCACCTAAATCATCGAGACATTTTGGGCATCTTTCCCATTTTTAAAGGCCTCCAGGCACAGGGATTCACAGGCTCCCTTTGTAGTAGTCTTTATTTATTAATTTTTTTTTTAAAGAAATGTTTATTATTAAAAAGTTTCACATGAATTTCAACAGTGGTGAAAGCCCTTATCCCGAAAGGACCAAATATATATATATATATGTAATTATTAAAATATTTGTAATTATTTTTCCACGAGTATGTCAGAGACAAGAATTACCTTCCCCACCCTCCACTCCCCCTTAAACGAAGGGCCCAGGGCCACCCAGTTCTCCCTCGCACGCCTGCATACCTTTCTTATTTCCCCTCTAGTAATGCTCCTGCCACCAGGCTCAGGGCCCGCCTGCGTCACAACCACTTGATGTGGGGTACCTGCATGGCTCAGTCAGTTAAGTGGCTGACTTTGGCTCAGGTCATGATCCCAGGGTCCTGGGATCGAGCCCCACATGGGGCCCCTGGCTCAGCAGGGAGCCCACTTCTCCCTCTGCCCCTCCCCCCTGCTTCTGCTCTCTTTCTTTGTCAAATACATTAAGCAACAACAACAACAACAAACTACTTGATGTGCTTATTAAAGCTTTTCTGCTTCCAAGCTGATGGAGTCAGATTCTAGATGTGGGCCCCAAAGTGAATTTGAACAAGCTCCCTGGCTGAAGTCTGAGAGCGGCTGCATCTTGCTCTTTAGGATGTGGCTCAAAGTTCTTTCCTTGATTAATCACACTTGATTGATCAGCTTTACCTTCCAAGAGCGTTGACCTGATCTGCATACCTTTGTATAATTATTAATATTCATTTATATTGCACAGCCAAACTAGTTTATCTCCCAGACTCTGGCCTGCTTGGTGACGTAGCAGGAGCCCAGCTGCAAGTGATTAATAAAAGCAAATTCAGGTAAATGGAACCTGAATGAAACTAAGGATACATCTGTTTTGTTTGCTTGCTTATTTCTGTAAAGCTGTTGTAAAGGTTGCCATCCAGTGTTGTGGTCAAAGTCTTCCATCCAATGAAAAGAATAGAATCATGTTAAATTTTCTCTGTGTTCTCTATTCCATGACAAATCTTATATTTGTGTTTTAATGGCTGTTTCATACATTTTTTTTTATAAGTTGCCTTATTCTTTATGGATGGAGGTGAGATTTCCACGTATTGTACTTTAATGTAAAATAAAATAAAGCAGATTTGTGGGTCATCTGCTTTTTTGTTGTTACCCACATTAGTGCTTTTCTCTGTTGTGTGTAGGAAATTGAGAGCTGGCTGACGGAGGTTGTCATACTCACTGGAAGCCGTTCTGTTCATGCTTTCTTGACAATTGGTCACTCAAGCCTAACTATAAGGAAAGTTTCCCCTGCTTCTGCAATTGTCCCTGAGAAAAGGAATTCTTTTTATATTTGAGTCCTTTTTTTTTTTTTTTTAAGATTTTGTTTACTTATTTGACAGAGAAAGAGAGAGAGATGGCGAGAGAGGGAACACAAGCAGGGGAGTGGGAGACGGAGGAGCACATTTCCTACTGAGCAGGGACCCTGATGTGGGGCTTGATCCCAGGACCTTAGGACCATGACCTGAGCAGAAGTCAGACCCTCAACTGACTGAGCCACCCAGGTGCCCCTATTTGAGTCCTTTCGAAGATTCTCCTATGGGAGCCCTCTCTCAATTACTGGTTAGAATAATAGAGTACTCTTTGGAGAAAACAACTCTTTGGAGTAGTATCTTGAATGACCCCCCTTGGTGCTAGTTTTGAATGCTACTTGGAGTTACCTGTTATGCCACTAGAAAAGAGAGAGAGAAAGAAATATAATATAGTGTTGGATGTCATTGTAAACAAGCCACTTAAAGATGTCTTAAAAGCAGGATGTAAGTGGTTATCGTGTGGAGACCATGGATATACAGCTGTGAGATGACTTTTGAAGAAACCAGCTTGCTTTGTGACTGAATACTTGTGGCACAGGATAAGATGTTCAGTGACAGTGGTCCTCACAGATTCAAAAAGTGCTTTCTTCCAAACAGCTTGGTTGGATATGGAGATGGTAAGCTCTGGAAAGCTAAAAAAGTTATTCTCATGGTGATGGAGATACTGCTGTTGACTTACATGTGAAGATTTGAATAGAATTGTTTCATGATCTGTGAGAGTTGAAAATAATTTTTAAGTTAATATGTAATTTTTCTGAAAGAAAAGTCAAGATGTTAAAAAAGTTAATATGTAATTTTTCTGAAAGAAAAATCAAGATGATAAAAAAGTTAATATGTAATTTTTTATAATATACTATTTGAAATTGGTGTGTATGACTGAATTAATAAGGTCCCCATTAAAAGTTGACTGTTATTTCACCTGCATCTTCAAAAGTTAACCCATTCAAGTTGTTTCAAAATAAATAAACCTTTTATTTTTACTTTTATTGGGATAACCTTTGACATGCCTTTATATTTGGACACATGGAAGGTTTTGTTTTTTCTTTCTCTCCCACCTAGATATAAACATCCTGGGAGCAGAGGTCACATCTAAGTACATCTCCGATAAAGCCATTGCATCACACTGTGGCACTGTTTCTGCTCCTTGTAGATTCTCACGAAATGTTTGCCATTGATGATGACAATCATGGCATTTGTGTGCTAGGACAGATGTTTTGTGGTTTTATTTGTGCAAAGCATCCATTGAATGGGTTGAGACTTTTTTTTTTTTTAAAGTGTCTTATCAGCTCTCACACTAAATGTAAAATAAGAAGTATACATAGAGATTACTTGTACCTAATGAAATAATGTTTTGTTTCAGTGGGTTCCTCAAGGAGAGAAGGCGTTCCTGCCCACGTTAATCTGTCTGCATCATCCATGCTTATGATTGCAATGCAATACACATCCAACCCAGGTCAGTGGAAATTCGAGTGGCTTGACTGAATTAAAAAACAATTTTTTTAAAAAGATTTTATTTATTTATTTGACAGAGAGAGATCACAAGTAGACAGAGAGGCAGGCAGAGAGAGAGAGGAGGAAGCAGGCTCCCTGCTGAGCAGAGAGCCAGATGCGGGGCTCGATCCCAGGACCCCGAGATCATGACCTGAGCCGAAGGCAGCGGCTTAACCCACTGAGCCACCCAGGCACCCAAAAAACAATTGTTAAACAAGATATGAAGCGAGTAGGCTAGAAAGTCTCAGGTGAAGATCACCTCTGGGTGGATGGAAAACTGGAGATGTGTTACAAGACAGACTTCTGAGTTGAAATAACTTCCCCTTGTCTTTGTTATTAACAGTAATCTTGCTGACGATTGATTATTTTTAGAGTGTTTGGGGACACAATTTTAGGACATTGACTGGAAATTGAATACAATTGTATAGGAATAAATTAAATTAGGACTGTAAAAATCATTACGATTTAAGTGATTAGAGATAACTACTATTAATATTTTGTGAATTTGCTACTCTAATGCCACACAGGTATCCTTGAACATATTTTTTTTTACTATGTTTCTGACTATTTCCTTAGAATAAATTCATAAAAGAGGGATTAGTGAATTAAGGGACTCGAAAAAAATTTAGTAGTGTCACTAACTATGTGTGAGAGAACATTGTAACCTGTCATTGAATAAAGTATAATTTGTATTCTGTTAGACAGACAAAAAATAATATCTTGTTGTTTTGACTTGTATTTTCTTCAATACGTAGTAATGTTGGATAGGTTTTGTTTCTGTTCATTGGTGTAACTACATATGAAATTGGGGAAACTGACCTAAAAAGGGGTTGACTATTGGTATCACATACTAAGATGTGAACTCAGTTTTAATTTTCATTTATTGTTGATTTGGAAAGTGAACCAATTTGGTGGCACTGTTTTCAACCTTCTACTTAATTTCATTGTAAATAATAAGTTTTTGATGCAGGATGAGGAAAAAATGTTTTATTTTTAAAAAGAAGACTATTTGACAGAGAGCGAGAGTAAGGGGGTAGCAGAGGCAGAGGGAGAGGGAAAGAGAATCTCAAGCCAACTCTGTGCTGAGCGCAGAGCTCCTGGCAGGGGTTGATCCCACAACCCTGAGATCATGACTGGAGCCGAAATCAAGAGTCTGAGCCTCTCAGGTGCCCAGAAAAAAATGTTTCATGTTTAAATCTTAATGCTTCTTTTTTTGGAGTGTTACTCTTTAAATATGAAACACCTTGAGTAATTGAGTCATTGTATGAGCAATTCAAATATATAATTTTTTGGAAGTTCTACTCCTATCTCACTCTTGCTTAGAGGACCCTCAAAATGTCATTTATATTTATTATATACTATATTCTGAAAACACCCTTCATTTGGAGTCTTGTACGTTGAAGTCTCCTCCTGAGGCTTTGGTCCTAGTTTCTCAGTAAAGCAGAGGGCCTAAAATCGTGTGCTTTGAGTTTAGAGGTCTGTGGGTTCATCTCTGAGCTCCCCAGTAAATTGCCAGTTAGTGTTAACATTGCACAAGTTTTTTTTTAACTTCCCTAAGGTCAAGTTTCCTCATTTCTTAAGTGCCTTAAAATATCATAAGCCTTTGTATGTGAAGTGCTTGCCTAACATAGGAACGGGCACATTGTAAATGCTCAGTCAAGGGCAGAGAGCAAACCACGACAATCTGCCATTTTCTTCTTGGAGTTGGATGTTCCGCTGGGAAACCACTATGATCTGATTGCATTACTTCTGTTATTTCCGAATCTGCTCATGGGGAATGTCTGTGCCTGCTATTCCATGCTAAAAATGACAGTCAGGACCTATAGCTGGTTTTATGTTGTGGGGAAAGGGTTAAGACTGAGGTGATACCCACCAGAGGGCTCACAGAGACCCAGAGGTAGGGCTTCATTTTGTTTAATTTTCTAGCAAGTGACAGCTAGGTCCTTGTAGCCTATGGCGTATCAAAGGTAGAGCATAGACCTTGTTCAACTAACTGAGTAAGTTCTTTGTTCATGGTTCTGAGCTAGACATTGTGAAAACCACCCAGAAGTATAAGATATGGGGCTTGCTATGCTATGGAGCATATATATGACTCATTGGAAATATTAGGCATATTCACAGAAATCATTAATTTATAATATAAGGTATATTTGAAAAGTACAAAATAAATACTGTGGGTAGTATTAATTCATCAGAGGGAGAGAACTCTATGGATTGAAATGATCAGGGAAATCTTCGTGCCACTTGAGCAAAGTATGGGTCTTAAAATTTGGATAAAGTTTTGATTGAAGAAATTTACACAAAGGGACTTTCTAGGTCTGTTCATGAGGCAGTCAGGGGATGGTTCTGAACTGGGTTCATGGGACAGACATATAGAGAAAGGAACATCTGTACTTGAGAACACACTGATGGCTGAAGAACAAAATTCCAAATCTAGAGGACTATTTATATATTCAATAAATAGTCACTGAATAGCTAGTCTGTGCCAGACACTGGAGACATCATGGTTAGCAAAACAGAACTGACCTCTGCCCCTGCCTCATGAAACTTACATAGTAGTGGTGGGAGAAGACATGAATTCAGTAATTACAAAAGCAAGTGTGAAGGGGTGCCTGGAGGGCTCAGACCGTAGTTAAGTGATTGGCTCTTGATTTCAGCTCAGGTCATGATCTCAGGGTCATGAGATCAAGCCCTGCATATAGCTCCTCGCTGGGCATGGTGCGTGTTTAAGATTCTCTCTTTCACTCTGCCCCTTCCCCTCATGTCTTTCTCCCTTTCTAAAAGAGAGAGAGAGAGAGAGAGAGAGAGAGAAAACCAAATGTAAAGTTTCAGCTGTGACAAAGTTCTTGGAAAGATGTACTTAGCTCAATGAGCCCCTAAAAAAGGAGATATCCTTTTATGGAAGAGGTCAGAGAGGTCTTCTCTGGGGAAGTAGCCTTTTCTCTGAGGACTGTAGGATGAGTACCATTACAAGGCCTATAGGGGGTGCGGGATTCAGGTAGAAGAGTCTCATGTGTCAGTGGGAAGCCTGGCAAGCAGGTGGGACTGAGAGATTGGCATCGCTGGAACTCAGAGTGAGGACTGTCTCATGGGAGGTGAGACTGGGGGCATCTGTAGGCCAGAACATGTCGGGTATATGGGCTCTGTTTCGGAGTCCTGTGTTTATCCACGTCCAGTGGGAAAGCACTGGAGGACTTAGGGTGGTTGTGTGTGTATGAACCTGACTGTAGTTGAGAACGGATTACGAAGAGTAGATAGATTGATCCAGAAGGAGCCATGCCATTTATCTGGGCATGTAAAGAAGGCAGGGGCAATTGAGACTGAAAAAGTATCTAGAAAGTAAAATTGATGGGATTTGGTGACATATCAGAATTTTTGGCTTGCAAAACTAAATACATGGTGGTTCTATTCATTGAGAAAGGAGACACTGGACAAAGAAAACCAGGCTTCTGAGGGATCCTTTCGAATCTGTTTTGGACATCATGTTAGGTATCTCTGAGCTGTTTAAGAGGAGATGGCATACCTTAGACTAATACAGTGTTCTATGTCAATTTTATCTCAAACTGGGAAAAAAATCTCACACATCATCTCAATTTTATATGTCCAAAACACAAAAATGCAAATAAATCAGCTTCCTTTAAAAAAAAAAAAAAAAAAAGAGGCAAAGATAATTAGGAAGTTGTATTATGAGCCCAGAACTCTGTATAGAGCTCTGGGCTTACAGTAATGAACTTTGAACCTACACATAAGTGTCCAGTGGCCTTTATTAAATTGCATATAGATGGACCTGAAGTTGTATATGAATGTGGGATTGCTTAGGAGAGAGCACAGAATGAAAAGTGGAGTGGGCTTATGATCAGGCTTTCAGAAACTGCAATGGATAATGGTCCAGTGGGAGATGATGAGCTTGTTAAGAAGGCAGAGAGATTGTATCTGTTAGGATGTGTTTGGGAGACTAACAGAAGTTTTGACTACAAGAACATTTGTTGTTTTTTTTATTTACTTAGTAGGAAGTCTTATAGACAGTGCCACAGTATCAGAGGCCTGAGGTGGTGCCATTGGGCTTTTCTTGGACTTTCCCTCAGGTTTGCAAGATGGCTGCCCCAGTGAGGGTTGTTTTATTCTCACACAATCATATCCACAAACAGGTAGCAGGATTAATTAGGATAATTAGAGAAAGGCCTCCTGTTGTGCCTCTTTTTTCAAAGAGAAAAAATATTTCAGAAGCTCCCCTTCCTAGTAGATTCTCTCTTAGGTCTTACTATCAGAACTGAGTCACATGGCCGTCCCTAGCTCTAAGAGGCTCTGGGGAAGTATCTTGCTTTGTAGTTTGTGCGTTGGGGGATGGACAAGGAAGAAAGGGTTGTTGATAGTAGTTGAATAACAACAACAGTGTCTGCCACAGGTAATAGGAGAGGACTAGTCATGAAGTCCAGGGAAGAGGGTGTTTTGAAAAGAAGACAAGGGTCAGCAGCACTGAATGCTGCTGAAGGTCAAGTAACAGGCAGACGAAAGTACGTCCATTGAATTGAATGACATAGAGGTCATCAGTGACCAAGGTAAAACCAACTTCAGGCTATGACAGGGTTGGATGACAGATTCGGGAGGATATGAAATAGGTCTCTGACTAGGTGGAGGTATTTTTCTTTTCCCAAGTAAACATGGGCAAACCAAAGAAGCTTGCTGTTTCATAGCTCCTAAGAATTCCTCAACGAGGTGGACTTTGGTGCCTGAGGATGAAAGACTCTCTTGCTAATCCATCAGTTTGTCATTTGCTATCTATCTCCAAACTTGGGCAAGATAGGAATCTAAGCTAAGTAAATTTCCTCACTGCAACATGGTGGTTATGAGATAATATGTATAAGGCTCTTAGCACAGTACCTGACACATAATGAACACCCAGTAAGTGTTCCTCCAAGGCAATTTTTGTTCTTGTGTAGTTCTTGAGTACATTGATGTAAATTTGTATTATATAATTACTATTACTAGGACTTGTCCTTAACATTTCTTTTGTTAATAAGATTAAGGATCTTAGTAAAAAGCTTGATAAAGTCAAGGGCTCACATGATTTTTGAAATGTATGAATACTTAAATGAGTAATTTTTTATTTTATTAAAATTTTTTGTTATTTAAAAAATTTTATTGTTGAAGTATAGCTGACGTACAGTTATATTAGTTTCAGGTATATGACATAGTGATTTGACAATTCTGTATATTACTCAGTACTCACTGTGATAAGTGTGGTCACCATACAATATTATTACCATATTATTGACTATATTCCCTATCTTGTACTTTTCATCTCCATGACTTATCTATTTTATAACTGGAAGTTTCTGCCTCTTAATCTACTTCACGTGTTTTGCCCATCCTTCACCCTCCTCCCCTCTGGCACCCACCAGTTTGTCCTCTGTATTTATGAGTCTGTTTCTGTTTGTTGGCTTTGATTTTTTAAAGATTTTTTTTTTAATTTATTCATTTGACAGAGAGAAATCACAAGTAGACGGAGAGGCAGGCAGAGAGAGAGAGAGAGAGGGAAAGCAGGCTCCCTGCTGAGCAGAGGGCCCGATGCGGGACTCGATCCCAGGACCCTGAGATCATGACCTGAGCCGAAGGCAGTGGCTCAACCCACTGAGCCACCCAGGCGCCCCAGCTTTGATTTTTTAGATTCCACATATAAGTGAAATCATATGGCATTTGTCTTTCCTGTCTGATGTATTTCACTTAATGTAATAGCCTCTGGGTCTATCCATGTTGTCATAAATGGCAAGACTGCATTATTTTTTTATGACTAATGTTCCACTATATATGTTATATACCACATTTTCTTTATTCATTCAGCTATTGATGAACAGTTAGATTGCTTCTGTACTTTGGCTGTTGTAAATACCATTGCAATAGACACAGGGCTGCACATGTCTTTTTGAATTAGTGTTTTTGTTTTCTTTGGGTAAATGCCCAATAATGGAATTTCTAGATTATATGGTATTTTTCTATTTTTAATTTTTGGAGGAAACTCCATATTGTTTTCTATAGGGATGGCATCAATTTACATTCCTACCAACAGTACAGAAATATTCCTTTTTCTCTACATTCTTTTTTTTTTAAGATTTTATTTATTTGTTAGAGAGACAGAGAGAGAGAGAGGGAGAGAGTGAGCACAAGCAGGGGCAGCAGCAGGCAGAGGGAGAAGCAGGCCCCCTGCTAAGCAAGGAGCCTGATGTGGGACTTGATCCCAGAATCTTGGGATCAGGACCTGAGCCAAAGGCAGACACTGAACTGACTGAGCCACCCAGATGCCTCTTACTCTACATTCTTAACAACACTTGCCATTTCCTGCCTTTTTGACATTAGCCATTCTGACAGGTGTGAGGTTATATCTCATTGTGGTTTTTATTTGCATTTCCCCGGTGATGAGTGATGTTAAGCATCTTTTCCTATGTCTGTTGGCCATTTGGATGTCTCTTTAGTCCTCTGCCCATATTTTAATCAGATTATTTGTATTTTTTGGCATTTAATTGTGTAAATTCTTTATATGTTCTGAATATTAGCTCCTTATCAGAGATATTACTTGCAAATATCTTCTCTTATTTGGTAGGTTGCCTTTTTGTTCTATTGATGGTTTCCTTTGCTGTGCAAAAGCTTTTTATTTTGGTGTGGCCCCAATAGTTTTTTATTTTTTGCTTTTGTTTTCTCCCCCTAAGGTCTCCTTAGACCTTTCTATAAATATTTGGCACAGGCCCATGTCTAAGATAATACTACTTATGTTTTCTTTTAGAAGTTTTATGGTTTTAGGTCTCACATGTAGGTATTTAATGGATTTGAGTTTACTCTTATGTATGGGTAAGATAGCAGTCCAGTTTCATTCTTTTGGAAGTAAATAACTTCTAATTTAATGATTAGATGAAAAGTCATACTAATATATTTTATTATATCTAAAAGGATATTTTATCTGATGTTTACAATTTGTGTTCAAATTATATTTTCTTCCTTACAGTGTATCATTGTCAATTATTGGAATGCCTCATGAAATATAAGCAAGAAGTCTGGAAAGTAAGTTTTGGGCCAAATTTAACTCATAGCCACAAACTCAATTTGTATAATGGAGTACAAATATTTTGCCTATTAAAACAGGTCGGATTTATTGGTGTCTTATTATTTCGGTGTGGCAGAACCTGGAATTATTTCCTTCCTGGTTAGTTTATTATTTAAGGCAGAAATGATACTTGAAGAACACAGTGGCCTGACAGAAAAAGTAATTGGTTAGCTCTTATGATCAGAATTCAACAAATGTTATATTACTTGGCAATTTTATTTCATTTGACATGTTGCTAAAAAACCTGTATTCTTTCAAATAGGAAATGTGGATTGTTAAGAAATGGATTTTAGGAAAATATTTGAAAAACACAGAGTTTGACAAACTGGTTCATGCTATTCTAAGGTCTTCCTTTAACATTATCCTGAGTAGAGAAGAATTTATTAAAAGACAGTGTAGTTTTGATCTTTAGCTAGAGGGGAGGGGAGGTGATTATTTACAGGACCCATAAATAAATAATAAAAAATAATGTTTTAATATGATCTCATCTGAGAAGCATACCTCGAAGGTGAGATCACAGTGAAGTGGGTAGGGGGAGGAAGGAGGGAGGGAGGGAGTGGAGGGAGAGGGTGAGGGGGTGGGGGAGGAACCACCCAACTCTTCTATTGGATTTTGCACTGCTTTGGTAATATTGAATGAGCTAGTCTCATCTTTATTTGATGATGCTAAGTCAAAGTACTCTTCCTGTTTCCTGTAGGATCTTTTGTATGTGATCGCCTATGGGCCTTCACAGGTGAAGCCTCCTGCTGTGCAAATGCTGTTCCATTACTGGCCCAATTTAAAGCCTCCTGGGGCAATAAGTGAATACAGGGGCTTGCAGTATACAGGTAAGGAGGCAAGAACCCTGTCATGCCCCATTTTTATTTTTTATTTCTCTTATGCCACATTTGCCTCACTGACTTATTATTATTTTTTAAAAATCTGTCTGGATTATATTTATGTGCCTTTAGATATTGTCACTAACCCTTTCTGAAACTGAGTGGTATAAAATACATGAAAGAAAATTGATTCCAAGAGCCTTTATGACACCTGGGCAAACTGGTCAAGTCTCGGTCTCACTTGCCGTACACTTGCCTGGGTTCCTCACTATTGCTAACTGTTATCAGAGGTGTGAGTGATGACGGTTGCTGCAGATGTGCCCACCACTGGGCAAAACCCCAAATGGCTAATTCTGCTCAGACAAGAAGACTTGCGCTTTCGACATTACCAGTTCATATGCTAAATAAAAACTAAGTGACCCTGCAAGTCACATTGGACAGGAAGAGTCAACAATCAGTGAATATTTGTATAACTAATAACCAAGAAATAGACACTGAATTTGAATGGAAAGGCTTATACTTACCAAAAAACAAACAAGCATCAGGTCCTATGTGTTGTTTATGTTGACGTGTTATAAAATCAAAGAAGGAACCTGTGGCCAACGAAACTGCCCCTGCCTAACCTCCTCCCAACCTAGCTGTCTACATATTTTTATGAAAATAAGCGAGGGGGTGTTTTGCAAAGTTAGCTTTTATTTGAGTTATTGTGAGATTGTATACTGATGCTCTGAGACTTTCCTTCTTTCTTGATATATCTTTCTAAAGGTGATTTGAGGTGGTTCAAAGGGGATTTAATTTAATTCGGGTGTCTGATTTAAGTTCCTAATTAAAACCAAATGTTAGAGATATTAACACCTGCTTTTTGAGCTTTAATGATCTTTGGTGGACTTATTCTAAATTCAGAACAAATAATACTGGCTTTAGTGGTAGCAATAATATTAATTAAAACAATGAAGGTAAATAGTAAGTACCTTTTAAAAACATGGAGATTCCGGGCGCCTGGGTGGCTCAGTGGGTTAAGGCCTCTGCCTTCGGCTCAGGTCATGATCCCAGGATCCTGGGATCGAGCCCCGCATCGGGCTGTCCACTCTGCGGAGAGCCTGCTTCCTCCTCTCTCTCTCTCTCTCTCTCTCTCTCTGCCTACTTCTGATCTCTGTCTGTCAAATAAATAAATAAAATCTTTAAAAACATGGAGATTGGTATCATTGGCATTTTAAATCAAGAATAGTAGAGAATGCTTAGGTGTTGCTAAGTCGATAATCTGTAAAAACAGGAAAAAAGCTGGAAGCATTAATAAAATAGATGAAATGATTGAAATATTCAGCTGCTTCTTGGTAGATAAATGAAGTAAGCCTTTATGTGATGTATGAATGGGGAACTGGTATCAAATGAAATTTATTTACTTGATAAATATTTGAAGAATTACTATTATGTGCCAGGCACTATTTCCTGATGATGTAAGAACCGATTCAGAACCAGACCCCATGGAGCTTAATGTAGTTTGGAGATGGAAATTCAACAAGTATTTGTAGGGTGTCTACTATTAGCCATGTGTTGTTCTAAACACTGAGTAGTCAAGGAATGAAAAAAGCAGACTAAAATCACTAATGTCTTGGCACATACATTCCAGTTTCTGAAAAGAGCAGGAAACCGCTTTACAGTGTAGTAAGTATTAAGGTAGTGCAAATACAGAGAGCTGTGGAACTATGCAGCAGGGGCCTCTGAAACTCACCCTGATGGTGTGGGCAGGTTTGGGGAGAGTTAAGTTGTCAAGGAAGATTCTTGAGTGAGTGACAGGTAAGCCAATACCTGAAAGATAATGCACGCCCTGGATGTCAAAGGGAGAGTGAATCATGAGTGGATAAAATGTAGATTTAAGGCAGAAGGAATAGCATGGGTTCAGACTTGGAGGCATGATATATCATGATCGTATTTAGGAACTGGAAAAGGTTATGTGTATCAGACAATGGAGTGACAGGAGGAGAGCAGCTAGAGAGAAGTAGAAAGCCTGGCAGGGCCTGCGAAGGGATTGGGATTTTATCCTAACAGCAAAGGGAAACCACGGACAGGTTTTACAGGGAGAAGCCAACATGATGAGATTTCTCTGTTCGAATATCCCAGAAACCTTACAAACTGATAGTGGCTTCCATTTCCTTTGGTGTCTTCATTCCCCAGGAAGAGCCAGCTGAACCTGTCTCCCCAGAATAGTTCAGTCTGTGCCTACTAAAAACAGAGCAATTCTTTCATCTTCTCTTGGCCTACCTGGACAAGATGTCTGTGTCTCCCGGCATCCATCCTTCTGTCCATTCCTGTGATCATATGTCTACCCACTTCCCCCTTCTAGTCTTTCAACTGTGTGGCATTATGTGCCTGCTACCTGCCAGGCACTGTGCAAGGTCCTGGGGAAGCAACTCCCTTGGAACCCCTATTCCGGTGGACCATAGCATTCTATACAGGAAACAAAAGAGATCCTGGGGGGGAAAAATCAATCGTACTAGTCCATATATTACTATTTATCTAGCGCTGGCTGTTTGTCAGATATTGTTTTAGTTGCTTCCATCTCACCTAATATTTTAGCCTTCTCCCAACTGAATGCAATTATGGACAAGCATCCTATTGGGTTTTGTAGACATTTTCTCAATCCTTAAAAAACCCTGAGAGGTAGGTTTTGTTATTTCAGTGTTACAGGTGATGATTGGGACACAGAGTCTGGCGACATTCACACAGATAATAAAGGAGCACAGCTTGAGTTTGAACGTAGAGTATCTTCATTGAAAACCCACATTTTTTTATTCTGACAGTATGACATTACTTCTCTCAAATCAGTTCTTCAGTTAAACTTTAGCTGGAGCGTTAGAAATTATCTACAATGTCTGCCACGATGAAAGATGCACTAAAGGGTATCATCAGTATTTAGATGGCACTCTAACTCTAAATATTCATTATTCTTAATAATAAAAATTATAGGGATATAGAATTTTATGGGCTTGGAAACTCAAAGATAAAATACTATCTTAGGGACCAATAACTTTTGTATGCTTTCTGAGTGATTTATTTCTTTTTTAAAAAGTGAAATTAATTTTTCAAAAAGACTTTGCTTTTATAAAAATTATAGAAATATTTAAGAAGGAAAAAAATGCTACTACCTAGAAATGACCAGTGTTAACATTTTGGTTCTGTCTAGTTTTTTTTGAGGGGGGTGCATATTTTAAAACAAATTGAATTCCTATTATATATAATCATACAAGGTTTCCCTCCCAAGCTTTTATTGGGACACTTTGAAAACACAGAAAAGTTTAAAGAATAATACTCTGAACCCACTTATAGCCATGTAGATTTAGTAATTATTAGGAAATTAACCATTAGTTTAACTGTACATGTATGTGTACATAAATTATCTATTGCTTTTTTAAGCATAGTAACATAGGAATAATTACAGCTCATATGAAGAATATCAAACAGTGAAGATTTGGTAATCTACAGCGTTTGCCCCTTTGGGGCTTATTGCTATTTGTCAAGAACAAAAACTGCTTCAATTGTTTTGGTCATTAATTACAAGTCTTAAAGATGCAAAAATTACAGGGAAGTTTCTTGGCAGTGGAAATAGCCATTCTGTCATTTTATGAAGCTGTTTCTCTGTTGGGGAGAAAGAAATTATTTAGCCTTTTTTTGGTGACTGTGTCTCAGCTTGTAAATAATTTAGATCAGCACCAGTCAGCACCAGTTGTGTAGTTTCTATCTGAACTAGGGAACAAAAGATGTGGCATAAGATAGGCGTTTCCAAGACAGAGTTCATTGCAAACATGGCAAAGAATAACTAAAGATAAGCACTACAAGGGTAGACTTTGGTCTAGGCTACCAGATATCTAACTTTATATTAGTACCATTGGATTCTTGAGTTGTATACAAGTACAGGAAAGTCAACCTTTTATGTTGTAACTTCTCTATTATTGAGTTCTTGTTTATCTTGTTATTTTATCTCCACAAGCTTTAAGAAATGTTTTAAACCCTTTATATTTGTTACATTATACACAAGTGGAAAAACATACAAATTGCAAGTGTACGGGGAACATCCCCCACCATGTTTGCCACCATGATTACCCACTCGTTCTATCCCAAAGATAGCCACTAAATTGACTTCCAGCATCAAAGATTAGTGTTGCCTATTGTGAGTTGTATATAAATGGAATCATACATTATTTATTTGTGTGTATATGTGCATGTATGTGTGTGTGCTTGGGTGTGATTTGTCTGTGGGTTGAGCATAATTGTGTTTCATTTATTTTTATTGCTGTATGTATATTCTACAAAATGAATGTACTGCAGTGTATGTATTGGTTTGCTACTAATGGCTATTTGGGCTGTTCCTGCTTTTTGACTATTAAAAGTAGTTGCTATGAATGTCCTTCTATATATCTTTTGGTGCATGCATGCACACATTTCTGTTAGATATACATCTGGGGTAGGATTGCTGGATCAGAGGGTATGCATATATCTAATTTTTTTCATCTTCCCCTCCCCTGTGTATATCTAATTTTATTTGCAAACAATTTTCCAAAAAGGGTTGTACTAATTTATACTCCCAATACCAGTATGCGAGAGTTCGTTTTATCTATATTCCACATTTAGGGCAATACTTTATTTTGTTTTCAAAATTTTCGCCACTTTCAAGGGCCATAGAAGTATCTTACTGTGGTTATAATTTGCATTTCCCTGATTAATAATGAAGTTGGACAATTTTTCATAAATTTATTGGCTATTTGGGTATCCTCTGTATATAGTCAGTAAAGTATGTTGCAAAGTATCTTATCTTTTTTTACTCTGTAAATGATGACTTTTGATTAGCTGAAGTTCTTATTTTAATATAATCAGATTAGCAATCTTTTTCCTTATATCCTAAGAAAATCTTTCTCCATACTAGTTATGATGTTATTCATTGCTATCTTCTAGAATATTTGTTTTTTTATCTTGTACATTTAGATGTATCTGAAATTAATTTTTCTGTCTGTTGTGAGGTAAGAGTCAATTTTTTTTTCTCTATGGATAAGCAATAGACAACATCATTTATTGAAAAGATTGCCCTTTTCTTACTGCTCTGTAGTACCATTATTGTTATAAATCAAGTGTCTATTTAAGGATGGTTCTCTTTCTGGAGTCATTATTTAGTTTAATTGGCATATTTTTCCTTTTCCCAAAACCACACTGTCTAAATTAATGTAGTTTAATAATAAAACGTTTATATCCTTCAGTACAAGTCTTTCTACCTTGTAGTTGCTGTTCTCTTCATTGTCTCCCCCTACTTTCTCTTCTTTCTAGTCTTTCTCCTTCTCCTCCTTATTTTATTCCTTTTTCAAGATTATTCCTAGCTATATGCTAAGTTAAAGAGTCTGTTAAGTTAAACACACACACAAACACACCCCTAAACTATTAAGATTTTGGCTGAGATTGCCTTGAATCTATAGATCAGTTTGGGGAACTGACATTATTATAATTTTGAGTCTTCCAATCCATGTTCTAGAAGTATATCTTGTGTTTTAGGCTTTTTTTAGTTTCCTTCAGTGCTGCATCATAGTTTTCTGTGTAGGTGGTTTGCTTATCTCATGTAGTGTGTTCCTAGGTATTCATTTTTTGATGTTATTGTCAAAGATATATCTTAAAAGAATTGCATTTTCTAACTCTTCTTTGCTTGTATGTAGATATGCAATTAATTCTTGTGTATTTATCTTATATCCAACAACCTTGCTAAATCACTTTTTTAATTCTAATAGTTTATTTAAAGTTTTTAAAAAATTTCATGTGTGCAGTTATATTATTGCTGAATAATAACAGTTCAATGTCTTCTCTTCAGTCCTGTAGTCTTTTATGTCTGTCAACTTATTGCAGTGGTTACAACTTGTGCTATGCTGAGTTTTAAGTTCCTTCATGGTTTCTTCTTTGACCCATTTAGAAGGGTAATGATTGATTTCTAAACATAGGTGGACTTTCCTCGTGAAGTTTTGTATTGATTAGCTTGATGCCTCTGTGGCCAAACAACATACTTTGAATTATTTCATCCCTTTTATGGTTTTTACACTTCGTTAGGGTTGAGGCTATGGTCATTTTATAATGTTCTGTGTGCTTAAAAAAACCCCTTGTATTTGGCAGTTGTTGGATACTGTGTTCTCGATATGTCAAATAAAATCTCCTAATCATGTAGTTTAGATCTTCTATATCTTTACTGTATTTTTGTCTTTTTCTTCTATTGGTTACCGAGAATAGAATTTAAAAATCTTCTGCTGTGATTGTGAATTTGTGTATTTCTCCTTGTAGTTCTGTGTTTTTGCTGTATGAATTTGAAGGCTGCATAAAAATTTAGAATGCAACATCTTTCTGGTGAATTGAAACTTTTACCATTATGAAATGCATGATTTTATCTCTATTAATGTTTATTTGTGTTAAACTCTACTTTATCTTAGACTAATATAGCTATACCAGCTTTCATGAGAGTTTGAATAGTGTAACTTTCCATCCTTTTATTTTCACCTATTTTATTTTCTTATATTTCATGTGTGTTTTGTAAGCAGCATGCAGTTCTATATTTTAATGTCAATTTTCATAGTTTTTGCCTTTTATTTGGAGCACTTAGTACACATCTACCTACTTACCAAATTATTGGCATATTTGATTTCAAATCCCCCATTTTTCTATTTGCTTTTTATTTCTCCTGCCTCTTTTGTGTTCCCTATTATCTCTCCTTTTTGCCTCTCTTGCACTGATTGGGCATATTTAGTATTCTGTCTTAATTGAGTTACTCAGTCTTCTGTATTCTTTTAATCATTATCCTAGAGATTATACTATGTGTTTTTGACTTATCAGTGTCTAATATAAAATAGTACTATTACCCTTTCCTGTAAAATAACAGAAGATATAACTTCTTTTTTTGCCCCCTCCAAACTTCCATGTTATGCTTTGTGCTCTATTTTTTATAATTTAAAACATGTAATTATTATTCTTTGAAATCATTATTCATTCAATTTTCTTTTTTATGGCTTTTTTCTTCTTTTTATATTTCTAAGCTCCCATCTGGGATTTATTTATTTTTTCCTTAATAATAGCCTTTCTATATTTCCTTTAGTGCCTTTCTACTGGGGATAAATTTTCTCAATGATAGTTTGAAAATACCTTTTATTTTGACTTTATTTTTAATTTAATTTAATTTTTTTATTGTGTTATATTAGTCACCATATTTGACTTGATTTTTTAAAGCTATTTTCTCAGTATATAGAATTCTATGGCAGTGATTTTCTTTTCACACTTTGAAGGTATTTCATGATCTTTTCATTTTCATTGTTTCTGTTGAGAAGTTAGCTGTCATTGTTGCTCTTTTGAAGGTAAACTGCCTTTATTTTGAAAATTTTTCTTTATTTTTTTTGTTTGGTTGAAATTTTTAAAAGTATCTTTTTCCAGTTTTATTGAGAAATAATTGACATCTATCACTGTTTAAGCCATATGGTTTTGATTCTGTTTCATTGGTCTATTTTTCTGTTTCTATGCAGTACCATACTATTTTGTTTACTATAGCTTTATAGTATAGTTTGCAGTCAGGGAGTGTGATGCCTTCTGTTTTGTTCTCCCATCCTAGGATTTCTTTGGATATCTGGGGTTTTTTATGGTTCCATATAGATTTTAGGTGTGTGTTTTTTCTATTTCTGTAGAAAATGTCATTGGAATCTTGATAGATTGCATTGAATCTATAGGTGGTTTTTGGTAGTATTGACATTTTAATAATACTAATTCTTCTGCTCTATGGACATACAATACCTTTCTATTTATTTGTGTCTTTGATTTCTTTCATTAATGTCTTACAGTTTTCAGAATAGAGATTTTTCACTCTCTGGTTAAATTTATTTCTAAGTATTTTATTGTTTTGATGTTATTGTAGATGGGATCAATTTTTAAATTTCTTTTTCAGAAAATTCATTGTTAATTTATAGAAATGCTACTGATTTTTATGTTAATTTTGTGTCTAGCAACCTTAGTGAATTCACTGATAAGACCTAAAAGATTTTTGGTTACATCTTTAGGATTTTCTATCTAAAATCATGTTATATGCAAATAGAGATAATTTTACTTCTTCTTTTCCAATTCTGATACCTTTTATTTCTTTTTCTTACCTGACTGCTCTAGCTAGAACTTCCAGTACTGTGCTGAGAATGGGCACTCCTGTCTTGTTCCTGAACTCAATGGAAAGGTTTTCAACTCTTGAATGTTGAGTATGTTATTAACTGTAGGCTTGTCATATATGACCTTTAGTATGTTGAGATATGTTCCTTGTGTGCCTAGTTTGAGTTTTTTTTCATGAATAGATGTTGAATTTTGTCAAGAACTTTTTCTGTGTCTATCAAAATGATCATACAATTCTTTTATTTCATTCTATTAATGTGATGTATTACATTAAACGATTTGCATATGTTGAGTGATCCTTGTATCCCAGGGACAAATCTAATTTGATCATGGTGAATAATACTTCTGTGTGCTGCTGAATTTGGTTTGCTAGTATTTTACTGAGAGTTTTTACTCTATATTAATTAGGGATATTGGCCTAATTTTCTTTTCTTTTCTAATAGTATATTTTTTTGGTTTTGGTATTACGATAATGATGGCCTAATAAAATGAGTTTGGGTGTGTTCCAACCTCTTTGGTTTTTTGGAAGTGTTTGAGAAGGATTGGTGTTGTCTTCTGTAAATGTTTGGTAAAAGTCATCTGTGAAGTAATTTGGTTCTGCACTTTTGCTGCTTGGGAGGTTTTTGATTACTGTTCAATCTCCTTACTAGTAATCAGTCTATACAGATTTTCTATTTCTTTCTGATTCAATCTTGGTAAGTTGTATGTTTCTAAAAATTATTCCATTTTTTCTATGTTGTCCGTTAGTTGGCATATGGTTGTTCACAATAGCCTCTTAGGATCTTTTGTATTTCTGTGCTATTAGTTGTAATATCCCCTTTTTCACTTATACTTTTGTTGATTTGGGTCTTCTCTTTTTCTTTGGTTAGTCTAGCTAAGGATTTGCCAATTTTTTCTTTTCAAAGAACCAATTCTTAGTTTGGGTAATCTTTTTTTTTTTTTTTTTTTTTCGTTTTTCTGTTCTTTATTTCACCTATTCTGCTCTAGTCTTAATTATTTTCTTTCTTCTGCAGACTTTGGACTCAGTTTGTTCTTTTTAGTTCCTTATGGTGTGGAGTTAGGTTGTTTATTTGGGATTTTTCTTGCATCTTAATGTAGTCATTTATTGGTATGAACTTCCCTCTTGGGACTACTTTTACCACATCCCACAGGTATGTTTCCATTTTTGTTTGTCTCAGGAAACTTTTTTATTTCCTCTTTAATTTCTTCTGTGATCCATTGGCTGTTCAAGAGAGTGTTATTTAATTTCTATGTGTTCATGAATTTTCCATTATTCTTCCTTTTATTGATGTTTATTCTTTTTATTCTAGTTTCATGCCATTGTGGTTAGAGGAGATATGTGGTATGATTTCAGTTTCCTTGAATTTGCTAAGACTTGTTTTGTGGCCTATATATATATATGTGTGCCCTACATATATGGTCTGTTTCAGAAAATATTCCATGTGTGCTTGAGAAGAACGTATATTATACTGTTGTTGGATAGAATGTTCCATATATGTTTGGCATATTCATTTGGTCTGTAGTTTTCAAATCTGCTATTTCTTTATTGATTCTATCTGGGTGATGTACCCATTGTGGAGAGTAGGTTTTCTTTATTTTTTGATTTTTCAGCAGTTCTACAATGGTATATCTGGTTGTGATATTATTTATGTTTGTCTTTTCCTGGTGCAGGGGACGTTCATAGGATTTCATGGTTTGATGTCTCTTGTCAGTTTTGGGAAATTGTCAGGCATTATCTCTATTTTATTAGTGATAATAGTACTTTATTAAGGCATATTTTATGTATGTCAAGATCCACCAGGATCAAGATATGGCTGGATCATTTTTGACAAACATATAATGCTCATTTAATCATTACCCAGATAAAGATAGTAGCATGTTTCCATCACCCCCAGAAAGTAATGGCATGACTCTTTCCAATCAGTACCCCCTTTTCTACCCTGATGTAGTCACTACTCCTGTTTATATATATTTCCTATATTTGTATAAATCAGAGATTGATATAAGTAGAGATCAAAGTATGTTTGTGTCTGATCAAAGGTTTTGTGTTTGACTTCTTCACTCACATAATGTTACTCAGATTAATCTAAGTTGAAGATATTATTAGTTCTTTTAATTGCTAAGTAAGTATTCTACTCCATGAATATACTGTAGTTTTTTTTCAACTCTGATATTGATGTACACCTGGGTTTGTTTCCAGTTTATGGCCAATTTACATGAAGCTGCCAAGAACATTTTATACAAACCTTGTGTGGGCATATGCATTCATTTCCTTTGGGTATATAACTAGAAGTGTAATTGCTGGGTCACAGAGCTTGTAAGAAAATTCTAAATAGCTCTGTAAAGTGTTTATGCCATTTAACATTTCATCCAATAATGTATGAGAGTTTCAGTTGCTATACAACGTTGCTAACATTTGCAACTGTCAGTGTTTTGAATTTTAGCTATTCTGGTGGGTGTGTATCTCATTGTGGTTTTAATCTGCATTTCCTGGATGACTGATGTTGAGTATTTTTTCAAATACTTGTTGGTCATTCAAATATTTTATGAAGTACCTGATAGATCTTTCCTATAGGCATTAATTGGATTATTTGCTTTTTTAAAATTTAAATTCAGTTAGCCAACATATGTACATCATTAGATTTTGCTGTAGTGTTCAGTGATTCATTAATTGCGTATAACACAGTTCTCATCAGATCATACCCCGCTTCATGCCTATTTTCCAATCACCTTATCTCCCCTCCTTCATCCTTTCTGCAGCCCTTCTGCAGTTTACCTCTCAGAGTAAGAGTCTCTCATGGTTTGTCTCCCTCTCTGATTTCTTCCCATTCAGTTTTCCCTCCCTTCCCCTATGGTCCTCTGTGCTATTTCTTATTTTCCACATGTGAGTGAAACCAGATGACACTTGTCTTTTTCTGATTGACTTATTTCACTTAGCATAATGCCCTCCAGTTCCATCCATGTTGATACAAATTGTAGGTATTCATTCTTTCTGACAGCTGAGTAATATTCCATTGCATATATGAACCACATCTTCTTTATCCTTTTAGCTATTGAAGGATATCTCAACTCCTTTCACATGTTGGATATTGTGGACATTGCTGCTATGAAATTGGGGTGCATGTGGCCTTTCTTTTCACTACATCTGTATCTTTGGGGTAAATACCCAGTAATGCAATTGCAGGGTCATAGGGTAGCTCAATTTTAAACTTCTTGATTGTTGTTTTACAGTTGTTTTTTATGTAGTCTGGTAGGAGTCATTTGTTAGATTTATATATTACAAATATTTTCTTTCAATATAGGATTGTTATTTTACTTTCCTAACAGTCTTTTGATGAGCATGAATTTTTAATTTTAATAAACTAAAGTTTATTATTCTTTCATTTATGGTTAGCGCCTTTTATGTCCTAAGAAATTTTTGCCTTCTCTAAAATCATGAAGATAGTCTTCCTTGTTTTCTTTTGGAAGCTTTATAGTTTAGCTCACACATTAAAGTGTTTAGTTAAATTTTTGTGTGTGATAGGTATGGCTCATTTATTTGTTTGTTCCAGCACCCTTTGTTGAAAAGTTTATCCTCTGACTTGTATTGACCTCTTGGTCATACATATGTGAGCGTATTTGTGGACTGTATTTTGTTTCATTGATCTGAATACCAGTATACAAACTGTCTTAAATAATTTGGCTTTATAGTCTTAAAATCAGATGGTGCAAGTTCTGACCATTTTTCTTTGCCTATTTTAGGTTTAATGCATTTCTATATAAACTTTAGTATCAGACTTTATTTCTACAAAAATAATTCTGCTGGATTTGATCTGGATCATGTAAAATCTATAATTCTATTTGGAAATGACTAACATCATCAAAATTTCTCTCAACAGTGTTCTGTCGTTTTTTGTATAGAATTTTTGTATTTCTTTTGCTAAATTAGTTCCTAGATATTCGATTATTTTGATGTTGTTGTAAATGGCATTATCTAAAAATTCAATTTCCAATTGTTTATTGAGACTATACAGATATTTAGTTGGTTTTTGCATATTTATTTTTATTCCATGATTTTGCTAAATTCAGTTAGTTTTAATAGTTGATTGATTCCTTGGATTTTCTATATGAACAATGGTGTCATCTGTAGATAAAGACAAATTTGCTACTTTCTTTCCAATTTTTATACCACTTATTGTTTGTTTACTTTTTTGTCTCATTGCCTAGTACTTTCAGAATAATGCTGAATAGAAGTGGTGTAAGAATAGCTACCATTGTTTTGTTCCTAACTTGAGAAAATATTCACCATTAAGTGGTTTTTAGCTTTAGGGTTTTGCAGATATCCTTTACTGTCAGTTTGAGGAAGTTTTGGTTTCATTTCCAATTGACAAGGCTTTATCACAAATAGATGTTAAACTTTTTCAAATACTTGGATCAGCTAAATCAACAACAGATAAGAAAACGATTTATGTATTTCATTGTTTTCTGCCCGTATCTTTACTATTTTCTTCCTTTTCTTTTCTTGAGTTTAATTTTCACTCATTTTCTCCCTATGTTCTTGAATTGAAGGCTTAGATTGTTGACTTTCAACACTAAAACTTTTTCTAATTACCCATTTTTTTTCCTTCAGATTTTTATTTAAATTCTAGTTAGTTAGCATATAGTGTAATACTGGTTTCAGGAGTAGAATTTAGTGATACATCACTTACATATAACACCCAGGGCTCATCATAAAAAGTGCCCTCCTTAATCCCCATTATCCATTTAGCCCATCCCCCACCCATTTCCCTGTATCATCCCTCAGTTTGTTCTCTATCATTAAGAGTCTCATGGTTTGCTTCCCTCTCTCTTTTTTTCCTTCCCATATGTTTATCTGTTTTGTTTCTTAAATTCCATATATGAGTAAAATCATATGGTATTTGTTTTCCTCTTTGACTTATAGCACTTACCATAATACACTCTAGCTCCATCCATGTCATTGCAAGTGGCAAGATTTCATTCCTTTTGATGGCTGAGTAATATTCATGATTGGTGTTGGTGTTGGTGAAAGAAAGTGGTCCAGTTTCATTCTTTTTCATGTTGCTGTCCAGTTTTCCCAACACCGTTTGTTGAAGAGACTGTCTTTTTTCCATTTGATATTCTTTCCTGCTTTGTCAAAGATTAGTTGACCATATAGCTGTGGGTCCATTTTTGAGTTTTCTATTCTGTTCCATTGATCTATGTTTCTGTTTTTGTGCCAGTACTATACTGTCTTGATGACTACAGCTTTGTAATATAGCTTGAAGTCTGGACTCATGACTTTGCTTTTCTTTTTCAGAATTGCTTTGGCTCTTTGGGGTCTTTTCTGGCTCCATACAAATCTTAGGATTGTTTGATCTAGTTCTGTGAAAAACGCTGGTGGTAATTATCCATTTAAGGTTACCAGTTCCCTTCTAAGCTCTACATTAGCTGTATCACACAAATTTTGATTTGTTATGTTTTCACTCTCATTCATTTAAAAGTATTAAAACAATTTTTAGTGCTGGATAATCTTTTACCTGTGTTATTTATTAGAATGTTGTTTAATTTCCAAATATTTGGGTTCTCGTAATTTTTTTGTTTTGATTTCTACTGTAATTCATTGTGAATCAGTGAATTTTTTAATACTTTAAGGATATCATGCCATTGTTTCTGATAATGAAACAAATTATAAGACAGAAATTTTACATCATTCTTATGATTTTATTCCTAAATGTAATAGGATGTTTTTTTCTTTGACTCTTTTAAAGATTTTCTTTTTATTTTTGGTATTTAGTAGTCATAGTTTAGTTTCATTATGATCTGCTTATGTGTAGTGATGTTTATATTCATTCTGCTTGAGGTTTGTCAAACTTCTTGAATTTTTGGTTTCATGTTCGTCATCGGTGTTGGAACAATGTTGGGTGTTATTTTTTCTAGGTAATTATTCTTCCCCTTTCTTTTTCTCTTCTCCTCTTGAGATTAAAAAAAAAAATTTATTATTGTTTCAGAGGTCTCAGGTACTCCCCATGTTAAAAAAAAAAAAAAAAGAAGTTTATCTGTGTTTTAGTTGGGTTTATATTAACCTGTCTTCATGTTTATGAATTCTCTCTTCCACTGTTTGTGCCAATATTTTTTAAAAAGTTTAATTATATATACGTATATGGTGTTTGTTTGGTTTTGTTTTCCTTATCCCTCTTTCTGAAATTCCAATGACACATATGGTAGACCTTTCTTCCTTGTCTCCTATGAATAATTTTTGTATTCTCTTCCCTAATTTCATCTTTCTGTGCTTCATGCTGAACTTTTTTTTCCAACTTATCTTCCTGTTCACTAATTCTTTAGCTTCCCAGTTGTATTCTTAATTTTGTTAATTATATTTTTATGTTCTAGAATTTCCATTTGGCAATTTAAAGGAGAAATACCAGTTCCTTGATGATTATTTTCTAACTTGTCTTTTACTTTATAGAACATATTAAGCATAGTTATTTTAAAGTTTGTTTCTGATAATTCAATTTTATGAATCTCTGGAAATTCTGATTTTATTATCATTTCTTTTGTTTACTTGTCTTACAATTTTATGTATTTTTAAATTTTGTGAAAGACAATAGATAGAAAAACTATAGAGCTCATTTGAGGTTTAGAATGTTATATTTCACCAGATAGGGTTTGCTTTTGCCTCTGGAAATTTTGAGGCTATGGACATTGACAATCCAGGTCACCGTAATGCAGCTCAAAAAAAAAGACGTATCGTACATTCTTTTTTTTTTTTTAAAGATTTTATTTATTTATTTGTCAGAGAGAGAGCGAGCGAGAGCAAGCACAGGCAGACAGTCAGAGGGAGAAGCAGGCTCACTGCGGAGCAAGGAGCCCGATGCGGGACTTGATCCCAGGACGCTGGGATCATGACCTGAGCCGAAGGCAGCTGCCCAACGAACTGAGCCATCCAGGCGTCCCCATATCATACATTCTTGAGATGATTTGAAGCTGGTCTTCAGTCCCTTTGAGGGTTGGTCTAACTCTGTTTCCCTTTACTCTATAGTATGGCATTTTGGGATGTCTGCCTACAATGTCTAGGGAGATTTTTAGGTTTCCCATTCCTTGATTGTCCCCAAATTTCAATTTTTGTTCCCCTACTTCAAAGAGTTTGTTGAAATCTGCTCATCATGTGGAATTGGCAGATAAAGAAATAGGCAAAGGAGGAAACATAGCCTTAGATGCCATTTTCACCTTTTGATGATGCTTTCTTTTCTTTTGAAGCATGGCCCAATAGTTCTCCCATAATGTTCTCTGGTGTTTTGTTTTGATTTGTTTTTGGTTGGTTTGTTTTGCTTTTAATCTTGTCCAGTTTTCTAATTTTTCTCAATAGGACAATCAGCTTATATTAATTTGTCTGTCATTTGTGAGGAAATGGAACCTAAACTCTTTCTGTAATATTGTCAAGAGTGGAATGTAAATTATATATATATTTTTAGTTCAGCATATATAAGAATATCTTTCTATTTCTTCACACATGGAGGGAAACTGCTTCACTGTGAAAAAATATGTAAATATTGTTTCATTGTTTTCTGGCATTTAGAATTATAGAAGACAGATCTTAAACCAGTGTGATTTGTCTGTTATAGAAATCATTTTGGTTGCTCTTAGTTCTTAGAGATTTACTTACTAAAAAAACTTTTCTTAAATATATACATTTTAAATGATTTATTTCTTTATTTGAGAGAGAGTGAGAGAGAGAATGAGTGGAATGGGTAGAGGGAGTGGGAGAGAGAATCAAGAAGACTCCACACTGAGGAACGAGCCCAACTCGGCCTGATCTCACGACACTGAGATCACAACTTGAGCTGAAGCCAGGCATTGGAGGCTCAAGAGACTATGCCACCCAGGTGTCACTTTCTTAAATATTTTTTATATGAGCATCTTTTTATTGACTTTTGCCTATAACATTAAGAGTGCTTTCAATCTGGAAATTCAGGCCCTTTTTCAATCTTTTAAAGGAAACTTCCCATTAATGAAATTTTAAATTATTGCTTTCTTCAAATTGTTTTGGTATCTTTCTCAGGAATACCCATAATTCATAGGTCAGATTTTCATTTTCTATGTTGTGAATCTATTCTAACCACTATTTTCTGTATTTTTATCTTCTATATTTTTGGCTTCTCAGTTTGGTTTACTGTATAACTTACATGACTTTTCCCCCAAAACAGCTGTATTTATTGCTTTGAATCTGGGTTTCTAATTTTGCTCTTTTATTTTTAGTTTAATTATACTTATCATATCTCTTGTCCAAATTCATTTTTATCTCATTCTGTTAGCTTCCCACCTCACCATGAATTTCTTTGACTTTCTACTCCTGTTTTTATAGAGGCCATGTGTTCTCACATCAAGTTGCAGATGCTATAATACCTTCCTAAAACATTTTGATTCATAGACTGGATAGTTTTTCTCAGGTGTCAGCTTGATAGTCTTTCCTTTGAAGTATCTATTTGGCTAGCCCTTCATTTTTTTCTTTTAAAATCAATTTTGCTGGTCCCATTAGTGGCCAAGTGGTCTGGACTATGCCCCATGGTGGCACTGTCTTAGCTGGACCACTGGCCACCCCTGCAGTGTTAACTAGATTGTTGTGTGGCTTGATTGCTATTTTCATTCCACATGTGTGCAAAGACTTGAGCCAGGCTGCATGGGTTCCATCTTGAATCCAGCATGACCTCATCAAGTTACTTAAGCTCTCTGTGCTGGATCTGTGACCTTTGAGGATATAGCCATGGACTTTTAACTCTGGAAGAGTAGCAGCAGCTTGATTCTGCTTAGAGAATTGTCTTCAGGGATGTGATGCTAGAAAAAAGTAGGAACTTCACCTCAGTGGGATGCCCTGTTTTCATATCAGATATGATCTTCAAATTGGAGCCAGGAGAATAGCTATGGATGGTGCAGAAGGAACACCCCCTTCCAGGTTGTCTAGGAGATGACTGGGGAACTGGTAATCAAATAGAAATACACCAAGAATATAAAGAGGGACTTTTGAATCAAATAAATTGCATCTATGATAAAATACCTACATATAGCAGAAAGGCTATATGGATATGAAGATTTTGCAAACATATTTCATTTTATCTCATTTGTAAACATCATTTGTCCCATCAAGACAAAAACTCCATGAACATGTCTTAGGTGGAAGAAGTTTAAAAGATAACTTAGATTTACTTAATTTAGAAGAAAGAGCCTTTATGAACATGATGGAGATGAAAACTCATTCAGTTATAATTAATTTCAAATGAAGCATGACAAAATTCATACAGGTAGGAAAACCTATGAATGTGGGAACATGTTTAGTTAGAAGTCATACTGATTGACACTAGGACATCCATCGTTGATCCTGGAGAGAAACCCTTGGATGTAATGAGTGTGGGAAAGTCTTACTGATCAATCATCCTTTACTAGAAAAGTGAGATCTCATACAGGTGAAAGATATATGAATGCCAATTCCACCAGTAGTAGAATTCCACCATTTAGTAGAAAAATGTATCTCATTAAAACACCAGAGAATTCAAATTAGAGAGAAACTATGAAGGTGGAAATGCCTTCAGTAGTAGTTCTTATCTTAATCAGTGTATACCGGTAATAAACCCTATAAATGTAATAAATGTGGGAAGCTATACAGTCTGTGGTAGGTTGTTATAGTAGCCCCGAGAGACTAAACCATCATTATTGCATATAAACTTTGGCAAGAAGAATTCTGAATTTTTTTTCTCTTCTGAACGTGTGCCAGTTAGAATTCCTTTGTGTTGAAAATGACAATACATTTATTTTTTTAAGGGTTGTATCATTTATTTATTTATTTATCTATTTCTTTTTTTTTAAGGTTTTATTTATTTATTTGACAGAGAGAGAGAGAGATCACAAATAGACAGAGAGGCAGGCAGGGGGAGAGGGAGAAGCAGGCTCCCTGCTGAACAGGAGGACCTGAGACCATAACCTGAGCTGAAGACAAAGGCTTAACCCACTGAGCCACCCAGGTGCCCCCAAAATGACAAAACATTTAAAATTTAGTTAACAAAAGGAAGTTTATCAGTACATATCATGGGAAAGTCCAGTATAGCTACTTCAAAGGAGAAATAGAGATAATTTGACATCTTGTGAAAAGACTCAGTATTGAGTCTTCTGATTCATGAACATGGCATATCTAACCATTTATTTAGGCCTTTTAAAATTTTTCTCAGCAGTGTTTTCTAGTTTCCAGTGTATAGGTCTTATACAAATATCTTATAGATATTTGTTAAAGTTATTCCTGAATTCCTCATGGGTTTGGATGCTATTGTAAATAGTATTTAAGAATTTAATATTCTACTTGTTTATTGCATAATAAATAATTACATAAAAATGTAATTGATTTTTGTATTTTTACTTTATATCCAGTGACCTTGCTAAACTCTCTTGGTTTTTGTAGCTTATTTGTAAGTTTCTTAAGATTTTCTGGGTACATGATTATCCTCTCTTGCAGATAAATATAATCAAATTTTTTTCTTCTTCCTTCCTAATTTGTCTTTCTGATTTGCCTGCTTGCTTCCTTTCATCCCTCCCTCCCTCTCTCCCTTTACTTCTTTCCCAGCTATCCTCCTTCCTCTCTCTCTTTCTTTTTCTCATTGCTCTGGCTCATATTTCCAGTTCAGTATTGAATAAAAGTGCTGCAAGTGAATATCTTTGCTTTCTCCCCCAGTTCCTAGGAGGCTTGTATTCAGACTTTTGGCATTAAATCTGATGTTTGTTGTAGGCTTTCCACAGATGCTTTGTATCAAAGTGAGGAAGTTCCTCTTTATTCTTAGTTTACTGAGAGTTTTTATCATCAGTGAATGTCAATTTTAGTTAAATACATTTTCTTCTAGTGAGATGATCACATGACTTCTTTATTTTGTTTATATGGTAAATTACATTGATATGCTTTGTGTTGTGAATCCAACCTTATATTAATTGGGGTAAGGTCCATATTGTCAGCTATATTATGTTGCCACACTCAGTTTGCCAGTTTTTAAAGTTTTCTTGCCCCTACATTTATGAGAGGCATTGATCTAGTTTTCTTTTATTATAATTGTCATCTGTTTTGTTTACAGAGTAATGCTGACCTCATAAAATGGGTTGGGAAGAGTTTCCTCCTGTTCTATTTTCTTAAAGCATTTTTGTAAGATGTGTATTATTTATTCCTTAAACAGTTAATAGAATTCACTGGTGACACCATCTGGACTTGAGGTTTTCTCTGTAGGAAGGTTTCACATTATTGATTCAATTTAATGTTATGGGGCATTTAAGTTTTCTACTTTTTACTCAATCATGTTTGTAATTTTGTTACCTGTTTTTTGAGGAATAAACAATTTATGTGTTTTGTCCAACTGACCAAATTTATCGACATATCTGTAGGATCTGGGGTGCTGACCTAGCTTTCATTCTTAATACTGATAATTTGGTTTTTTCCTCTATTTTTTTTTTTCATCAGGCTAGCTAGGTGGCTTATAAATTTTATTGAACTTTCCAAAGAATCAATGCTTGGTTTTATGATTTTCTCTATTGGTTTCTTATTCCCAATTTCATTGATTTCTGCCTCTATCTTTATTACTCCTTCTGTTAACATTGAGTTTAACTTGTTCTTTTTCTTAGTAAGATAGAGCATAAATTTTTTATTTTAGACATTTTATATGATCTAATTCAAGAATTTAAAGCCATAAATTTATCTTTAAGCATTGTTTTAGTTTCATTCCACAAATTTGATATGCTGTGATTTCATTGAATTTCAATGCAATATATTTTCTAATGTTTTTTTCGATTTTTCTTTTGATTTATGGGTTGTTTAGAAGTGTGTTTTTTTAAGTGCACAAATATTTTGTGATTCTTCAGATATCTTTTTGTCCATTTTTAGTTTAATTTCATTGTGGTCAGGAAATTTACTTTATGATTTCATTCCATCTAAATTTTTCAGCCTTATTTTATGGACTAGAATATTGTCTCAAGATTGAGAGAGGATTGTTGATATTTACAGCATTAATTACAGACTTATTTCTCTTTCAGTTCTGTCAGTTTGTTTCATTTAATTTGGAACTCTATCACTAGATGCACACATATTTATGATTATTATGTCATTTTGATGAATTGACTCATCATGAAATATTCTTCTTTATTACTAGTAATATTATTTGTTCTAGAGTCTACTTCTCTCATATTTATATAGACACTCCTGCTTTCTTGTAAGTAGCATTATATAAGTGTGGTGTATTTTTTTTTCCCTGTTTACTCTTTTAAAAATATTTATTTATTTGAGTAATCTCTACACTCAATGTAGAGCTCAAGTTCCCAATCCTGAGATCAAGAGTTGCATGCCCTTCTGACTGAGTCAGCCAGGTCCACCTCCGTTCACTTTTAACTTATCTATCTTTATATTTCCAAGTGTGTTTCTCACAGGCAGAATATATTTGGGTAATTTTTTTTGAAAAAAATTAAATCCTTTTTGACAATCTCTGCCTTTTATCATTTACATGCCATGTAATTATTGTTTAAGTCATTTACATTTAATGTAATTACATATGGTTGGGCTGAAGTCTGTCATCTTACACTTGTTTTCTATTTGTCCCATCTATTCTTTGCTCCCTTTTTAAAAAAATCTTGTCTTCTTTTTGGTTAATTGTTTTTAGTATTTCATTTTATCTCTGCATTGAATTATCAGCTATACCATTTTTAAGAAGAATTGCTCTAGGGTTTACAATATGTACTTTTAACTTCACAGTCTATCTTCAAATAATATTATACTAGTTTATATGTAATGTAAGAGGCCTGAACACTTTCATTTCCTCCCTCCCATCATTTTTGTTCTTGTTATCAAATATTTACTTCCATATATATTTTTAGTTTCACAATACATGGCTTATTGTTTTAAACAGTAAATCATTTTTTAACATTACACAAATATGGGTAGAAAGTCCTTTGTTCACCATATTTGCCATGTGCAGAACACTATGTCTAGTGTAGGTCCTAGCTTCCATCTGGTATCATTTTCCTTCAGGCTTTCTTTAACGTTTCTTGTTGTGGAGCTCAGCTGGCAATGAATTCTCTTATCTTGTGTTTGTCTTCAATTAGTCTTTATTTTATATTCAGTTTTGAAGGATATTTTCACTGGCTATAGCATTCTAGGTTGACCTAAAAAGATTCTTATTCAGATTTCTGGAGCTCTTTCTTAGCGTAACTCCCTCTTCTTTGCTGTACTATGTAGCAAATATAAGTCACCTTGCTTCTTTATATTCCAGGTTTTGTCCCCTCAATTCAATGAAACCACCCAACTGTGCTTATCTTGCTTCTAGGAAGAAAACCGGGGTGATTGTAGGACTGACTTTATTGTTTCTCTTCCCTCAAGGATCTTTGTTCTGCACTACCTATTATCCAATTTCTGAAAACAGTTGTTTTGTATATATTTTTGCATTTTATAATTGTTTATGATGGGAGGACCAGACTAATACTAGTTACTCTATTGTAGTTAGAAGCAGATTTCTTATCTGCCATGTTTTTAGATTATATATTTTTTATTTTTATTTTCAAAGGAAGGGAGATCTATCATGACTGAATTTATCATACAGTAAGATATGTAGATTGATCCTATATCAGAATCAATTGTAGTTTTTTTTTTAAGATTTTATTTATTTATCTGACAGAGATCACAAGTAGGCAGAGAGGCAGGCAGAGAGAGAGAAGAGGAAGCAGGCTCCCTGCTGAGCAGAGAGCCCGATGCGGGACTCGATCCCAGGACCCTGAGATCATGACCTGAGCCGAAGGCAGTGGCTTAACCCACTGAGCCACCCAGGCACCCCAATTGTAGTGGTTTTACCAATTAAAAAAATACCTGTCCTCTACTTTTAAGGATCTTGATTCAGCAGATTTAACATGAGTTTCAGGCATCATATATTTGAAATTTTGACAAGTGATTTTTGATGCCCAAGAAAAACTAATAATCCATATTCTGGTAAGTTTAAAGCTTAGTGTGACTTTGGTAAACCAAATGAGGTATCCTACAATCTATTCTTTTTTTTTTTTTTCTACAATCTATTCTTAATTCAGTGACACTCTGTAAAAATGAAATAAAATATTAGAGGAGTAGGACCTCCCACATATCCCCACCATCTACATGTAAAGCATTAATTTCTGGCAAGGCAGGAGTCTTTAGAGCCCTGATCAACTGCTGTGGCTGTTATACATTCTTATTTCCTTGTACCTTTGCCATAGCAGTTGTTACATATCTTGACTATTACTTCTATCTATAAGTGTCAAGGCTTCTTAATATTTTTTTTTTCTAGCTTTATTTTTTTAAAAAAGATTTTATTTATTTATTTGACAGAGACCACAGTAGGCAGAGAGGCAGGCAGAGAAAGAGGAGGGGAAGCAGGTTCGATGCAGGGCTTGAACCCAGGACCCTGGGATCATGACCTGAGCTGAAAGCAGAGGCTTTAATCCACTCAGCCACCCAGGTGCCCCAAGGCTCCTTAATATTTATAAAGTGATCTGCAAATATTCTTATAATATAAGGATTCAGTAATGGCTAGCAGATTTTATCTTGTGTGCCAACTCTGTTTTACTAGTGGTAACTCTGTGGACCTCTGTGTTGAGAAGGATTTTAAGGCCACTTCTGGACTCAACAGGAAGGGATGCTCTTACGGATTAGTGACATCTGTCATGAGTTTGGGATTGGAGGAAGAGACACATGTCCTATGTATTTGCAACTCATATACTGGTTAAAAGCAGTCTTTTTTGCAAGGTTTCTCTAATTACAGAAGAAAACTTGTTGCTGCTATCTATATTCATCTTGACTTTTCCACATGTAGGAAACATTTTATAGTTACAGAATGTTTGTATTCAGATTATTTCTTCGTTTATCCATTCTTTCCTGATTTATTTATTCTTTTGTTCTCCCTAAAATTATAATCAATATGATACTGTGCTTTTTAGAGTAGTGGTTTTTGTTCTGTATTTCTTGTCTTATTTTAAATAAATTGACCCATTGTGTATTTTTTCAAGTCAATGGCTCTGTTGACCTTATTTTCCTAAATTTCAAATCAGACACATATCTTGTCTAACCATAGGCTAGAAGATTTGAAGTCGGAACACCTCTGGACAGAAAACTTTGTATGGTCTGGAATAATAATATATAGTTTTGAATTATAATTGGACATATAACTAAGTAAAAATATCCTCTCATCTGCCAATTCTAGTATATTAAGCCAATCATACTCCTATAAGATTAGAATTTGACAATTTAGAAAAATATCCTACTTTCAAACATGTAATTTTATTGCATTTTTTAATTTATTTTTTTCAAAAGATTTATTTATTTATTTATTTATTTGACAGAGGGATAGAGAGCACAAGTAGGCAGAGTGGCTGGCAGAAGGAGAAGGAGAAGCAGGCTCACCATTGAGCAGGGAGCCCAATGTGGGGCTTCATCCCAGGACCCTGGGATCATGACCTGAGCCGAAGGCAGCCACTTAATTGACTGAGGCACCCAGGCACCCCTTTATTGCATTTTTAAATGATGGAGTATTATTAGCTAAGTGCTTTGAACTACCAAATAATCTAGATGAAGATAATTACTTGTTGTGACTTTCATTCTGATCTATCCCAGATCACTTAGTCTTATCTTCATTCTGTGTGATATTGTGTTAAGGAGTGGGTATTAGCAAATTAGCAGAGGTTAGTCTGTGGGTCACAGTTTGTGATATGAAAGAGAGAGAGAGAGATTTCATTTGGGCAAGAAATTCATTTTCCATTCTCTACATTTGGGGTGGAACATGGGATAGTGGAGGTTGCCTTACCATTCATTTCAGTTATTATGAGTTTGAAATACTTCCTGGTGCCAGAAATCTAGGATGCTCAGCTTAATATGTACTACAATAGAAAGATCAGTGTTAAAAACCAAGAGATAGAGGTTTAGTCTCAAATTGTCATTTATTAACTCTGTGACCCCAGTGGGCTACTTAAGCTTTGTAACTTCTACTTACTAATATAGGAAATGAGATTTATAATCTGCTATACCTATTCCACAGGGTTGCTGGAAGAATGAAGTGAAACCATAGATATGTATAAACCTTGGAGAACTTACTGATAGTAGTATATCATTGGGAAGTAATATAATGGCACTGTTATACTACCTTATACCTTATACTAGCTTGTCTCTTCTATGGAAAAATAAATGGAGTTATGATATCTTTGTTCAATTTTTAAATTTGCCTTAGATTTAAAATGATTATCTTAGGAAGCCTTCTGGCGATGGTTCTGCTTAGGAAGAAGAAACCTAGTGTAATATCTGCTATGCTTTTACTAGAGCTCTAATAACTTCAATGAGGAGTGTTCATCAGCTATGCTTTGCTTTACAGCTTGGAATCCCATCCACTGCCAGCACATTGAATGCCACAACGCAATTAACAAGCCAGCTGTGAAGGTACTGTTTTATTAGATAAATATGGTGCCATATTGTATTGTCAGTGGTCAGATTATCAGGAGCTGAATGAAATGGAGTAGACTGCATACTTCTCCATAAAGCAGAAAGGCCTGCACTCTGTGATAAACTCAAGCACTTCTGTGTTCAATCTGACCGTGCTTTGGTGGATTGGTTGAAGACAGAGCAATGAATAGTGGTGACTGAAGGGTTTGGCTATGAGTTCTTGGTCAAGTGGTGTGTAGCAATGAGTAATTATTAGAATAATCCTGGTGGAACTCTTACATAGTCCTACTTGGCTTCTCTCTTTTTTTAATAAACTCAAGGAAATATACTTTGCCCCTGTTTCACTCATTTCAGATTATGAGAGCTTGGTATATAACTGAAAATTCAAGAGTCATATGACCAAAATGAATAAAATTGTTAAATTTTGGCTCAGATCATAGATATGACTTAGGGGTAGTTGGGGAGCAAACACATGGAAAAAGTATGTTAGAGGTAAGGGAACAGGGGTTTATTTTTTTAATTTTTTAATTTTTATTTTTTAGATTTTTAAATTTTTATTTATTTGGCAGACAGAGATCACAAGTAGGCAGAGAGGCAGGCAGAGAGCCCGATGCGGGGCTCGATCTCAGGACCCTGGGATCATGACCTGAGCCAAAGGCAGAGGCTTTAACTCACTGAGCCACCCAGGTGACCCAAGGGAACGGGAATTTAGAGAGGCAAGACTCTTTCCTAAGCCAGAACCAGGTTCCTTGACTCTAAACCTTATTCTTGTTTTACCACCACAAATTTCCCTGTCTTGTTATAACCCTGAATCTTTGAAGTCGAATGTTAAGAAAAACAATCACACCTTTTAACAAAATTACTTATGGTATATATGTTGGTTTCAGTACTTGGCTGGAGAGACCTGAGTCTGGATTTGCAAGGATTAATTTTTTATAATAAGAAGAGTAGGAGTAACATCAAGTTGTTAGAGTTCACAGATACCTATTAGAACCTAGTGTCCTGAGAGTTTGCCTCCCTTCTTCTATAAACAGGAAGATTGTGAAGATTACCAAATAATAGAAACATGATAGTATCATTTTATAGAAACAGAGTGGAAGAGGTAACATGAGATATAAGAAATATAAATATAAATGGAACCAAAAAGAAGTACAAATGGACCAAAATGTGTTTCATATATCAGAGAAGTCAGAGGAGTGCCAATAATAACGTAGTCATCCAGACGTATTTTACTAGCAGAGGACCTTCTTGTATTATTATATTTCATCTCTGCTTTTGATAAAGTCAAGTTGAATGAACTTATGTTGAGAAAGAGCAGACGAGGGAAGTCTAGCAGTGGAGGCTCAGTCTCTCCCATTCTGCTGTGAGCACACCTCCTCTGAACTTCCACAGACGTTTAGGACTCCAAGGTATTTTTCTTCTGTGCAAGGACATTCTGAGACAAATACGTGTCGTGCTCATATATTATCCCTGGGTTTTAGCTTAATTCTTCCAGTGTTGAGAATCATGCAGCTCTCTTACTTTAGTTTCTTCACCTGTCCTTTCCTCTTCCGGCTTATGTTACAATGCCCTCTTTTGGTTCACTCAGACACCAACAGAAAGGAGGTGCTTGTCTGGTCTTTCCACCTATTTTTTTCTCTGATCGTATGTCAGACTACATTCTCAGGAGTCCTTTAACTTCATAATTACTAATGATTTTTGGTTTCCCACTCCCCAAAGACATCACAAATTAGATTTTTTCCCATTCTTCTCGGCAAACAGCTTAGTCCACCCCTCTGGCTGGCCTTTGCTTTGCTTACTGGCTGTTCCTTGTAGCCAGTCCTGCAGGACATGCCAAACCATCCTACTTTCTCTTCCATTTTTAGGTGAGGTGAAATTCACATCAATTTAACCTTTTTAAAGTGAACGATTCAATGACATTTAGCACATTCATAATGCTGTGCCACCACCACCTCTATCTAGTTCTTAAATATTTTTATCAGCACCCCCTCCAAATTTTATTTTCTGAACTCCAGCATTCCTAAAGAGTTTTCTTTTGTATTTTGACTCTGCTTCCCTGTAAAGGTAACATTTTTGTTAGTGCTTCCTGTGCTGGGGCTGTTTTTGCAGGACAACAGATCTGACTCAGTATTGTTTTTTCATTGCAATACGAGCATTCCCCAAACCCAGGTGGGTATGACCATGTGACATACAGGCCAAGGGTACCCAACATCCAGATACTTACAGAATAATGTTCAACGAAAAGGAAATCATCCTTTATAGTATGATGCCAATTTAATTTAAAATCACATATATTATATTTATACTCATATTCCTGCTCATCAGAATGTTATTACTGGTTGCATTGAGATGGCGGGTTAATGAATTATTTAAATTTTCTTCTTTTCTCCATTTTCTTAAGCCTCTACATTGGGCATAATTGTGTTTATAAATGGAAAATAACTTATTTTTTAATGTAGCGGTCAGCTATGAACATATTAATATAGATGTAAACTGACATGTTTAGAGTAAATGGAATTGACCCTACTGTCCACAAATGTGATGGGTCATGTGACCTAATTCATTTACCATGTTCAAGGTCACCTAGCTAATCTGTAATGATTATAGCTCCAACCTCGTAGGAGTTTATCCCTTTGAGTCGAATGAAAAAATATCTTTACCTGACAGGAGTATCAATAACTCATTAGAAATGAAAGTGAAGTAACTAATGAAAGAACAGGTCAACATCGGGCACTTGGGAAAAATTCAGGGAAAGTGGATTTATCCTCATAAAAAGTCTACCATCTCTTATGAACTTTACCACTAGGCAGTGATGATTTGCCAAATAGAAAAGTATTATCTATTTTTGTTGCAATACCTTACAAAAATGTACTTTTTAAGGCAAGAGCCAAGAGCTGCAACAGAATTCAAAATGAAAAGATGCTGGAACTTAGAGTTCATTATATAACACTCTGCTTTTGGTTTTACTTGGTTCTGTTTGCAGATCAATTTATGAAATACATTAGAGCCCAGATAATTATCTAACACAGGAGTCAGCTAACTATGGCCCCCAGCCAAATCTGGTCTGCTAACTGTTTTGTCAGTAAAGTTTTATTGGAACACAGCTGTGCTCATTTGCTTCTGTATCTATGTCTGCTTTCATGCTACAACAGCAGAGTTGAGTAGTTGTGTCAGAGAGTGTATGTCCACAAAGCCTGAACTATTGACTCTCTGGTCATTTACAGAAAGTTTGCTAGTCCCTCATTTAACACACCAAAAAGTAGTTGTTCATCACATCAAAGGAAGCATGAAATTTATCTAAGGAAAATTTTCATACTAGGCCTTTAGCATGGGGGAGTATATAGTTTACTGGTTTTGTTGGTATAGCAATTGATATTTAGGAATTCCTGCTCTTGTTTCCCCCATTGTTGAAACTCTTCAATATTGTGCTCACTTCAGCAGCACATATACTAAAATTGGAATGATCTAGAAAAGATCCACAGGGCTCTGTGGAAGGATGACACGTGAGACTTTTCAGGGTTTTAACTTTAAATGATAGGCTGGTTGAGTTGTAAGTTGGTTTGTTTTCCCTCCCTAATCAGTAAAAACAACTAAAGAAAAGGAAGGGTGGAGTTCCAGAAAAATCTGTGTCTGAGGCATATTAAGTGCACAATCAGCTATAGCAGTGGATTGATTATTTCTTGCTGGACAGGAACAGAAAACAGAATGACTTTGGTAATGTATAGAAATTTAACCTGATGCAACATACAAGATTCAGCTAGTCATGTTTCCTTGATTTTAAACATCCAGATATTTGAAATATCCCAATGACCAACAGCAAAGTGAACACTTTTCATCTCTGGGCTTCAGCTCATGAAAACTCAGCCATAAATAATTCAGAAGTGAACAGGGCACACGGTGTTAAATGAACCACAGGTCATGTATGGAAGAAAAAATACCTGAAAATGTGACATTGGATGATTGATTTAGAATTTAGATTCCAGAATAAGAAAAGTGAGTTCCTCAGTGTTAGATTTCACATGACATTTTTTGAATTGAGGTTTTTTTATTCAAGAAGCAGAATTTTATACTGCCAGAATTTTGGTTACAGTTATGATTTTTAAAATTTTAATATATTTTCCTCTTCCAAAAGAGATACTGCTGTGTTTACTACCACTTTCATGCAGGAATGAATGTACGAGGTATATAGGGGCAATTCGAGCCACCATTGAACAGGATTTTTTCTCTTTGTGGAATGAGGGTAGATTTGTTGACACTATCTGTTACTCAATTGCAGATAACAGGAGAAATGAAAAACCAGAGTAGGCACATTTAAATGTCCAGTGTGGACTCATCAGCCAGGGCAGGAAAAGCAGCTGTGCTATAGGTTAAGCGGGTTTTACTAAAAATATTTATTCCACTTGGCTTTTGAAAATCTGTCACAAATCAAAACCTTTGTGCTCATGATATGAGGGATGTGATAAACAGGATAAGAGAGTTCATTCTGCTTTTTCATGTGTTTCAGATGTGTATAGACCCTTCCCTGTCTGTAGCTCTGGGGGATAAACCACCTCCATTGTATCTCTGTGAAGAATGCAGCCAGAGGATTGCAGGGTAGGTATATGGGTCCTGCAAGAAAAGGAAATAGGGCAACAAAAGAAGAAAAGAGCAATCAGTTGTACTTAAATTGGTCACATCACTCACATTTCCCACTAGCCTTTTTGTTTTTGAAAGGTTGCTTTGTCAGATATCTGACAAATAGCAAACTTTAATTAGAGAGATTTCAGCTTTGAAAAGTTGCAATATTTCTCTCCATGGGATAAGAAAAAGCAATTCCATGGAATAAAACAGCTCCAAATTTCAAGTGACCCTGTTAAAAAAGGCCACAGAGAAAAATAAAAGAAGACCATGGCTTTCAAATATGAGGTGTAATTCAAACGGATTCTCTCTGCTTGTTAGTTTCACAGAACCACACTGAGCATTGTACAAATCATGCTGTACTTTGGTTCGCTTAATTAGCATCTGGAAAGTATCATTTAAAGATAACTGAATATGATGAAATGCCTATAATTTATAATTTAGCTAAAATGCATTAGACATTCAAAAAGTTTATTATGATAGTGCTCTTAATTACATTTCCTTTCTATTGAAAACCTTCTAGCAATAGTGTACAGCTTATAAATGTTCACGTGGAAGGGTAACATTGCAAAGCAGCTCAAAAATGAATTTTGTTTTTCTTTATAGGGACCACAGTGAATGGTTGATTGATGTTCTTCTGCCACAAGGTATGGTTTACTTCAGAAAGGATGAATAATAAGTAATCATGACTAATGGCATGGTTGGTTTCTCTCCTTTTGTACTGTATTATTTTATAAAGACAGTAACCAAGGTATTATATTCTATGAATAGTCATTGCAGCGAATCATTGTATCCGTGTCTTGCTTATACCCACACATTTGGAAAGAAGAGGTATCATCTCAACCAAAATTAAGAGGATTCCTTATGACAGAAGCCTTGCTGAACTATGTCTTGGGAGAATTTCTGTGTATATAACAGGCATTGCCAATGGTGTTTGCTGTGCCAGGTCAGAAAGAGAATAGGGAACATAAGTGGGAAGAACACTGAATAAGTCTTTCTCCTACCACTATTAATAGTTCTCCGTTTTTAGGGAAAATCATTTAATTGTTCAGAGACTCCGTCTCCCCAGTAAAGTGGGGATAAAATATATGTGACTCACCTCAATGAAAGATGGGATGGGGTAGTGCTCATAGTTTGTTGAAGTTCTGAAGGCTATGTCTGATAAGTCGGCAGGTCCCAGACAGAGCATTCCTTTACACATCTGGAAGCAGGTATTCCAGCTGCTTAATTGGGGGCTGAAGTGACCAGGGGAAGTATTAATGACAACAGAGGAAAGATGGAAGGTGAGAGAAGCTGGGGACATACTGAGCACACATCAGGCACACAGGAGGACTTCAGAGGTAAATAATAAAAGATTTTCTATGAAATGCCATATTTAAAAATAATGTAAAAATCTTATGTTAACTAAATTCTGTGAACATTTAAAAACAAGTAAAGTGCTTTTCTTGATGATAATTACACTATTTCTTTGTAGTCCTCATTTTTCAAAAAAAGGTTTCATTTATTTATTTATTTGAGAGAGAGAGAAAGCACATGAGCAGGGAAGAGGGGCAGAGGGAGAAGGAGAAACAGACTCCCCACAGAGCAGGGAGCCTGATGCGGGGCTGGATCCCAGGACCCTGAGATCATGATCTAAGCTGAAGGCAGATGCTTAACCAGCTGAGCTACCCAGGTGCCCCCTATGGTCTAACTTTTAATATTAGGTCATGTCACCCTTAAGAAATAAATTACCTTAGTGAGTGCTTTACATCTATAAAATGAATCAGTAATGTCACCTCTGGATCCTTCAAAGACACATTCTGAAAAATTTCATAAGAATATCTGTAAAAAGATCTGGGCTTTTATGGGTAAAGGTAAATTTTCCCCCTTTAAATTAGACTACCCTGTTAGTGAACTTACAGTGTTCTGAGGTGAAGCCCATAGTCAGGTTCTAAACTACATTTTTAAATATCAGAAATGTTGGTGAATTCTGGTCACCTTTTCCAGATGATATTCATCTCTGGAAGCAAAATTATAATAACTTAAAATTATTTACCTAGAGATGTGACACTGATCTCGGGTTAAGATAAACTCAAAGATATCAAACTATTAAATGAACATTAATTATACAAAACCAATTTTAAAAACTGAGTTGTAAGTTTCTATGATTTGTCACCCACCGATTCATAATTTCCAGACAGTTTGGGGGACATTTACCTTTGATTTTTTTAATAAATTGTAACACAGACTATATTATAAGTAATGCGTTAGTTCATTTTTTGAACACTTACTATTTCAGGGGAATGTTAACATATATTTGGAAAAATTATTTTCAAGTATTCTCAAGCATTAATTTTCATGGAAATACTTGGTATACCCGCTACACTACAAAGAGTTTGTATCCATTTGTTAAGGTCAGTCCCGGAGTAGACCATGGTTTGACAGCCTAATTCCAACTGGCAAGTTGGGTTTGAAAATTGCTTGCTCTGAAATGACATGTAGCTGGTTTTACACTAGTTAAGGACTGATATAAATCAATAGTTCAAGTCTGAGTAATCCAAGTTAGTAAGTTCTTTCTACAGTTTTGAAATAGCAAATCATCTCCATGGTGAAGCTCTAAATATATCACATCCAGTCAGTGTCATGGTATAACGGAAGGGCAATAAACAGGGAATCCAGAGGCGTTGTCTCGAAATCTCCCTTTATCATTGATAGCCTTTGTGATCCTGAAGAAGCCATGCCAAGGGGTGCCTTGGAGGCTCAGTTGGTTAAGCATCTGCCTTCGGCTCAGGTCATGATCCCAGGGTGCTGGGATCGAGTCCCTCATCAGGCTCCTTGCTCAGCGGGAAGCCTGCTTCTCCTTCCGCCTGCAGCTTTCCTTCTCCCTCTCTCTGGCAAATAAATAAAACCAATAAAATCTTAAACAAAAGGAAGTCGTGCAATTCTCAGTTTTGTTCTGTCTAACAAGGAGATGAGATGAATGTTACTTTGCTTTGGTTTTGACATGATCTGAATTCTGAGTCATGTCCAAGGAGGTTGAACTACTCGTAAGAATAGGTGAAGTATTTGAGCACACAGGTGTTCCTGACCTCATCAAACATGGGTAGATGACCATTAATAAGACAGGAGAGACGCTATTTGGGCCAAGTCTAGAGGTTGTGTCACTAGGCTTGTTTTTACTCCCCTGTGTGGCTGCCCTTATTTAAAATGGGCTGTCTTTCTTTGTTGATATGTTGTGTACCTTCCCCTTACAGCTGAAATATCTGCTATATGTCAGAAGAAGGTAAGAGCAAACCATCTATGTGGTGGGGCATGATTTGCTGTGTGTATGTAAATTCATTCATTGACATCTGCCTCATTTCTGCCCCCTGGTTTCCCAGTACGTACATGTCACTGTATTCATGAAGGGGGAAAAGAAATGATTTAGCATGCAAGATTGCTATGTCTGAATGCTCTCTGTTTTCATTTCTGCTTTTGCTCACCCATCTTCTGCACAGTGTTTTTGATGAGTAATCTGAAACAAAAGCATATGTGTAACTCTAATCACAAAAAAGCTCTGAATGACCATGTAGAACATGCAGCATAACTTTGGTAAAGGATATATCTTGTATGCTCAAAATCTTTCTTGTTTTGAAGTGGAGTGCCGATAGTCCGACACATGTGTGTCAAACATACCCAGACTGACAATAGATAGGAAATATTTATTTATATGCAAGCTGAATGGTATCTCTAGTTAAAGATTCCACTTTCAAATTTTCTTTAACCACTTTTTATGAAAGTTTTCCTAAGCCATTTCCATCCTCTTTCTTTTTCTAGTTGAACGTATAAGGCAAGGTAGTGTGGTGTCGTACAGAGGACTTTGGATTAGTTGGTTGAAACACTTGGTTTCTGGCTGACTCTGTCCCTAACTACCTATGAGACTATATACAAGTCATTTAAACATTTTAGGACTTGGTCTTGAGTGGGGACTTTAGAGGGCTGTTTCAGGGCTGTTGTACATACTAATCCTAAAATGTTGTGGCTTAGTAACAACAGATATTTGTTGCTAATTCTGTGAATTGACAATTTGGCCTGTGCTCAGCTAGGCAGTGCTTTTGATAAACTCCTCTAGGCTCACAGTGAGCCTGCAGTCAGCTGCTTGGAAGTCTAGGGATTGGCTGGTCCCCGATGACTTCATTCCTATATCTGGGGCCACAGCTGGGGCAGCTGGAATGACTGGGATGTCAGGGGTGTCTGGCTCTCCCTCTTGCCATTATGTGTCTCATCCTCTAGGGAACGAGGCTGGATTTGTTCACTAGGCAGCAGTGTTTGAAGTGAATGAGATTTACTGAATTGCAAGGCCTTTTGAGACAAATTTCTGAGTCACATAGCATTAATTCTGCTGCCTTCCACTGGCCAAAGAAAGTCCCCAGGCCAGCCAAGATTCCAGGAGAGGAAAATAGACTTCTCCCCTTTATAGAAGGAGTGATGAGAATTCTGTGGTCATATTTATGGTACCACAATCTACCCTCTGGACATAATTACTTGCATTGCTTCCACATGTAAAATTCTTCCACCACCTCAGACCTCCTAAAGTCTTAAATCCATTTATGGCTTCAGTCCATCATCTTGTGATCTGCATATGGTCTGGCCCCTGATGAAACTCTTTGGGTGAAAATTCTCTTGCTCCAGAGACGTGTGAACTAAAAAGGCAAGTTATCCACCCCCCACAACCCCCGTCCCCCACCCTACACACAGTGGTGAGATAGGGAGAGGATAACAGCTGTGGGCCTCCGTTCAGAGGAAGAAGGGGCAGCACATCGCTATCTGTGGTTGATAGCCCTTCCAGCCACGAATATGTCAATGGTTCTTCCATTGGTTCTCCAAGGCTGGAGAACGTACCTTGACGAGGATCTGGTTCTACTTCCTGGGAGTAGTTTCCTCATTGTTGTTCTCCTGAATTTTTTGCTCTATTCTCTGAGACATCTTTCTTTTCCAAGAAGAATGGTGCATGGTACAGCTGTGGGACTCTCTTAGCTTGTCTCCTGCATGTATCCCACAGACTTCCTTTCATGTTGAATGATGTCTGTCCCCTTTAGTCTAAGTTGGTGACCCTTTGCTAGGAAGACTTACTGTAAAACTCTGGGTTTTCAGTAAATCTTGTTGGAGTTCAGTGCCCCCCAAACTACATCTGTAATTCTTTTGGAGACAGTCCTTTCTATACTTTGGGCATTTTGGTCTGCCCTTAAAATTATTAGAAGCCCTGTTCTATCTGAAAGGCTCAACTAGGCATCGCCTTATATCCTTCTGAAGTTTTAACAAAGGATCGTGCAGCCAGTCAGCTGCTTTTGATTTGATTTTTATCCTGAGGCTATTTCCTACTTTGAGAATCTTTTTATAAGCCAGAGAGACAAGAATGAGAAACAGTTTTATATTCCAAATGAGCAGGTCTGCTGTTATACCTAACATATTTGAAACCAGAGTGGATCCTTTTTTTTTTTTTTTCTTAACACTGCCCTCCTTTTTACAGCAAAATTATTTTTAGTAATAAGCTTCAAATTAGCACATTTTTTATTATCTTTTAATACATGTTGTATTTTATATTTGGAGAACATTCATTCAATTCATAAACGGTTGAGAATTGTTTGAGCTTGCTTTGGGTACAGTTTGTGTTAGCCTCTTTTGAAGGACATAGTCCTGCATTTGCACAGGGGGTTTGAAATAAGCAGCAAGATTGTAAAGGTAAAGAGACAGACTTTGATTTATTTCAATTCTGTCATTCTATGAGCCAGGTTGGAAGGTTTTTTTGTTTTTTGTTTTTTTCATGTTTAAAATTCAAAGTAGTGAAACAGAGTGCCTGGGGAAAACCATGCTCAGCGGAATCTGAATCTAAGGGAAGTATCTCTAGTTGGCTTTTGAAAGGAATGCATATAGTGGAGTCCACATGGGTTGAAGACTGACTGTGGCTTGGAAATACATTACTAAAACTTAGTGGGAACCACAACAATTGTTTGGAACTGGAACCAACCAAATGCTATTTTGGGGTAAAGTATTTTATTGCTGATATTACTTAGAATTGAGGGCACATGGTGATAAAGCAAGTCGACTCTTGCTTGATGTTCCAATGTTAATATATGCAACATATCCAGATAACTGTGTAAGAAATCACCCAAAAGATGGCAGTATTAAACAACCACCATTTAACGATGCTCATAGATTCTATTGGCCGGGGATTTGGACAGGGCACAGTCCATAGCCTATCTCTAGTTGATGATGTTTGAGGCCTCATCTGGGAAGACTTGAATAATTGGGGACTGGAATTATCTAGAAGCTTCCAGATCATGTGTCTGAGCTCTGGGATGGGATGACTTAAAGGCTGGGCTTTTATGGGCTTTTATGGGCTTTTACCATAAGCACTGTTGACAAGAGACATAGTTAGGTACACATTGCCTCTCTACATGGCTTGACCATGGTAGAGTTCTGAATATCCCAGTGAGGAACCGTCTGAAGAGAACATTTCAAGATGGCCAGTGAAAGCTGCATGTCTTTTGGAAATCTGACCTCAGAAGTCATATAGGCATCACTTCTGCCTCAGAAGTCATATAGGCATCACTTCATTGGTTAAAGCAGCCCATTTAGATTCAAGGCAAATGGGCACATACCCAAGGAAGTCAACCCAAAGAGCCTCATCCACAGCTGGACTTGATTTAGATGACAAGACCTTGAACCTCCAGCCAAGGATTTGCATGTGGGAAGAATGTAAATAATTTGCAACCAGAAAATATGAGGGTGAACTGCAGGCCTTAAACTTCAGGACTTTATTATAGTGAATAACTTCCCACTAAATCCATATCCTCATCCTATTGTTTATAGAATAGTGGGAATCCTAGAGGAATAAGGACGAAGTATAACCTAGAGGAAGAAATTAAACACTAAGAATATACTCTGCTGTATACCACACAGCTAGTATGCTCATAGTATGCTATATACTATGCTATTATGCTCATATGCTAAATACCACACAGCTGGGTGTGGTATTGGATTGGTGGGGAGCAGAAGCCCCAGACCAATAAAGTTTCATGTACTTCCAGAATAAAAGTTAGTGTATAAAAAAGAAAGAAAGGACACAGCAGGGAAAATACACCACATGGTGAAGTCAGGACTGACGTGGATGCTCACAAGACTGGGGCCTCAGTTGCAGAAGAAACATACTGTACTTTAACAAATTATTTTTAAAGGCCTTATTAATAAGGAAAAAAAAGATTACAGAAATTTTAAACTTGCTTTTATGATTCATTGGCCTGTGTCCTATTCAGAAGGTGCAATTTCTCAGCACTATGACCCAGGGGCTCATGCTAAAATCGAAGTGGAAGAGACCTTCCTTTGAAACGGTCATTCCGATAGCCAGTTCACTAGGTTGTCAGTGGTTGATGAAGGTTTTGTGCCTCCTTCCTTCTGTCTCCTCAAAAGATCTGTCATGGGAGGGGGAGGCTCTCAAATCTTCACCAAGCTCTGTGTTCATAATGGCCTAGGGTATGACATCTCATAGAGATGTTCACCTCTTTATAAGCTCCACTGAAAGACTGAAAAGCTCTCGGGATACAAGACATTGAGTATGTGGTGTGGCATCCCTGACAAGCTCAGGACACACTTTTCTGTGGAGGTCAGGAATTTTCCCTGACAGCTCCTCAGATGGCTTCATGATGGTGCCTCTCTGCTCTGCCTTTTGTCAGGGCGGCTCTGAGTAGCCCTTCTGAACTCCGGATTCTCTCTGCACCCCTACTTTTCTCACTGGCATCCTTTCCTTTGCGGATTCCTTGCCTGTAGCTGATGTCAGCTGCTGATTCTGTGAATGGTTCTCGCTGTGTTTTGCTATGTTTGCTATGTTTGTTTTTTTTTTTTTTTTTTTTTTTTTTATACTCTAATCCTGTTTATTCAACACAATCCCTTCACTCTACACAACAAAGTACAAACACAACAGCGCCTAAAATGCTACAAGTTACAAAACTCGAAACAACAAAATTATAGTTTGTCATATTCCTTAGGTCTTGAGGGAAAGCGCTCTGGTGGGAGTGGGCGGCCTGCTTGGGGCCATCAGCTCATGCAACCCAGGCTCCCTACCTGTCACACAGCAAGGACCGAGGAACTGTGGTGGGAATCTGCTCTGCCAGGGGTGGATAAAATAATGTTGAAGGTTTAATCTGGGGGTTAAAACTATTCATTTCCTGTTCTGATGTGCTATGATGCACTCTCTCTGGGTCACAGTTTCAGGGGCTTTTCCTCCCTCTTTCTGCTGAAAACTCTTGAAACACTAACTTGAAATAATCCAGAAAGAACCCCACCCCCACCCCATGACTGAGGTAACAGAGGGCTTCCCAACACAGTTCCACTCACATTTAGGATGTTCCTGCCACTCAGCTAGTAGAACCCACTTCTTACCTTTATTTTTAACTCTGCCTGGGATCTAACTTGGTTAAAGACAACCTGTCTTGTAGAAAGTTTAGAAATGTGTGGCCACTTCCGGTGGCCCCTTAGCTTTCCATTTGCCACCTTTACCTCATTGATCAGTGTTGGCTGATTTATTTATTTATTTATTTGCCTCTAGAACTGCAGTTCTCACGTAAGAAGAGCGGTGGTCACCTGCTTTTCAGCGGGGTGCTGTGGCCGTCACGGAAACCGGCCTGTTCGGTACTGCAAAAGATGCCACTCGAATCATCACAGCAATGAAGTGGGGGCTGCCTCGGAGACGCACCTGTATCAGACCTCCCCTCCGCCCATCAACACTCGGGAATGCGGCGCCGAGGAGCTGGTCTGCGCGGTGGAGGCGGTGATCAGGTAACGGGCAGCGGGTTTCGGGGCCCGCCCCAAACACCACCTTGGCTTTGAGCCACTCTGCGCGCTGCCCTGAGATGTGTAAAGTTAATTCAACTTCAGGAGCCCCCAGCCCAGCCTCTCACCTGCCATCAAGCAGTGACGATGTTTTCATTCATTCATCCCGTATTTGTTTTATCGATTGTACCAGGCAGGTGTTAGGCGCTTGAAAGACAGGAGAGAATACGATGGTGTCTGCGTCTTCAGGTTACTCTTGGAGGGACTATAACAACCGAAGCACACAGTTGCCAACCACCGTGGGAAGTCCTGTGGGAGCACAGAGCTGAGGGTCTCGGGGGAAATGAAGAGCAGGCACCCATCAGAGAGAGGGGTGGGAAAAGGGGTAACCCCCACCGACCGCACACAGTGAAGTGCGGGAGAACTCGAGGTAATTTGGTACTGGGGTAAACCAGCAGGTTCTGCTGTGAGTGCAGAGTGGGGTTCTGCAGGCCGCTGGCTTTCCGTTCTGTCACGTGACAGTAAAAGGAGCTTTGGAAATGATAATTTCCAGACTCGGGTTCTCTTTCTGTATAACACTCATCGAGGCAAGATTTTTAAAAAATTAAAGAAATGGGGCGCCTGGGTTCCTCAGTGGGTTAAAGCCACTGCCTTGGTCTCGGGTCATGATCCCATGGTCCTGGGATCCAGTTCCCCATCAGGCTCTCTGCTCAGCAGGGAGCCTGCTTCCCCCTCTCTGCCTGTTGCTCTGCCTGCTTGTGATCTGTCAGATAAATAAATAAAATCTTAAAAAAATAAAAATTAAAGAAATAATATTAAAATGTCAGTTGTAGGAGTAGGGACTCTTTTCTGTGTCTCTTACTCCAGTGGCGACAGGTGTAGAAATGTAATAAATGTTTGTCACATGGAACATTATGGAAAGTTTAGAAAGCGAAAAAAAGAATCCTTACCCATACTGCTATCATCATGATCAGTTTTGCACATGTTCTTCTGGTTGTATTCAAATATACTTCTTATTTATGTAACCGTAATCACAGTGTAATTTTTGGTATAACATTATACCATGAGCTCTTTTGCATGTCATTATACAGTTTCCATGTTTACCATTTTTAATGGAAACATAATTTTCATCTAGATTATTTCCCCCCACCTTTAGATTTCTAGCTTGCTTCCATTCTTTATTATTATAAATTGCTCTTGATAAATATTTTTGTGAACAGTGCTGTTTCTGTATTTTTAATTTTCTTAGGGTAGATGACAGATAGGGTTGGCTGGGTCAAAGGGTATGAATAATTTCATGGCTATTGATACATTACCAAACTGATTTTCAGAGTGTGTATATGAATTTATAACGCCAACAGCACTGTATGAAATGGCTAGTTTTTGCTACATCCTTGCCAACACTGGGTTTTTAAAATTTTTCTTTTTTAAAAAAGATTTTATTTATTTATTTGGGAGCGTGTATACAAGCAGGGGAGGGGCAGAGGGACAAGCAGACTCCTTGTTGAGTGGGGAACCTAACACAGAGCTCTATTCCAGGACCCCTGAGATCACCACCTGAGTGGAAATCAGATGCTTCACCTGCTGAGCCACCCAGGTGTCCCCACTGGGTTTTATTTTTTAAAGATTTTATTTATTTATTTGACAGAGAGACAGATCACAAGTAGGCAGAGAGAGAGGGGGAAACGGGCTCCCCCTGAGCAGAGAGCCTGGTTTAGGACTCCACCCCAGGACCCTGGGATCATGACCTGAGCCGAAGGCAGAGGCTTTAACCCACTGAGCCACCCAGGTGACCCTGGATTTCATTTTTAAAAATTATGACTTGTTTAGCAGATTAAAAAAGGAGTCTTTGTTGCTCATCTTCAAATCTTTGAATATTAGGTATTGAATATTTTTCGATTTGGGTATAGATTCCTCAGTCCCTCCTTGTAGCATGCATCTCTGTCCACCCAACTTCAGATTAGACAGAGGGGGAGTACTGATGTCTAGTGGGGTGGGCGGTGGACTGGAAGCCAGAGCGCATCAGTCCTGCTTGACTCTGACTGATAGGAGGAAGCACCCTCTTTGAGCCTCAGTCTGTTCATTTTTGAAATGGGAATGGAGTACAAGGAAGGAAAGGAAGTTAGGCCCATTGGAGTAACTCCTGCCATTTGAAAGGAGAGCGCTGAGGAATGCTGGAGTGAGTACTCATGAAGCGGTAACTCTGAATGTGTCATCGCCTAGAATGTGCGTTTCGGTGGCCTGACCTAACATTGCTCATCTCTGGCAGCTTGTTGAAAGAAGCCGAGTTTCATGCAGAGCAGCGGGAATATGAACTGAACCGCCGGCGGCAGCTGGGCCTTTCCTCTTCCCATCATTCCCTGGATAACACTGACTTTGACAACAAGGACGATGATAAACACGACCAGCGGCTACTCAGTCAATTTGGAATATGGTTTTTAGTAAGAAAATAATTCCCCGCTTTCTTATTTCTCACGACAGCCTTGCACCGATGAGCAATATTTCCTTCTTTTTAAAGAAGCAAATAGTAAATAGTGGAAAATTAATCGTAGCAGTGGTACTCTATATTCCAGGATAGTGACTCTCAACCCTGGGTTGCCTAGTAGATTTCCCTAGGAAGGCTTTTAAAGAATACCCATATCCCACCCCAGAATCTTGGGAACTTTTTAAAAAGCTCCCCAGTTGATTCTAATGAACAGCCAGTATTAAGCCTTTTGGCCAGACCCTGGACTGTTTGAAATGCACCTTTGATGGATAACGAATGGAAAAATTGCTAGGGTATGTTGTGAAACCTTGGAGTCAATATAATTTACAGATCATTCACATCCCATTTATATACATGACATTTTTCCTGAAAGTTCAGTCTCTGTGGTACTTTTTGTATAATTATGGCAAGTCTGCATTTAGCCAGAAAAATTAGAGCCATATTAACACAAGGAAGTTGACTGTTTTTAACTGATTCACTGGCAACATTCATTCAGTAAAGATCAAACATTCTGTTTCCAAATTCTTCACAAGCTGAACTTGCCATTTATGTAGAGAAGCAGGCTTTTGTTTTTGCCCATTGGAGACAGATTAAGTCTCCATAGGAATACATCTCTTTTATGCTTTGACATGGTTATCTGAAAAAGTCATGTTTTGTTTTGTCTTACCAAATTGGTATTTAATTATTAATTTCATATGTTTTGCTTCTAGAACTTATTATCTAATGATACAATGATTGCTATTGTGAACTCTTGGAAGGCAAGGGTAGCATTTTTTTTATTCTGTATATTCCTGACCCCTACTAGAGTGCTTAATAAAAGATTATTACAGAATGAATAATGAATAAATGATGAGCTGTTTTAAAAAGCCTATTTATAATGTGGTGAATGAGGGGGCTCTAAGCTTTCAGAATTATTACAGATAGAAAGTCCTTAGCGGAATATGATACTTTTAGAATGGACATGTAGGTAGATTATTTTTTCACTGAAGGTATTTATGAAATTTCACTTTGCAGACTTAACTTTTTAAAAAGCATTTATCTAGTGTAGATTACAAAATAGATTTCTTATAGGGAAAAAGGCTTATCAAAAGGTGCAGTCTCCAGGGGAAATCACTGTTGCAATCCATCTTTTCGGCAAGGAACACAGTTTCTAGGTTAACCGATTCTCCATCATTTATAAAACTGCTTATTTCGAATGGATTACTGGATTTTTGTTTTTTAGCTTTTAAACGAATGTGTAATAATTATGTAGAGATGGATAGAGGCTGAAGCAGAGTCTAATCTGCCCATTTGCAGGTGAGTCTCTGTACACCCAGTGAGAACACACCTACGGAAAGCTTGGCCAGGCTGGTGGCCATGGTGTTTCAGTGGTTTCACTCTACAGCCTATATGATGGATGATGAAGTTGGGAGTTTGGTGGAAAAATTGAAGCCTCAGTTTGTCACCAAGTGGTTGAAGACAGTATGTGATGTTCGCTTTGATGTCATGGTCATGTGCCTTCTTCCCAAACCAATGGAGTTCGCCAGGGTAAGTGGAGGCCCACAACTCGGACCTTGTTGGAGAGGCATTGGGAGAATCTCTGCTCTTAGTCATTAGCGTGTTATCAGTGTCTGTAGAAGAGGGAGCGTCTCTTCTTATTTTAGTTAATACAGCTGAACGAGGTTGGTTGAGCGACTACATTTTAGGCAATGGGCTGCTCTGATGTTGGTTTGGGATGGGGAAGAATGGCAAGATGAATGTGTAAAGTATCTTTAAGAATTTAAGGGAGGATTCTTTCTGACATTGCTGAACATGTTTTTTAATTAAGTAATGGGGAAAAAAAGAAGTTTCTCCCAGAGATTGCTAGAGCTCAGTCCTTTTCTGGTCTGCTGTCTGTGGAAAGGCTAACATTTGGCTAGGAGCAATTTCTGTGGTTTCACATATATTTCTAGAGATGAATGGTAGAAATCCCCGCCCTCCCATTTGGAATGCCAAAAAAGGCTTACTATGAAGTGCCAAAATGTTCCTTTTCCTCTGACTTTGAGGACGAGTGTCTCTGAGCTCATCCCTTTGCTTCTGCCTCCATGGATTATAGGCTCCAGAGTTTTGGCTAGTGACCCCATATTTTTTGAAACCAATATAATTTGTGTCCAACCTAGCAAGGTGGATGTCCACAACCAGTTTTTGGCAGGAATATATGAAATTTTTTCAAGGTATTTTCTTAATTTTATTTGTGATTTTTTGGGTTGCTTTCAGTGAGATATTGAAGAATTTTTCAGTCTGAATAAGACCTTTCAGGATAAAATAGAGCACAGACCCTCTAAAGGAGTGGCTTTTTAGATTTCTGGGACATGGAGCAGTTCTGTTTATCAAGATACGCTTCTTTCTTCTTTGCTGCCACCTACTGACTCACATATAAAATTGAATTTTTGCATACTGGAAATTCCCTGTTTCATGGCATTCTTCAACTGCGTGATATGTTTTCTGTTGTTTCTTTTGGAATAGTAAAGGATTGGTCTGCTCTGAACTTGAAAGATAAGAAGAATTGGGAGGAAAATTTTTCCCCTTCCAACGTGGGTCCAGTGGCTGAGGGCCAGAGTATTAATCTGCAACAGACCAAGTCAGGAGAGAAAAGACAAAGTTTATTTACACTTAGGCTCAGTACTCAGTCCATCACTGAATACTCGGTGATGGGTAGTCCCTCAGTAGCCAGAGATAAAAGGTGTGTGTGTTGGGTGGGGTGGTGTAAGGGCTGGAATGAGAAGATAGAAAAGGTTCTCTTGGGCTTTTTGATGTGAGTGGCACTGGGCAGTCTGTCTCCACAGGAGTGGAATTCACAGGCAACTCCCTTTAACGGAAGTGATATTTTCTAGAAGCTCTGCTTCAGTCAGACAAGGGAAGTTGGGGTAAGGTTTCTCTCTGCATCTTCTTTCGCTCCAGTGTTCTCATTAAAATAATCTTTATACCAAATCTGGGGGTCTGAGTGTTCCACCATTTCTTTCATCTGAAACTTCTCCTGAAATTTCAAAAAAGAAGCACGGTTGATTGTTGTGGATTCGGGTTAGGAACTTGGAAGGGAGAGATCTGTAAAGGAAGCGAGGGCGTAGATTAGGACAAGGAAGAAACGGGCAAACAAAACTGAGGTTAATGGTGAGAGTAGACTATAAACATAGTTTCTGAGGCCACAGGACAGCTAGTCAAGATCTGTAGATGTTGGGCTCACCACACCTTTAGATGATGGAGGACATCAATGCCCCTGGAGCAGAGCACAGCTGATGCGGGCGTTCGGTGAGCTTCCTCACTGGCCGAGGCTGTTGCCCCAGTAAGCCCTTTGAAGTTCTTAGCAAGTCATTTTGCTCTAGCTGGTGGGGGTTTGGAACAAGACAGCCTAAATCTCAGTAAGGATTTGGGGGGTCAGGTTTTAGTTTTCAGTGATACGAAGTCAGCAGGATGGGAGAAAAATTGGAAACATTAGTTACTAAAAAAATGTGCAAGACAAATACCATATGATTTCATTCATATGTGGAAACAAAACATGAAACAAAACATGAACATAGGGAAAAGGAAGGAAAAATAAAAGAAGATGCCATATGAAACTCTTAATCATAGGAAACAAACTGAGGGTTGCTGGAGGGGAAGGGGCTTGAGAGATGGGGTACCTCGGTGACAGGCATTAAGGAGGGCACGCGATGGAATGAGCACAAGGTGCTCTGTGCAACTGACGAGTCACTAAATTCTACCTCTGAAACTAATAATACAGTATATGGTAATTAAATTGAATTTAAATAAAAATTTAAAAAGTATGCAAGATAGCAGGATTCAGTTTATGAAGACGTGAAAAATAGCTCAAAGACAATGAACAGGACTAGAATCTGATAACTCACAAGGGTGGGTTATAGTTTTCCAATGAAACATAAAATTTCTCTTTTCAATCACCCTCATTTTGATCAAAGATAACCAAAGTAAGATTACTTTTTCACAGAGTAAGTCTAATCTTATTAAATTTGGCCCAATTATTTCTGTAAATGCAGTGAGAATGGTAATTGACCAAATAGAACTTTACGATGTTCACTTTGCTGGAGTTTTTATGGAGAATCTCAGATGGGGCTTTTATAAACCTCTAGAGGTCAGGATGCCAAGTCAGTAACTTGTCATCATTCTTCATTTGTAGTGCCTATAGATTTGGGTAAATTTCTCTCTTTTTGAGGTCACCAAAATATTTTAAGCTTCCTGGGCTGGCCAGGAAGTGACATGTCTTATTTGGTTAAAGGCTGGGATTCCCATAAGCCAGGTACCAGGCTGGTTCTTCCAAGAGGGCTTTGTAAGCATTTGCTCCTTCCTTAAAACGGCCTAGCCATATCTGATTCTATGCACATACTTGTAAAATATGACACTCCAGTCAAAGTCTTGGTGATATAACTAGCTTTTCCAATTATGCTCTAATACAAGGAGAACAGATTCTTCTTAAACTTCTGCATGAAAATAAGAATACTCACCAAGAGTTTCTGAACCTTGGAGGGATCAGACGGGGGGACAAAAAAAGACAAATGTTTCATTGTTGTTTACAAAGATGTAATCTACTAGGTTGTTATAAATTATAGATAACTTAAGAAAAACCTTCTCTCCAGAAAATAGAACAGTAAAGAGACAGCAGTGCTCCAAACCAAAAAATAAATAAATAACTAAATAAAAATAAAAAAGATCATCTTTCTTCATAAGTTCATTCAGCCCCATGTAGTTAATTTTTGTTTGGCTTGATCTAGGGCTAGCAGTTGTATGAACCCATGAGCTTCTCTACCAGAATTCTGGAATCCTGACTCAGGCTAGTGGCATGCAAAACCATCATATTGCCTCTCATCGTCCTTTACATGGGTCTCAGAGACGGTCCTTTTTACTGAAGTTAAAGCATTCTGTCTAGTGGCTGATTGCAAGAGCTTTCAGGAAATCATCAATATAAAATAGTAACAATCTGTAAATGATAAGAGACTTAAAATGGCTGTAATCAAAGATCTGATGAGAGTAACTGGAATTACGATCTCATTCTGCTGTCGTTGTCAGCTATCGGGCAAAGCAGCATGAGGATATGTCATGAGCAGTAAGGGCACTGACAAATTTCTAGAAGTTTCACAGAGCTCCTGAAGTGTTTCTATTAAAAACTTTTACCTATACAAATATAACCTAGGGAAGGTTAAACATCTCTTTGTATTTGAAGATGCTTTTTGTGCAATTCAACATATCAAGTAAACCTGGTTAGTTTAATGTTTTTTGATTTTTGGGTTTTTTTACTAGAAAAGTAAAAGTCCTTTGAGATTTTTCTAGGGGCCCTGTCAGAAATTTGAAAGTCAGTTTGAGATCAGGACTTAATTTAGGATATGATTTGGGGAAGGTAAAATACAGAAGTTGTAAAAAATATTAAATGGTTTAAACACTTGCTTGACCAGGATCATGGGGTCACTGTAAAATAATATTTAGTTATCCGTGTAACCAAAATGACAAAATTTCCAAAGTAAATATAGTTTGTAACATGATTATAAAAAAAGTCAGCTTTTTTTTTTCCCCAAAGATTTTATTTATTTATTTATTTCACAGACAGAGATCACAAGTAGGCAGAGAGGCAGGCAGAGAGAGGAGGAAGCAGGCTCCCCGCTGAGCAGAGAGCCCCATATGGGGCTTGATCCCAGAACCCTGGGATCATGACCTGAGCTGAAGGCAGAGGCTTTAACCCACTGAGCCACCCAGGTGCCCCAGCTTTTTAAATTTTTTTATTTTTTTTTTAATTGAGAAGACTTGGTTCTCTTAAGTGATTGAAGACATTATAAAGACAACATAAGTCACAGGGAATTCTGGTAAGACAGAGTCTTTGTTCCTAGACACATTACTGAAAAGATAAAGAAAAACCTTTTGCAATTTCTTATTAAGACCAGACCAATAATCTAAGAAACTTTGTCGTTTTTAGAGAAAGAAAGCCAAAGTCAAGTTGTATACTGTTACACTATTAAAATTAAAGCCCATTTAAAAAACCTTATAATTAATCCATTCCATCTTGGCCAGTTTGACCACACAAGCTGCTAAGATTCTCTCTTCTCTGTCCCTGCTCTCCACACCATCTCTTACAACTTTTTATTTCCATTCAGGATTTTGTCCTTCACTTTCCTCTTTTTTATTTTCTTTTTTAAAGGTTTTATTTATTTATTTGACGGACAGAGAGAGATCACAAGTAGGCAGAGAGGCAGGCAGAGGGAGAGGGGGAAGCAAGCTCCCTGCTGAGCAGAGAGCCCAATGTGGGACTCTGCTGAAGGCAGTGGCTCAACCCACTGAGCCACCCAGGCACCCACTTTCTTCTTTTTTAACCTGGAGATCCTCACACAGCCTCTAAACAATGACGTTAGGACAGAATGTAATTTGTACATTCCTTGAATATTTTGCAAACAGAGTTTTTTCCTTCACCCATTATTTCAAATGGTTTTGCTTACATATATTGATTATGCTTTTCAACACTTCCTAACCTCTATTTTTCAGAGAAAACTGGGAGGTAGACAGTTTGTGAATTGCCTGTCACCCGCATTTTGTAGCATATTGGCAAATTTTATGAATATACTGCCTTATAACTTCTGAGCTATATGCTTCATAGTATAATTTCTCAGTATGGCAAAAAGAACATTTATTAACAGATCAAAGTATCTTCAGTCTCTCTGTCAAAATAAGGATCCCAACGTAGATGAACTTATATTCAATAATTAATGTGTCAGTGTTTTGTCTTATTTAGAAATGATCTAGATATTCAACTAAATACCTAAATATCTAAATGAATATCTAAATCATTTCATACAATTTAGTTTAACTCTAATTTCAAGCTGCCAAAAAGATTTTGGATGCCACTTCTTCTTCTTCTTCTTCTTTTTTTTTTTTTTTGAAGTTTTATTTATTCATTTTATTTTATTTTTTATTTTTTAAAAATTCATTTTAGAGTGAGACAGAGAGCATGAGTGGGGGGAGGGACAGACGGAGAGGGAGAGAATCCCCAGGCAGAACACCATTTCTCCCACCAGCTGAGTGTGGAGCCCGACACAGGGCTGGATCCCAGGACCCTGAGATCATGACCTGAGCCAAAACCAAGAATTGACCACTTAACCAAGTGAAATTACTTGGTTTGCCCCTGGAAATTACTTCTAAGCAGACATATTATAAAGCACAACTATTGTTGAAATAAAGCTTGTCAGAATAATAATTTAACTTGGGGCACCTGGGTGGTTCAGTTGGTTAAGCAACTGCCTTTGGCTCAGGTCACCGTGTCAGGCTCTTTATTCAGCAGGGAGCCTGCTTCTCCCTCTCCCTTTGCCTGCTACTCTGCCTGCTTGTGCTCTCTCTCTCTCTGTCAAATAAATAAATAAAATTTAAGAAAAAGAATAATCGTTTAACTTAATTAAAATGAAATCTATTAGTTTCATAATCTTAAACATCTAGCAAATATAGTATTAGTTTATTTGACTAGTAACCCTGTGTAGAATAAAATTGATAATCATACCATATTCAGTGCTGATAACTCAGAAGACACAACTGTTTTTACTAGACCAACAATGTAAACTTAGTCTTATTTATCAAAGATTGACCCAAATTGCATGAACTTGATAAACATTTGGGTTACTTTCTATATTTCTGAGAGTTTGGGGAATATTTAACTTACATAAGCCCCCCCCCCTTTTTTAAAGATCTTATTTATTTAGCAGAGAGAGACATAGCGAGAGAGGGAATATAAGCAGGGGGAGTGGGAGATGGAGAAGCAAGCTCCCCCTGAGCAGGAAGCCCAAAGTAGAGCTTGATCCCAGGATCCCAAGGCAGATGCTCAACCAACTGAGCCACCCAGGCACCCCAACTCTTATGTTTTTAAAGCTCATTTGGAATAAATATCTTTTAATGGATTTTATAGACTGATTTGTCAGTGCTATTCAGAGGTAAGAAAATATCACATATATACATAATATACCTATACAAACATACAGGCAGACATGAATACAAGTGGTCCCCAACTCATGATTTTTTTGACTTCATGATGGTACGAAAACAATACACATTCAATAGAAACCTTACTTCAGAATTTGAATTTTGATCTTTTCCTGTGGCTGGGTAAGGACAGTGAGCCTGACCTCCCAGCCAACCACTACACTGACAGCCGTTCCACACCCAGGCAGCCATTCTGTTTTTCACTTGCGGTCCCCACGGTTCAGCACATTACGTGAGATATTTAGCACTTCATTAAAAAATAGACACTGTGTTAGATGATTTTTCCCAACTGTAGGCCCATGTGAGTGTCCTGAGCACGTGTAAGGTGTGCTAGGCTAAACTGTGCTATTTGGTGGGTTAGGTGTATTAAGTGTGTTTTCAGCTTACATGATTTTTCAACTTACAATGGGCTTATTGGGCCATAGTGCAATTATGAGTTGAGGGAGATCTGTTGACCTGAATAGGAAACTGTCATAGAAATACAAAACTTGCTAGTTTATATAAGAGTTGGTGCTTATATGCACTTTTCATCCTCACTGTTATTCAAATTGTATCTCTAACAGATGGAACAAGTGGCTGACCTGTTCAGTGTAAAGGCTAAAGATTTTTATGAGTATGTGTGGAGGAGACCTTCACACTCTTTTTATTGGCCCTGATACGGAATCTCATGAAGGCTGGGGTTCAACCTCAAGCAGTTACTTATTTCAGTCAGGGTCAACCTCAGGCAGTTACTTATTTCAGTCGGCAAAGAAGTTAACTTTTTTTTTTTTTTTTTAAGATTTTATTTATTTATTTGAGAGAGAGAGAGAGGGAGAGAGAGCACAGAGGGAGAAGGAGAAACAGATTTCTCACTGAGCAGGGAGCCAGCTATGGGGCTCAATCCCAGGACCCTGAAATTATGACCTGAGCCAAAGGCAGATGCTTAACCAACTGAGCCACCCAAGCGCCCCAAGAAGTTAACTTCGTGAAGGCTGAGTTATGCTAAGGACAACGACAATGGAGGTTTGCTAAGGGGGTTGTTAATTGGAGCTTCTTGGGTGGAGGAGTAAATGTCTCCTGTTTTAGGACAGTAAGCAATAGTACAAGTGAAAGCCAGGCACCCCTGGGGCTGAGAGCCAGAGTTGTTTTCTTAGATGTTGGCATCTCAGAGAGATAGTTCTGGGTGGTAGGAGACTTACATCTCAAAGGGGAGGAAAAAGATGCAAGCTTTTAGTCCCTCGTCCGAGAGGGCTCAGGGATGTATTTGTCTATTAGGTTTTGATTGGAGCAAATAATACATTCTCCTGTGGCATGGAGCTTTTACGAGCAGGCAGTTCAAGGCAGGAGAGGCGTGGGAGGTGGACAACATTATTTGTGCTGAGCCTGAAGTCTTGAGCATGTCTGGGTGGAGTTCTGAGTTTAGAGGAGGGCTCCGAGGAGTGGGCTTGAGGAGGCAAAGGCCTGAGACGGTCACTCCTGGAGTGTTTCTTCAGTGCAGGGACCCTCTTTTCCAATGTCCTGACTGTTTATAGTATCTGCAGAAATCTTGAAATGAAGAGGGGAGGATTTGGGATTGATAATAAGCATGGATGAGCTTTGGGATACCTCTGGATCCATGATGATTCTGCAGAGAGCCAATTAGTAAGGCGAGGACAGTTATTTTTAATTCTTCAAAGAATGAGATAGCAGTCTTGCTAATAACATTAGTGAAGGAGTTGGCCTGCCCGATCAACTGCATTCATTTGAATTCTTTGTAACAATGAGAGAAGATTTCCAGTGAAGGGGGAAAAACAGAAGATTCCTATATTCTAAGACATGTATATTTGAAGCTGTGTGCTTTGCAATATTTTAATAAATTGTTTGGCAAAGGCTTTAGGATGTTCCCCTTCCCTCTGAGTACACTTTAGCCCAATAAAATTTTGGAGGGAAGGCCTCTATAATAGCTCCTATCAAGCTCTGAATATGGGCCTCCAACTGGGTCATTTGCAAGAGGAGGAGGCGGAGGGGAGTTCATGGTGGGGGCAAATTTTAATATTTGTTCTAAATCTGATTTCTGTTCTAGAATTTTGCTAGGGAAGTATTTTAGGGCTGTCTGTAATCTTTTGTGTGTCTCTTATCAATTTGATCCTCCCGTTTTGGTAATTGGACATTTGTTTAGGGTGAGAACATTCTAGAAATCTTTTTAAATATACCAGCTTTGCCAAGTCAAAGGATCCATTGTCTGGCTGTTGACAACTTAGGAACACCATGGAGATACTAGTTCCAAAATGTGACTCAAAACCAATAGGGCTTTATGTGGCTTGCCCCTACATTACACGGCCAAAGGAGTCTCAGCAAGGATACACCCAACGCTGCCAACGTTGTCAATGTCTGCTCTTCTAAGTCTCTGGAATTTACAATAACAGTGACAACCCCGGAAATGTAGTCGCTTCCTGAAAATACCCAGTCAGTTATCTGGGATTTTGGACAATATGATACCAAGTAGATATCTGAGCCTCTATTACTTTGATACATTTAATAAGAATATAAGATCTTCACCTAAAATTGGAATTACAAACAGAACCCAGATTTGTGACTTGAGTTTTATCTGCACTGGAAAATTAATATGCTACCTTACTTAGTAAAAAAGTATCTCTTTTTTGTTCATGAATTCAACCTGCCTTAGAGCATTTTTAGGAAAAAAATTGTGGCATGATATGCAGCAGAGACAAAAAGAGTGCTCTTTGCCACTTTGTTTTCCATAATGGAAAATATTCAGTGCAAAGTGTCCAGTAGTAGAAATCTATATTCTTCTGAAGCACAGGTGTGACTACACATGTTTGTAATGGGTTTGTCCAACTTTAGAAATAATAATGCTCCAATAGTATAGTATTGTATAGTATGCTCACCCTGTTATGAATAAATCTTGGGAGTTTTAATTCATGTGTGATCTGGAAAGACTGCAGTAGAACAGTTCAAATTCAGTCTGGAATTGATATTTGGACCTATTTATAACAATGGTTTCTTTTTTTGTAACTAATGGATCCTAGTGGTTTACTGATTCTTACAGATCTCACACTGAAATACTTGGCCCAGGATTCAGATGTAATGGATTGTGGTCTTTCTCCATACCCGTTTCCTTTAGGAAGTCCTTAGAGTATAATCCTAACCAGGTGTGTTTTGCTCTTTTCCCCTATGGCTGTGGAAATGCCATCAGGTTGGTGGATACTGGGATAAATCCTGCAGCACCGTGACTCAGTTGAAGGAAGGGCTCAACCGAATCCTCTGCCTGATCCCCTACAATGTGATCAGTCAGTCTGTGTGGGAGTGTATTATGCCGGAGTGGCTAGAAGCCATCAGAACAGAAGTCCCAGATAACCAGTTAAAAGAATTCAGGGAAGTATTAAGGTGGGTAAGTAGTTTAATGAAGTCACCATAATTATAATGATGTCTAACATTTATTGAGCATGTAATGTGTGCCAGGCATGGTATTAAGCATCTCATGTAATCTTGTTTATTTTTTAATAGACTTGTAGAGAAATTTGAAGATGCAAAACAAAGCAGTTGCTATCAGTTGGGCTGAGATGACTTGGAATTGTTCAGAAAAGATTTTGTTCTGTGGAATAATAGATACACCATATTGTTTGCTTATTTTTAAATATAATTATGATTTGGATAAAGTGGGGAAAATGCAAAGGGAAAATGTTCTTAGATGCTGGGGAGCAACTCTAATTCCTTAGAAATGCAGTTCCTTCTGTTGAGCCTAGGATGAGTACAAACACTAATGTTAACAACCATATGAATTCTTCATACCAGTTCTAATGACATAAACTATTATAGTAAAATGAAACATGATATTACCATTCAGAACACAGACCAATCAGAAGTGTTTGGGTCCCCCAGGTAAGGTATAGTTAAAAATGCAGTGGGAGGCCCTCATCCATGCCCATTGGTCATTTACTTCTGTTGGCTCTGCTTTCCAGCAAAATGTTTGACATTGAGCTCTGTCCTCTACCTTTTTCATTGGAAGAAATGTTTGGCTTTATTAGTTGCCGGTTCACAGGATACCCTTCCTCTGTTCAGGAACAAGCTTTATTGTGGCTTCATGTAAGTAGATGATACTTTTCATCATTTGGGGCAATAGTTCTTAGCCTGGAAATTTGAGATCCCTGGGTAGAGGAGCGGGAAATTATTGCAAAGAGTCCATAAATTCACATGTTTGCTGAGGACTGTCTATAGACTAATAACTCATAGCACAGATGAATACCTAGATTTCAAATATATGTGGCTGTAGTTATGGTTAACAAAATACTGATTTATGCAATACCGTTACTGAATTCATAATAGCTTTGGTCCTTATGTGTTTTTCCATCAATAGATTTAGAGGTACCATAGCTATCTTGTGGGCGTTCTAATAAATAATTTCATATTAAATATGTCCTTTACTTGGAAAGGTTGACAGCTACCGACTTAGGGAGGCATTCCTGCTGCTCCCCCAAGCTTGGAATACTTTTCTCTCTGGTCTGCATTTGTAATCCAGCTTATCCTTAAAGCCCAACTCAAAAATGGTCTCATCGATGAAGTCTGCTGCTGTTTCACACCCCCATTTTCCCTTCAGAATTCATTATTCCTTCCCCCCCAGTATTCACATAGGCTCTTTGTGCAAACGTTATTCTGCCTAATATTCAGTTTGTTTTTGTCTCTTCCCCTGATTGCAGATGCCTGGAGGATAGGAACCAGGCAGGCCTTTTCATGTTTGAATTCATGCCTCCCTGCACCCTCTCCTCTCAGCATCTGGCACATGCCTCGTATTTATTTAGTGCTTGTTCCTAAACATTTATTAAATAGAGTCGAGTGCACAACAAGAAGTGGGGGCAGTTTCCAAATAGGAGGTTAGAGTCAGTGTTTAGATTAGCCATGGGTGCTGTTACATTGCTGAATCACAGACAGGTATGATACCAAGAGCTTTTCAGGTCATGCGGATACCTTTCTGGTTCTACATTGAGGAATGGCATCTTTCATAACTGATAAAGAGCAAAGGAACCCCCCCCCCTTTTTTTAAGTCACCTTTTGGACACTTTTCATGCCCTGGTAGATCTCAATAAGATAATTTCTCATTTTAGGAAAGCCAGTCCTTCCACAGATGGCTGGGTGTTGTCACTCAGTCAGCCGCACTTTAGGCTGAGTTTTGTAGGGGTGAGTGCACAGGGCCGTCACCCTCTAGCCTCACCATGATGAGGTGTGTTTTAAAGGGCTTTCCCAGAGTGCTGGTTTGAAGACAGGGTGCTGCGGCTGAAGGTTTTAAACCACTGGTCTAACCTTTTGGGGAATAGTGTGAACAGAATAGTGATTGGCGTTGGCTCATTTGTTAATTTACTGTGGAAACATTTATAGACTTCCTCTGTGCCAGGCACTGTAATTGGCACTGTGATGAAAGTGGGATAAGAAATGGTCCTTTCTTCATACTTCCTTTCTTCAGGGAGCTCACACTGGGAGAGATGGTATCAAACAACCAAATATGATGAAAAACGACAATTGCTCTAATAAATGTGTATACAGAGTTCTATCCAAGGAAGCAGAGAAGAGGGGTGGATTAGTTCTGCCTTAAGGAAGAAGGCATCGACTTCCAAAAACTCATTACAGAAAATGAGTTGCTAGATTTTGGCAAGATACATGAGCTGATGAGATGGGGCAGTCAGGTCCAAGGGGCGTATGGACTGGAGGAGGACTGCATGCAAGTTCCACTACTCCAGAAGGAAGGTGGTGAACTAAGCCACTATTCTATGGGAAGGAGGAGACAGTGTCAAGAGATACTTTTAAGTTTTAATAGAAATAACATGGCGATTATGGATGTGGAGAGTGGGGAAGCTGGCAGGTTCAATAATAACTTTGATTTTTTAGTATGAAAAATTGAGGGTTGCTGTGCTGGTGGAATGTGCATAAGGCTGAATATCCTCATGTTCAGTCGTTCGCTTTGGGAAAAAATGGTAAATGCAGTTTTACTTTGAGTTTTAAAGTTTATATTTTTTGGGGGGGGATATATGCCTTTTTTCCACAGGTCTTATCAGAGTTAGACATCATGGTTCCACTACAACTATTGATAAGTATGTTTTCTGATGGAGTTAATTCTGTTAAAGAACTGGCAAATCAAAGAAAATCAAGAGTCAGTGAACTGGCAGGGAACCTTGCAGCTCGAAGGGTAATTATTGCCACAATTGTTCTTATTTGTTAAGATTTTGTCAATTCTACTGGCTCCAAAAGTAGCATCAAAATAAACTTCTCTGAAAATGCTCTTTCATCCCATCTCACTCTGTTAATCTTTTCAATACATTAAATCATAGAAATCATTGTTTAAGATATGTTTCATATAATCATGGTCAATAAATTATTGAGTTTTTCTCCTGCTCATACTTGTTAGCTATCTCTTACCCTTGATAAAAGCAAAAAGAGTTAGCTTGGAGGTATTATTCCTTTTTTTTTTTCCTTTTGGTCTCCTGATGAACAACAATTCTTTACCAGCTGTTTGGCAGATGAGTGCTTCACTTTGGGGATGAGAAGTTGGGATGTTTTGTTCTATCATGTTTTGAGAAGATGTGATTGTCTGATGGGGACTGTGAGTGATGTTGTCACTGTGGACCCATTGAGCCCATTTTTTTTTTTTTTTTTGGACCCTTTAGTACCTTTGTGAATGAGAAAAGTCAACATAGTCTGGGCTAAAGTGTAGGAAAACTATTGGGACTGTTTGTTATGTTGGAGCAGCACCTCAGAGAGCTTCTGTTGATGTGTTGATATTCCCAAATAAGCATCAGTTCTGGCCAGGTTCACTGTCATGGGATGGTAAGCAGGTACTATGCTCAACTTGCCCTTATCAGCCTCCCCATACCATTTTCCCACTATCATTCCTACCTGATGTTTAGGGATTAGGAAATAAGTCAAAGTCATGGGATCATAGTTTGCATCCAGTGCTTTCTTTTTATTTTAATCATTACTTTTTTTTCTCATCTGCCTCATAGGAACCAGCTGGCAAACATTTATATTTTGTTTCTTTTTTCCGTAATCTTTAGTTGACTAGTTGGTGTCTTCTACTGGGCAATGTGTTCACAAGAACGGTGTGAGGCATTTGGAGAAGAACTCATTATCCTCATTTTATCAATACTTAACCTGAGGTTGAGTGGGCTGAAGTGATTTGCCCTAGATAACACTGTCAATATCCAGGTATTCTGGTTCTTGATGGGGTACTCTTTTTTTATTTTTTATTTTTTTTTACTCAAATATGGTACTCAGGGAACTTGCTAGTTGTTAAAGAGATTTTTTTTTTTTAAGATTTTATTTATTTACTTGAGAGAGAGAGAGTACATGAGAGGGGAGAAGGTCAGAGGGAGAAGCAGACTCCCCACTGAGCAGGGAGCCTGATGCGGGACTCGATCCCAGGACTCCAGGATCATGACCTGAGCTGAAGGCAGTCGCCCAACCAACTGGGCCAACCAGGCTCCCCTAAAGAGATTTTTAAGAGGGAACATTTCAGAGGGATATATAGTACAGATATGTCAGTAATTATCCTGCTACAGAACTTATCCCAGATGGTTCAAATGAAAGACTTTCATGTAGATTCTGCTTAATCTTCCCCATAACTCTATAGAGTTATGGGGAAGATTAAGGGAGCAGTAAGGGTTGGTGAGGCACCTAGATGCCAGTAACAACTCAGTGGGAAGCTGTTAGAACCCCAGGATGGAGGGGACAAGGAAAAGAGTTCCTAGATTCCATTAAGAGCTGAAATGTTAAGGAAAGAGAGGCTGGAAGAATGATGGAGAGACTGCCAAGACTGTAGCATCAAAGTAGGAAGGGGGTGGACATATACCTCCACCCCTCTCCCCTTCAGCTGCAGGGCTTCTACTGGTGCCCCCAATGATTGAACCTAACTAGAAACCAGCTAGCAAGAAAGCCAGGAGATACTCTGACCTTGGCATCCTTGGGCATAGAGCAGGGCAGAGGAAGGCAGTGAGGGGCTTGAAATAGGCAAATGGACAATAACCAGTACAACAGGTTTGACATCTACTGTTTACCCATGGTAGTTTAATAATTCTATTATCCAGATGCCATTCTTCTTTAACCAATCACATTAAACAGATTTTATGCTTATGATTCTAAAACTGATCTTGTAATACTTTTGTAAGGTCTTGTTTTTCAGGTTATGGTTTTAGGTAGTTTAGTTTAATTGGAAATGTGGATGGGATGAACAATATAATGGTAAAGACAGCTACCTTTATTCTTCAAGGTGCTGATATTTCATTCACCTGACCATTAGCCACAAAGTTTGGATGATTTTGTTTCATTTTTTTTTTTAATAGACATGAGCCCTCATGTCAGTGATTTTATTTCTTATTTTTATATTTTGAGAAGATCTATACTGTTTGGAAGTACTAATGTTATTGACTAAGGTAGGAAATCAGTGTGATAGCTGAAAATACCTTCCACAAGATCCCAGATATTTTATGTAGCCCTTTTGGCTTCTGTGAGTTCCTTTACACGTGTTGATGTTCTTTCTTCTAGGTGAGTGTTGCCTCTGATCCGGGCCGGCGAGTTCAGCACAATATGCTGAGTCCATTTCATAGCCCTTTCCAGAGTCCATTTCGGAGTCCTATGCGTAGTCCATTTCGTAGCCCTTTCAAGAATTTTGGACACCCAGGAGGAAGGACTATTGACTTTGATTGTGAAGATGATGAAATGAATCTAAATTGTTTCATCCTCATGTTTGATCTTCTCCTGAAGCAGGTAGCTGAAGCATGAGCTTCCTTTAGTTCTGCGGTGAAGAATAAGGGAACGCATTGTACAGTGATTCTTGCTATGTATTGGACTCTTACTTATGAAATGATGCAACATCACTCAAGACATTCTGAAACTCCTTTCGGGATTCCCAAGGGAGTCTGAAAAACACTGTATGAATATCTGCAATGATGTTGACATATGAGAATGGATGTGAATTTTAGAAACACTCTAGTATCATTAGAATTGATTCTATTGAACAAATTCGGTGAACCGAGTGATGCTATTGTTGGGAAAGGAAAGGTGCAGCTCTGTAGTGATGGGCTGAATTAAATATATTGCATAAATTGATTTTTGAAGGTAATTTCAGAAGAAACATATAAAAGTCTTTGATCAGGAGGACATTTCTTCTTAATTTTTTGTTCTGAAATAATTTCAGGCTGATGAAAGTGTTAGAAACGTACAGGGAATTCCCAAATACGCCTCCCCCAGATTGTCCAGATATTAACATTTATTATATTTCTTTCTCTCTCTCTATCTGTATATGTATGTATGAGTTGTAGAAATTTTAAAATAAACACTTGAAGGTAAGTTGCAGAGGTGATGCCCCCTTGTCCTCAAACACTTCAGTATGTAAGGACATTTTCATATATAACCAAGTACAAAATCAGGATATCAAAGTCTAGAAATTAATATTGTTGTAATACTATTATCTGTTATCTGACCCACAGAAATTAATCATTTTTTTAAATTGACATAATAATTAAATCTTTATAGTAAAAGAAAAAGATGTTTTTAATCTAGGAAACAATCCAGCATCACTCATTGCAAGTATTTGTCCTGTCTCCTTAGTCTTCTTTCATCCAGACAGTTCTTAAGTCTTTGTTCATCCTTCATGTTCTTGACATTTTTGAAGACTGCAGTCCAGTTATTTTTTAGAATGTCTCTCAATTTGAGTTTGTCTGATATCACGAATCTATTTGGGTTAAACATTTTTTGGCAGTAACGCCACTGGTGTGATGTTATATCCTTTCCAGTGCATCATATCCGGAGGCACATGGCACAATAATGTTGCCTTACTAGTGGTGATAACTTGGTTAAGGTGATTTCTCTACTCCAAAATCACTACTTTTCCCTTTGTAATTAGTAAGTAACTGGCAGGCTGAGATTTCCTTTTCTCATCAGACTTTTACCTACTAGTTTTAGCATCCAGGGATGATTCATGCCTGGATCAATCATAGTGATCCTGGTTAACAAAATGATAATTTTTAAATTTCATTATCTTTTATTAGCTGGCATTCTACCGAAGAAATAGTTTCCCTTCTCTCCCATTTCTGTATTTATTTGTTCATCTTCTTATACTTGCATGTACTCATCAATTCTTATTTTATTCAATGAGTTAAAATCTACTATTATGATTACTTGTATTTTGATGCTCATATTGTCCCATATTTGACTAGTGGGAGTTCCTTCCTTTTTTCTTTTGACATATTCCTCATCATTCTTTGAACACTTCCTTAATATCTAGCATGATAAGATGTTCCAGGCTCATTTTATATTTTCCTAGCCCCAACCTTGAAATCAGCCATTTCTCCAAGGACCCCTGGTTCCTCTTAGTGGATAATGGATAATGGTATTTAGAAACCAAGATCTGGACACTAGGTGAGGAGCAGCATTTTTTAAATGTGTAAAATCTCACAAAATGATAAGTTAAAAAAAAAAAATCTCTCTTTTAAATGTCCTGTATGATTTTAAAATTAATTCCCACTGTTTGTCTTATATTTATATTCTTTTTAAAAAAATCTGTGGAAAATAATATATACTCATGGTCTAAAATCCTTATTACCCTTAAATAACTTAATATAATTGTCAGATAGTAAAAATTATCCCCAGTTAATATACTAATGGAATATTGGACAAAGAACCAAATTCCTTCTTTTCTCTTTTCTCTTTCCTTTCCCTTTCTTTCTTTCTTTTCTTTTCTTTCTTTCTTTCTTTTTTTTTTTTTTTTTTTTTGCCTTCATTTTGATGTTTTTCAGATGGAGTTACAAGATGATGGGATCACAATGGGTTTAGAGCACAGCTTATCAAAGGACATCATTTCCATTATAAACAATGTCTTCCAAGCCCCCTGGGGGGGCTCCCACACCTGCCAGAAAGATGAAAAAGCAATTGAGTGTAACTTATGCCAGTCTAGTATTCTCTGCTATCAGCTTGCTTGTGAACTCCTGGAGAGACTAGCTCCTAAAGAAGAAAGCCGGCTTGTGGTAAGAAGTCAGAGAAATGAGAGGACTCATATCTGACCGTGGTAATGACGGTAGTAGCTGGTATAATGGGGTCTTCCTCCAGTGTCCTTGTAGGCTCCATGCTGGGCTCTATGTGAGACTGTTAAAAAGAAAGCTTTCCTGTTCCTTCTACCAACTAATTCTCTCGGGAAGGGATATGAGCTGGAGCTACATTATCCAGAATTCTGGAGTCTTGAGTTACAGTTGTTGTGCATCCATTCATATAATTTTTGTAAATAGGAAGCATTACTGGTATTCTTAAAATAACTTTTATTACAAAGTTCAGATAGCAGTAAATACTACAAAATATACATGTCAAATATCAAGTAAGTAGATAGGAAACAGATCAGGAATTCCTGGGTAACCCCAGTTTATAAAACCCATTGACTTCACCAACTACCAGTAAAGGCTTCATTTTATTTTCTGTTTTTCAAGAAAATGGTTTCAGTAGAGAACAACTAATATATACCACACATTAGCTACTCCATATGTTCGTTATTTCCTGCTTAGCCAGTTTTCATTTAAGGCACATACACATATCACCAAAATACCCTCATGCCATCAAAAGGAGGTGAACCTGAATTATTTGGGCCAGCGTTTGTTATCTTCTCTGTTTCTTCCTTTCACCTAATTTTTATCTAAGTAGAAAGTGACTTTTTTTTTTCTTCAAGATTTTATTTATTTGAGAGAGAGAGAGAGCATGACCAGGGGCAGAAGGGCAGAGGGAGAGAGAGACGCAGACGCCTGCTGAGTGCAGAGCTCAATGCCGGACTCGATCCCAGGACTTGGAGATCATGACCTGAGCCAAAGTTAGCTGCTTAACTGACTGAACCACCCTTTTCTACCCCTAAGTAGAAAGTGACTTCTTAAAAATGTTTTTTATGAGGTATAACATACATGCAGTAGAGTGTTTCTTCATTTTTAAATACCTTTCTGCCTACTAAACTTGTTTGTCCTCTGTGTTGCAAAATAACCTCCCTGGACTTTGGTCTTTCAGCGTTGTCATTGGGTAACCTCAGTACAAAACAGTCCTGGTCCTAGCGACCTAAAGTAAAATCAAGACGCTTACGCATCTAATCAGGGAGATGTTTAAATAAATGAAAAACCATTAGCGTGATAAGGGTGACAGGAGAGGTCTGAACAAGGGAACTATGGGGGCAGAGGAAGGACAGCAGATCCAGCTTGGAGGTGTGATGGGGAGGAAAGAGAGCTCCTGGGCTCATATTTGCAGGAGTGGAGTTAATGAAATGAAGGCAGTGGGGTAGAAGGACTTTTGAGACCCAGAAAACTCTTTGTGTAAGTGATCCAGAGGAAAGCAGGGAATGAGACACTCAGGAAACCTCAAGCCGTTGAGTGTTGTCGCGCAGTGAGTGAGTGAGAGGGAGTGACAGTCGGGTCCAGTAAGACGGACTTGGTCTTATTTCCCCTTCATTAAGGGCTCTGTCTGCCAGACTCAGAAGTTTGGGTTTTGTCTTGGTGAATGGGGGAATCCGGAAGGATTTAAGCAGGGTGCGGATACAATGTGATGAATTAGAGAAAAGAGAGTTTGGGGACACCCGGGGACAGGTGTCTAGTCAAGGAGCCTAGTGTGGTCACTCAGGATGGAGATGCGAAGTCTGAATGAAAGCAATGGTGGTGGCGATCAGAGCAGAGGCAGGCCTGGCGGGTTTTTAGGCAAGAGGGTCAGCAGCGTCTGGTGTTTAGCTGGTGTTGAGGTATGGGAAAGTGGAGGGCAAACCCCTGTTTTCTGGCATGGGAGCTGATAACATTGTTATTTATAGAAGAGTATTAGAGCAGCAGAGGTGGGTATGATGCAGGCACAGTCAGACATAGCAGGTTGAGATGCCTTTTAGATATCCAGGTGGGGGTTGTCCTGCCCTGTCAGGTATGTGGATCTGGTTTTTTGGAGGAAGGTCAGGAGTAGGTAAATGTTTGGAGTCGCCCACATATTGTGCTGGGATGTGTGGAATGAGAAGAGAAATGCTAGCCATGGCTAGCGTTCTGGGAAGGACCAGCTCTTAAGAGGGAAAACAGGGGAACTGAAGACTTAGAAATAAATTGAGAGGAGGCCAGAGACACGGGAAACAATGAGAAAGAGCAAGGACTCCAAAACTAAGGAAGAAGGCAGTTTAGAAAAGGAAGGAGTAGCCGATCATGTCAGGAGGAGAGAGGAAAGATACAGGACTGAAATGTGCCCAGGGAATCCCAAGAGGGAGGGTCGCCTGTGCCCTTGGGGATGGCAGTAACCATGGGTTCCCATAGCCTGTGGTTTCAGCTGAGGATGCGGCTGTGTCAGGTGCAGACTTCTGGTTCAGGGAGGGCATGAGAGGGTAAAGAGATGGAGGCAGAGGCCCTGACCCCGTCCTGTCCCTGGAGGGCTTTCTGTTTTGTGTCTGTCTTCCCAGAACCATCCTGGGAAACAGGGAGGAGTAAGCATAAGTATAGAGAAACCGCGCCATTAAACCATTCTCCCGTGCACATGATGCTTTGTCATGCACTTGTCACGGGCTGAGAATAACACATTTGGAAGCTGAAGGATTCCGTTTTCCTCTCCCAAGTGTTTATGGGAGAGATGCTCATCAGTAAAAGAGGGCTATTTCGTAGAACATTCCAAACTTCTGGGTGTCCACTGTGCGGGTCAGCCTTCTTTGCTCTTCAGTCCTCTTCCTGGGACAAGTGGGCGACAATGGGGCAGAGGGGCTAGCAGGAGGCCTGAGCTCAAGATGGGCGACACCAGTCCCTGCCATTTGAGAGGATGATTCCAGACCCACGGGTTATCAGCAGGGAACACTTTACTGTAGCAAACTGCGTGAAGTTCGCTTTACAATGTGATTTTGTGCCTTGCTCATGGGTGACCTAGGGAAAGGGTCAGGCTGAGCAAAACTGGGAATTTGGCGGAGATATTCTCCAGGGCCCTCGCAGACCCCGTGTCCCTCGGGTGCTCCATCAGTCTTGAGCCGGCTGTCAAAGAATTCTTGAAAAAAACATGTACTGGTTAAATTGTTAGCTAATAGAGTATGATTTTTGAGGAGGATATTTGAAGTGGGACTTGAAGGAAAGAAAAAGCCTGGAATTGGAGCTTAAGTAGAGATGGATATTTTAAGCGGCAGCTGTAACTAGTGCTCTCTCTCTCTCTTTTAATCTTCCCAATTTCACCTATTTCTGCAGCCGGTTTTATACATATGTATTGTATCTGACATGTAGTGTCTGTAAATACATCATGCATACTATAGTCACGTGGTGCAATCCATCTCCAGAACTTTGTCATCTTGCAAAACTGAAATTCTGTACTCACTAAACAAGAACCTCCTGTTTCCACACCTCCATTCTACTTTCTGCATCTTTGAATTTGACTACTGTAGACCCGTCATTTATCTGGAATCATGCAATAATTGTCCTTTTTAGGGCAGGCTTGTTTTACTTAGCACTGTGTCCCAAAGGGTCCCTCACATAGCAGTCAGACTTCCTTCCTTTGTAAGGCTGACTAATGTTTCACTGCGTGTATGTAACACAGTTTGTCTCTCTGTTCATGTGTCAACAGACACCTGGCTTGCCATACCTAACTCACTTTAAAGCATACATTACAGCGATTTCTGGCTCCTAAAAACTTGACGTATTCGGACAACCAGTGTGTCTATCTTTTTTTTTTTTTTTTTTAAGATTTTATTTATTTATTTATTTGACAGAGTTCATAAGTAGGCAGAGAGGCAGGCAGAGAGAGGGGGAAAAGCAGGCTCCCTGTTGAGCAGAGAGTCCGATGTGGGGCTCTATCCCAGGACCCTGACATCATGACCTGAGCCAAAGGCAGAGGCAACCCACTGAGCCACCCAGGTGCCCCATCAGTGTGTGTATCCTAATATATTACTGTGAACCCTGTATTACTCCCTGCTAGTTAAGTACTGGTACTGAACAAAATGTGCATGGATTAGAATCACTTGGTACATGGGACATGATCATAGGGAAGGCAGGCCTAGGGCGATGTAATGTTTTTGAGATTTTTCCATATCTCTTTCAAGGGAATGAAAATGTTTTAGTGACAGCTGATCCAAAGTCCCTGTAATTATTATGGAAGTGAGCTCACATTTCTTCTGAGGCAGGTGCCTTTGTCCTTCAGGGCTCAGCACAGGGCTGGGACACAGCAGGCACTCAGCAGATCTTTGTGGAGCTGAGCAGAACCATTGACATCCCCAGCAGGCTGCTCACCTGTCTGCTTGTCCTGTTTGTTCCAGGAGCCCACAGACAGCCTTGAGGATAGCCTCCTTTCTTCCAGACCAGAGTTTATTATAGGCCCTGAAGGTGAGGAGGAGGAGAATCCAGCAACCAGGCATGGGGAGAACCCAGGCGATTGCACCGAGCCCACGGAACATGCTGGTAGGTGAACTCTGGCCTATGTCAGTTAGCATGATATTGTTGTTCAGAACCCTGGTGTTTTTTAGATTACTGTCGACTTGGGCAAGTTCAAGTTTGGCTTCTCAAGTGGAGACTGGTGCAAATGACCCATTTCCCAGGATGTTACTTCTAGCAGAGCAGAGGTCACTGAGCTGCTTTCTGGCAGCACGTGCTTCTTATCAGCAGAACCCACCATGTGAGCAGCACCTTCTGCTTAAAGTGTAGCAGGTTCTTGTGGAGAAGTTGCCATGAACCAGGCTGGACGACTGAGCAGAGGGTGCCTGCACTCTGGATGGCCACTTAGGGCGTTTGGCCAAGGCAGAGTGTTTTGGGATAGAGCCGAAGGAGCTTGACCTCATGCAGCTTCTGTCCCTAGGGGCTCTACCTGGTCTCTGGACAGGCTCACACTGTCTAGCAGAATGTTTTGTGCTCTGAGGCTGGTTGGCTTTGCGCAGAGCTAGAGGAAGGATGGCCTCTTTCTGGTTTGCTTGCAGGCTATGTGTGGCCTAATTAGGGGCTGCAGAATGGCAGGCAGGCTGGGAATCCTACTCTAGCTTTTCATAGTCTGAAGGAGTTTGGGGAATTTCATATGTGAGCCCATGTGCCTTTGGGGAAGCTTGATTTCTAGATCTGCACTGTGGCAATTTGGGAATTTGTACAGGACCTGGCATAAACATGACTCATTTTTTATCTTCCTGCTTCCATTATCTTGAACCAGGTAGCTCACCCCCAGAACCAAAGTTTGGGAATTCTGGGCTTTCCGTCATTCCTTCAGCGAGCATCGAACAGTGACTCTGGGCTGCATTACAGCCCTGGGTCTGAGTAAGACATTAGTCTCATTAGTTTGAAATGCTTGGTCAGAACTAACTGCTTCTGTGTTAGTTGTGCACATGACCAGCTGAGTGTGAATATCTTGGATCACTCTGTTTAGAACCGCGGAAAACTAAAAATGGAAAATACCCCTGAGATGACCTACTTCATTGGTTCTCAGCATGTCCTTGGAGTTGTGCAACCTCTGTGTTGTTTCCTTTGGACCTTCCTTATTTGGGGTGGTGAAGGGTGGGGAGACAGGGGCAAGTCCTGACCAACAGCCCCGGCTGCCCGCCCTCTTCACCCCGAGTGTGCTCACCTGCTCTATTTCATACGTTGGAGTTCTAAGTGAGTTTTTTTTTTTAACCCAAATCACCCATAGAATAAAGCTTGGAAACCTGTTGATCTAATTCAGCCGTCTCACTTTGCACATGAGGAAAAGACATCCCAGGTGGGTTAAACGTGCCCTGGTGGTGCAGCTTGTAGCCCTCCTTCCTGATTTACGCTTTAGGCTTATGTGTGGCTCCAGGCTGTAATGGAACATCGGGACCGTCTGAGGAGTTGAAACAGAATGAATGAGCTCCACCACCCACCCCCAGTTCTGTGTGGAGCTGGGGCAGAGATCTGGGAACTGGAACTCCAAATACTGAACAACTAGTTGGTGGCAGGATTGAGACTTGAAGCCGGGTGTCCTGGATAACTTGGAATTAATGCCTTTCTGAGACCCGGGCCTAGGGCTTGTTTCAGTCAGGCATTAATGCCTAAAGGAAGCAAGGATGTCACTTAGGATCCAATAACCTGTACTCTTTGTATATAAATATATTTTTTAAACCCACGATGGCACACAAATCACTTAACCGCTCCTTTTATTTATTCAGAGCGTTTTATATGAACAGTGGTTAAAATAAAGCAATTTTTTGTATGAATGACTCTTCTCCTTGCTTAAACATCTGCTCTGTTCATCTCCCTCAAACACGACTTCAGCCTGTGGTCTATTTTCCTGCCTTTTTTCCCTGCTGTGTTGCAGGTCACAGTTATAAATTGTCTCTGCCTTAATCTTCCTCCAAGACCAGCGTTCCCTGCTGCTCTGAGCCCAGTCCCGCTTCTGCTCTGTGGGCCTCCAGGCCGTGGTCTTGAGCTCCTCTGTCAGAGCAAACGTGTTCGATCAACATGTGTTCTGTGATTCCTCCTTCCTTTCAGACTGTTTCCTGTTTCTGCTTTTGTGGCCTGGTGCCCATTTCTTATAGCTTTTAGATATATCCTCCACTAAAAATACTTTTAAAACTCTCACACTTTCTAGAAAAAATAGACTCAAGGGTCGGTAACAAGTATTTAAAATACATGAAAGCAGAACTTTTAGTATATACTCCAAGAGAGCTGATTAGTATATACTCCAAGAGAGCTCAACTCCCATTGTCTCTGGTTCCAGGGATTGCCAAAACTTAGAACGGTGATTTGAAAATGTTTTACACTAGTGTCTGCATCTGGTTAACTTGTGAATTCTTTTCCCCAGCACGTCTCAGGTACTATATATTGCCATCCTACCTGCAGGGGCAAAGGTATTAGAGAGACTCACAAGAAGATTAAAACCATGAGTAGTTGTTCTGATTTGAATATGCCTAGCTTCTTTCAGACAGTCCCTTTGACATGGTTCCATGGGATAAATTCTTCCTTAGGTGCTAATACAACTTGAACATCTCCTTAAGACGTTCTTATCTCCCTTTCAATAAGAAAGGTGTAACTAGCCAAAGGCCAGGCCCCTTCAGTGGCAACAGAACTCCCTGCCCACAGGAGCACAGGACCAGGCTGGGGTTGCTTTAGGGAGCCAAGGACATCTGAATATATATGGTGGGCTACATGGAAGCTGAGAGCCCTGAATCTAGAAGGTTTCCTGCTCTGGCATCACAGAAGGGGTATATGCCACCTTGGAGAAGCAAATAAAAATATTGCACAAATGCCTTTTATTTATTTATTTTTTTAAAAGACTTTATTTATTTATTTGCCAGAGACAGAGGGAGAGAGAGCGCGAGCACAGGCAGACAAAGAGGCAGGCAGAGGCAGAGGGAGAAGCAGGCTCCCTGCCGAGCAAGGAGCCCGATGTGGGACTCGATCCCAGGACCCTGGGATCATGACCCGAGCCGAAGGCAGCTGCTTAACCAACTGAGCCACCCAGGCATCCCACAAAATGCCTTTTAACATATCGTGTCTTTATTTTCAGTCCTTTTGGTTTTATGGTCTTGATCAGGTCATGAGTGGTGGGGTAAAGGAAAAACTAGGCTAACCCTCGTGTAATTATTTCTTTCCAGCAATAAAGAATGACACTGAGAGAAAGTTTTGCTACCAACAGCTTCCTGTAACTTTGAGGCTAATATACACCATTTTCCAGGTATTTTTTTTTGACATATTTTTGACGTATTTTGACGCTCTTTTAGATAACTCAATAGTAACCATGTGTTTCTTCGTGTAGGAAATGGCAAAGTTTGAAGAGCCAGACATCCTTTTTAACATGCTCAATTGCCTGAAGATTCTCTGTCTACATGGAGAGTGTTTATACATTGCTAGAAAAGACCATCCTCAGTTTTTAGCTTACATTCAGGATCATATGTTGATTGCAAGGTATGTCATCCTAGCAGGTTTTTGTTGTTGTTGTTTATATTTTAGGCTTTAGTTGTGAAAATCAATGTCAGGACAAGACTTACCAACTCATTTGGGCCACTCCTATTAGCCAGGACAAGCTGCCTATGGGAATAACTTTCATTTCTTTTGCCAAGTCTAACATTTAAGTATGTCAACATGAAGAATAGTAATTTGTTTTGCTAGACACTGTGGAAATAGAGATGGCAAAATAAGGATTATTTGTTTTATCAGTTGTTGGACATCTTAACGGTATAGTGTCCCTTAGAAAAATGTCAACATTACTAAATCACTATTTATGTTGTATCATGTAGTATAATATTAATACCAAAGACTTATTTGATTTCTTACTTGAAGTAGAACTTCCAATAGACACCAAAAACCTCTCCACATATGATATAGTATTTTTAGAGACTGCAGAAGCATTTTGAGAAAAACAATAAAATATTGTCCTGGATTTAGATAATGTTTTCTGCTTAGGAAGAAAATAACTCAAAGTAACTATTAGAGTCTTCCTGAAGGTAAGTCAGAAAAATAGTATCCTCATTTAAATGTAAGAGAATGAGGTGGTAAGAAGAAAGAAGAAGTTGGCTTGGTTAACTTGGTGACAAAACTGACTTGAGACTCTGTCTTTTCACACATTTTTTCCCTTTGTTTATCCATTCATTCAACAGATATCACTGGGGGCTTGATATATATAGATTATCATCCTAGGTACTTTGGGAATTTGCAGTCTAGTTTGGAAGGGGGTGAATGTTATTTATACAGAAGGTGACCACACAATTTATTCTTCACATTATTTACTTTTGAGAGTGAAGAAGGAGTGCTCTTCATAATAGCCTCAAACAACTAGTATAATGTAGACCAAGATCTTGGATAAACCAAAATACTTGGTTTCAATGTCCATTTGGATGGGCATTGAGAGGATGTCAAGGATTTTTAGGATAAAGATCTGAAAATATTTATGGTCAGTGAAAGGGATCAGAGGAAAGGGAGTAGCTGGTAGAGTGAGGTCCTGGAAGACAAGAATATATGATCAAGAATGAAGGGTGGGCAGAAGAGAGGAGGGAGGTTCTTTTCTTTGAAAGGAGATATATTTTAAGGAAAAGAGAAAGTGTCAAGAGAAGCTCATTACTGAACCTTAAGAGTAGTGTGTCCTGATGTCTTTTCTTGAGAGGGAAGAGAATAGAGATTATGTTCGGAGCTCAAGGAACATGGAAAAATGTATGGAATCGCTCATGGAGGAACTCAGTAGGGTGTCAACAAGAAGTAATCTAAGACTGGCCTGCTGCCGTGTCGAGCTGAGTTTAGCTAGCACCAGCTTGTGGTAGAAATTAGTAGGGATTAGTAGGACCAAGTTAGTGCGGGGGCCTGGGAGTGGATGAGAAAAGGGGGGCAATGTAGGTTTATTCAGGAGTAGGAATTTGTGATTTGATTATGGTGGAAGTGGGGACGAGGAATTTTGCAGGAGGACATGGTTGCCTCTGAGATCCAGTCTAAGATGGGAGGCATATGAAATCAGAAGAGGATTGATGTTTGGAAGAAGAATATGAAAAAGAGGGAAAAGAAGTCTTAGTCAGGATTAGGAGTATCTTGGGTGGGGACACTGTTCAACCCAGTACAGAACATAGAATGGAAAAAGTGGAGAGTCTGCAAAAGTTTCCTCATGATAAAATGGGAGTTCTACAGGTGGAATGGGAGGAGCCGGTAGAAGGGTAGGCCCGGCTGACTTGGATGTGGGGAAGAGTAGGACTGATCTACAGATAGATGAACAAGTCCAGGCAAAAGCCATGAAGGAGTAGGATTGGGAGTTAGGCAGAAGCTCTCTTCATTCTCTGGAGTGGGACTACTAAGTAGGCCAACTTTTGTTGTTAAAATAGCCTCTATCGAGGGTGCCAGGGTGGCTCAGTTCATTAAGCGTCTGACTCTTTTTTTTTTTTAATTTTTAAAAATTTTTTTAAAAATTGGTTTTTTTTCCTCAGTGTTCCAAAATTCATTGTTTATGCACCATACCCAGTGCTTCATGCAATACGTGCCCTCCATGATACCCACCACCAGGCTCATCCAACTCTCCACCTCCCTTCCCTCCAAAACCCTCAGTTTGTTTCTCAGAGTCCACAGTCTCTCATGGTTTGTCTCTCCCTCCGATTTCCCCCAACTCCCTTCTCCTCTCCATCTCCTAATGTCCTCTGTGTTATTCTTTATGCTCCACAAGTAAGTGAAACCATATGATAATTGACTCTCTTTGCTTGACTTATTTCACTCAGCATAATCTCTTCCAGTCCTGTCCATGTTGATACAAAAGTTGGGTATTCATCCTTCCTGATGGAGGCATAATACTCCATTGTGTATATGGACCATATCTTCTTTATCCACCCATCCATTGAAGGGCATCTTGGTTCTTTTTACAGTTTGGCAACTGTGGCTTTTGCTGCTATGAACATTGGGGTACAGATGGCCTTTTTCACTACATCTGTATCTTTGGGTTAAATAGCCAGTAGTGCAATTGCCAGGCCATAAGGTAGTTCTATTTTTAATTTCTTAAGGAATCCCCGCACAGTTTCCCAAAGTGGCTGCACCAACTTGCATTCCCCCAACAGTGTACGAGGATTCCCCTTTCTCCATATCTTCTCCAAGAGTTGTTGCTTACTGTCTTGTTAATTTTGGCCATTCTAACTGGTGTAAGGTGATATCTCAAGTGTGGTTTTGATTTGAATCTCCCTGATGGCTAATGATGATGAACATTTTTTCATGTGTCTGTTAGCCATTTGTATGTCTTCTTTGAAGAGGTATCTGTTCATGTCTTCTGCCCATTGTTTGACGTGATTATCTGTTTTGTGTGTGTTGAGTTTGAGGAGTTCTTTATGATCTTGGATATCATATCAGCCCTTTGTCTGTAGTATCATTTGCGAATATCTTTTCCCATTCCGTGGGTTGTCTCCCAGTTTTGTTGACTGTTTCCTTTGCTGTGCAGAAGCTTCTGATCTTGATGAAGTCCCAAAAGTTCATTCTCACTTTTGTTTCCTTCTCCTTCATTATACATAAACAAAATGGATAAAAGACTTCAACGTGAGGCAGGAATCTATCAAAATCCTAGAGGAGAACATAAGCAGTAACCTCTTCAACATCAGGCACAGGAACTTCTTTCAAGTGTCTGACTCTTGATTTCAGCTCAGGTCATGATCTTATCAGGGTCTTGAGATCAAGACCTGGGCAGCTCATTGAGCATGGAGCCTGCTTGAGATTCTCTCTTTCTCTCTTTCTGTCCCTCTGCCCTGCCCCTGCCAAACAAACAAACAAACAAACAAACAAACAAGTAAATAAAGGCAGCCTCTACAGGACATTTCCCCAGGCCCCATGAATTGCTGGTGCTGTGGGATTTCTGGCTCAGCCTTTGAGCTACATAACCCAATTTTTTCTTCAAAGTACTACCCTGACACAAAAGCCATGATGAAAAATCAAGGGATCTGGGGAAGGACACTACCTTCCTGATTTCAAAGAAGGCTGCCCTAGAGAATTGGGAAAGCCCTAGGGAACTGGTGAAATCCAGGCTTTTTTGTCACTGGGATGGTTTTCTAGCAGTGCTACATATAGTTTGTTTCCTTCAACTACCTTGATCAACCCAGTTTTGTGTTCTCTCTTATGATAAGGAAGGGAAGGACCTTGACTGACAGCCCTGCCAGTTAGTGGAGATAGAAATAGAGTTGTTCTTTGCTAGAAAAAGAGGAGAGGCTGCTGGGCAGGCAAACACAATAAATCTCTCCAGATATTCACTATAAGAAAATTTTTTTAAAAATCACTTTTAGGGGCACCTGTGTGGCTCAGTTGGTTGAGCAACTGCCTTCGGCTCAGGTCATGATCCCGGACTTCCAGGATTGAGTCCCACATCAGGCTCCCAGCTCCTTGGGGAGTCTGCTTCTCCCTCTGACCTTCTCCTTTCTCGTGCTTTCTCTCACTCATTCTCCCTCAAATAAATAAATAAAATCTTTTAAAAAATCACTTTTTACCATATAATCTTAACAGAACTAATATCAATTTTGTATATTTTTAAGTCATTGCTCATTTATATACTTGAATTTCTAATATATAATTTTTATTTTTTATATTAAAATATAGTATTAAGTAGTGTTTTTCTGTGTTGTTACATAAAAGCAATTTCTTTAAGAAAATGAACAGAACAGATTTAGGAAAGGTTTATCAGAGGTTTATAGTCTTGTGGATGAGTGTCAGAAAGCATCCCTACCAGCTGCCTGTTAACGAAAGATCCCATAAACTGAGATGATTGTGTTTGCTTTCTAGAAAGGTTATCATAACAGTAACCACTTTGCTTCTTGCTTCCTCAGCCTGTGGAGAGTCGTCAAATCTGAGTTCTCCCAGCTATCTTCTTTGGCAGTTCCTCTGCTTCTCCATGCTTTGTCACTTCCTCATGGTGCTGACATCTTCTGGACAATCATAAATGGCAATTTCAACAGCAAAGACTGGAAGATGAGGTTTGAAGCAGGTACCTCTGTATTAGCTTAAAAATTCTCTGGGGGGGGGGTCACACGGTAAACCAGATGTCAAGTCACGATGTCTCTTGTTGACCCTCCTTTCTTTCTATATTTCTTTTAAAAATTTTATTATTTACTTATTTATTTATTTAGAGGGAGAGAGGGAGAGCATGCACACAAGTGGGGAGACACGGGGAGGGAGAGAGAATCTCAACCAGACAAACAGACTCTGCACTGATTGCAGAGCCTGATGCAGGGCTTGAGATCATGACCTGAGCCAAAATTAAGAGTTGGATGCTCAACTGACTGAGCCACCCAGGTGTCCCTTCTCCTTTCTTTTTAAAGAGTACTGCCTTCCTTGATAGTGTTCTTTGGTGATTCTACTTAACTGAACTTGCTTTCTAATAGTATTTTGCTTTATAATAGTATTTTGCAGAGTGGTCCTTAGGTAGGATGGCCCTGTTCAGGTCTTCCTAGGATAGTCCTAGTTTATGCCTGTTGTCCAGGTGTAGTTATTAATTGTATGCTTGTTTACTCTCAAATGGATCCTGGCTTGAATGATAAATTATACAGTTAACATGATACCTGATATTATGTAGTCAATATAATATATAATATGACATAATGCAATAAGTTACTTGTATCAAAGTAACTGGGAGTGTTCCTTAAACACACAGGTGGTTGGGCCCCACTCCTAGACCTACTGAATTAGAATCTTATGGGGTAAGGCCAGGAATATACATTTTTAACAAGGTTTCCAGGTAATTCAGTGATGTTTGAGAATCTCTGCTGTTAGACCCTTTCTGCTGAAGCATCAGGATCAAGTCTGGGGCAGTGATGGGTATGATTTCCTGGTGCTGAGAATGGCAAGTTCTCAAAGGAATATGGTAAGGAAGGAACCTGGGCATGTTCTCTTAGCCCCGCATCGGCTGCCTTCATTGTCACCCCAGTCTGCTAGGACTCCCATCCTTGGGAGCAGCAAGGAGGGCCTGCAATGCTGTGGTGTTCAGAATGGTTCTCTGTGTTTCAGCGTCTCCAAAATGTGACCAAGGAACGGAAGTTCCATTAGGTGGGTTAACTATGACACCTTCGCTAATACCACTGTCTGGGGGCACTTAAACAACAGACATTTATTTTCTCACAGTTCTGGATGCTGGGAAGTCCAAGATCAAGGTGCCAGGAGCATACGGTTCCTCAGGGTATTAGGCGGTCCAGAATCTAAAGCGAGGTCTGGCACCTCCTGTTTCCCTGTATGGTCTGCAGAAGGGCCTGGAATGGACAAAGAAATGAGCATGGAGGCATTTTGAGTATTTTGAAGTATAGTTTGAATTAAACAATGAGGAAGACCATTAAAAAAAAAAAAAAAGACAACCCACAGTTAAATCAAGGCTGCCCAGCAGAAAAGTACAGTACGAGGTAGAAACGGTCTCTGTCACACAGATAAAATGGGACATTCAAGAAGGCGGCATCAGAATTTCCTTTTGGGGGGCACCCGGGTGGCTCAGTGGGTTAAGTTTCTGCCTTTGTTTCAGGTCATGATCTCAGGTTCCTGGGATTGAGTCCCGCATCGGGCTCTCTGCTTAGTGGAGAGCCCGCTTCCCCCTCTCTCTCTGCCTGCCTCTCTAATTACTTGTGATCTCTCTCTGTGAAATGAACAAATAAAAAAAAAAATCTTAAAAAAAAACAAAAAAGAATTTCCTTTTGGTTTCTCAAAGCAGGGTGTGGGGGACCCAGAGTTGACTTTTTCTTTGTGGGTTCCATTCTTGTCTAAGTAAGTGTCCGGTTTTTTGTTTTTTTGTTTTTTTGTCCTCTCCTTTTACACTGCAGTGGAAAAAGTGGCTGTAATTTGTAGATTTTTGGATATTCACTCAGTGACCAAAAACCACCTGCTGAAGTACTCCCTGGCACATGCCTTCTGCTGCTTTCTCACAGCTGTGGAGGATGTCAACCCAGCGGTGGCTACCAGGGCCGGTCTCCTGCTTGACACCATAAAGAGGCCAGCATTGCAGGTGACGTCCCTTGGATGTGTGTTGTGTGCTCTGTGGACGGTGCTCTCCTGAGCACATACAGAGCTGATGATGAGGACCGCAAGAATGGGGGAGTTTCTAATGGGAAAAAAAATCCCAGAAACACACCTTACTAAAGACCCCTTGTTCTTATCTCTTACTACTTTCTTTTTAATCTTTGTCTGTATGGTGAAAACACTTTTGACAGAGACAGGAATTGTATAATGTTATTTTTTGTGGCAGATTTGTGAACTCAGCTGGTTAATCTTGTACTATGTAGCTGGTCCCTGGGCTGGGAGCTCTTGTCATTAGAGACTAGACACTAAGAGAAATCATCTCTGTGACGAATTATAATATAAAGCAAAGCAAGATCTGAGAAGGCAAATACACCAACTAAAATGAAAGTCAAAACAACATGAAATACGAGACCTGGAGAGAGCTCCTTATTTATTTTATTTGTCACCTTAATTTTATAATTGAAGAAACCAGGTCTCAGAGAGGTAACGTGACTCGTTAAAGGACACAGAGCGAGTTAGTGGAAGAACCGAGACTAGAACCTCCGAAGTCCTGATCTCCTGATTTCCCACATTGGCTCCCGACTTATTACAGTGTTGTTATAATGAAAACTAATAATAATGGCAAAAGCTAAAATTTGTCAAACAGATACTGTCTTTCCAGGACAGTGGGTTAAGTGTCTGATCTCCATTGTCTTATTTAATCCCCACAATAACCTTGTGGGTTCCCATTTTACAGATAGAGAAGCCGAGGGTTGGAAGGGGTAGAGTAGGTCGCTTTTTCAGGGTCACGTGGTTAGTATGTGGCAGAACAGACTCAGGTTGTGAGTCATAATATAGTCCACATTCTTGACTGTAACTGTGTCTATACCCTGCTTCCCCTAAAAGAGACCAAGAAGAAAGGATCTGGGCAATTCGGTGGTTCGGCTGACTGTGGACCCACAGCCTCCCTTATAAAAATTCCCAGTTGTCTTCTGGATACTCCGTTGGTCTTAAAGACTAGGTAGTCTTCCAGCCCAGCGCCTGGAACATATGAGGCACTCAGTAGTTGAGAGTTGAACAAATTAATAGAATGCTTGGATGAATTACGGTTTTTAGGTTTCATTCAGTTAGGAAAGGGGGAATGGTAAGCAGAGTCATACACTGGAGAAATGGATGGTCAGTTTAGTCCTACTTGATTTTTTAAGATTCTGTGTGCCACTCACATTCCAAGAAGACAAAATGAGTTTACTTTCTTTTAGAACCATGGCATTTAGCATTGAAAGGAAATTAGAAACTTGTATTGTGTATTCTCAAATGTAGCTTTGGAAGTATGCTTCTTTTAATAGAAACTACAGACATTGAAAAAAGAAACATTGGTTTGAGAGCATTTGGATTAAATGGTTATTAATGAATGCATCTGAAAACCAATAACCTACATTTAGTGTAGATTTCTGAACTAGAATTTAAGAGGTATTCTACAATTGGGAGAAATTCCTCTTCTGCATTTTATTTCTACCAAACTTGCAATCAAAGAAAATTTCAATCAGATCATTCCACATTATACGTATGGAGCAAGGAGGTTTTGTCTTGTTTCACTGACTTTGCTTAATGTATTTGCTTTGAAGGAACTTAGATGTTTATGTCTGACTTAAACTTTCTTCCCCCTCTCTGCCCCAGGGTCTGTGTCTCTGTCTTGATTTCCAGTTTGATACTGTGGTTAAAGACAGACCCACAATACTGAGCAAACTTTTACTCCTGCATTTTCTTAAGCAAGATATTCCTGCCTTGAGCTGGGAGTTCTTTGTCAACAGATTTGAGACCCTTTCTTTGGAAGCCCAGCTACATTTGGATTGTAACAAAGAATTTCCTTTTCCTACAAGTAAGCAAAACAAAGAACTTGCTTTAAACAGCCATAGTTCCTATTCTTACATCTGCTAGATAAGCAGACCATACTCTGCATGTAGCCTAATTTCCCATTATGGAGGACGCTCTTACTTCATGAACTCAGTTTATTAAATATTTATTGAGTAACGCTGTAGTAATCTGTAGATCAACTGGTTTCTGGCATTCCAAAAGCAAAACCCTTTGCATTTCTTTGAGGACCTATGGTGACCCATTATGACTGTGTGTTCCTTAAATATGATTCAGTAGTCATGTTCACAGTGTTTGTGAGCAATTTTGTGAGATACATTCGCATCTCACAAATTCACCCTTGCATGCTTGTTAGTTACCTACAGCTCTAAATAGATGGGAAAAGTGGGTCAGTCAACTGTGTCTCCAGTGATGATAAAAACTTTAGACAATGTAATCTTATGGTCTAAGTAAGAAGACTCACAGGCAATAGTCGTGATAGACAGTAGTGATGATTTTTTTCTATGACTCACCACGAATGATTCATGTGTCCACGAAAGACGTACTTTAATCCTGAAAATATACACAGCTGGGTTATTTCAAGCTCGTTGTGTCCGTTAAAGAAAATAATGTCTGATTCTTTTTGCAAAGCTATCACGGCTGTAAGGACCAATGTTGCTAACCTCAGTGACGCAGCATTGTGGAAGATCAAGAGGGCTCGTTTTGCGAGGAACCGCCAGAAGAGTGTGCGTTCTCTGAGAGACAGCGTGAAGGGGCCTGTGGAATCCAAGAGGGCACTCTCCCTCCCCGAGACCTTAACCTCCAAAATTCGTTGAGTATCTTCTTCCCTCCTTCCTTTAAATCTGTTTAATGTCTTTCTGAGGCTGACTTGTCCTGTTGAATGTTCATAGAGTAACTTATTTAGTCAACAGAGCTCCTTCACTAGGTTAGGGCTTCAGATTCCCTAGAGGGTCACCCCAAGAATGTCAGTGCCCTGGTGGGGGGCTTTGTCCAGTGTGTGGGTGAAGCAAAGCCCTGGTCCAGCAGTAGAAGGCAGCAAATCCACTCATGCCTGGCCAGAAACGTAGACGCAGCCTCTCTGCTCCTGAGTCCTAGGACAGGAAGGGGGATACCACCAGTCCTGGAACCTGAGAGCTTCCTGGAAAAGAGCAGGACAGGCCAGACCCCATGGCAGCTGAGGTGACAGGGTGGAAGTGTGGAATGCATTTGCTTTTCACGTATGATGGAGACAGCTGAACAAGCTCCCACAAGAACCAAAAATAATGGTTGCTTTTGAAAAGAAAACACCAGGTTGAGGAGAAGTTGAATTTCTGTGCAGCTTCACCAGATTATTTATAAATAAAAATAAGCTTCGTTGCCAATTAAAAAAAAAAAAAGACCCTGTATGCTTGTTTTGTAAAGGTCTTTCTTTATATGGCACTTTGAAAGAGAGCACAATTTTCCCTTAATTACCAAATGACTAAATGAACCCTAATGATCAGCAAAGGCTCATGAATGGCAAATAATTAAAATTTCATAACTAAATCACCATGTTAGTGAATAAGTATATTTAAATATGGTACTTGTGAAATTTGTCAAGTGATTTTATTTTTAAATAACTGCTGTGAAATTCATCACATAACACTCTAAAACATACCTCTTGTCCTGTCAGAAGTGGAAAGGTTTGCTTTTTCCATTGGCATTTATTGGAAGACAGCCTCGTATAACATAATCATTTTTAATCACAAATATGATTTGATTTTTTTTATTGCATTTTATCTCTATTTTAGACAAGCTATGAAAATGTGGTATTGTGAACTTTGGGAGAAGTCAATGAAAGCCCTTTAAGTGATCAGTAACTCAGTTTTTCAGGGAACAAAAATTCTAGCAAGTGGTCATTTAAGAATAACCCGCAGGAATTCTAGGCCCCAGAGGAGACCGAATCAGATCCTAGAAACCAATACCTAGATGAAATAAATTACAATTTCTATGAATTTCCCAGCTCTTTTATAACTTAACCAGCCACTTGGGGATATCAGGGTTACTTATTGTCCTTTCTCGCTACTTGATTCACATGACAATTTTGAAGATTAAGAATGGAAATAACATGAAAGAATGTTCTGGAAAGTCACATAAAACCACAAAGCTTTTGTGACGCAAACATCTTTTCTGCGATGTTAATGACAAGTAGGAAAACGAAACTTAAACCTGCCCCTCCTATCCAGTGAGTTAGCACTGAGTGTGTTTTCTAGGCTCAAGTTGTTTTTAATGCTTATTTCAATAGAGTTGTTGTTGATTTTTAAGCCATGAGGTTGACCAGGCATGAGCAGTCTGCTCCGGCTCTCGGTGGGACACGCGAACACACACCAGGTGGGTACTTCTGACGTGCAAGGGCCGTGTGCAAGTGTCTATCCCAGGTGGTCAAGGTGAAGGATACAGTGTCTCTAAATGGGCCAGAGTGCTAGATTTAGGACTTGCAAACTTGAAGGGTCCTACCCCAGATGCTCAGGCATTTGAGCCCCTGACCTAGCAATTCTTTCTATCTTACTAGGGGCAGATGACCTTGGATCCCATTAACTTGTGGTCCAGTAAGAGCTATCATGTTACCCGAATATGCACTTTTCCCCAGAGAGCCAATACGACCAGACCTATACATAGTACTTCTATTTGTATGTGTCTTTACACATAGAAATATTATGTTCATATATATCCGCTCTAGGAAAAACATAACATTTCATTGACATTTTCAGAGGTTATACATTTGAGCCACCATCATTCACTCATCCCCGTAGCCATTCTTGATTCTTTGCAACTCTACCTGCATTTCTGTGTCTCAGAGAAAGGAGGATTTCGATTGTTTGGAGACCAAAGGGTCATATTCGACTCGCTACAGTGTAACTACCGTTCCGTGTCCCATGAGAGATTATAGTTTATCATGAAGGATCCTAAGGGTTGAAGGGGCTCAGCCAAGGCTGTCACAGACCGAACGTTAGCTCCACAAATGGTGGCACGGTGTATTGGGAAGATTGCGTAGGGTTCTGAATAGGTGCTTATTGTTCCAATTTTAGTATATGTGCTGCCGAAGCGAGCACCTGAATAGGTGCTTATTTGTCGACAGCAAACTTGGTAACTGCCACCTGTGTATCATGCTATAGAACATTTGGTTTTTCATCTAAGAATAGTTTTAAGAGTGGCCTCAGAAGGAGAATTTCAAGTAAGGAGGTTTTCAAATCACGTACACTAAGTGTTACAAGCATGACGCCAGAAAGAGCAGTAGCTGGGGGTGGGGGTGGGGGGAAGAGAAGGCCCCAAAGATTATGGATGCCAACAGCAGGTGTTGGCCAGAGTGGGTTTTCTCTTCTAAAATTGTTGAGACAGAAGGATTAGCAAGCCTTTGGCCGAGTCCGTCTGCCTTGTTTTCTGCGTCACTCAGGCCTCAGCTCTACTGGGATTAGAAGGAGAGTAAAAGTGCGAACTTCTGAGCCTGAGCTCCGCGACAATGTGAAGTCCGTCTAGGTCCCCTTCAGTGAGGTCTTTTTGAGATGATCTTAAGCAGTTTCATAAATTATCTTTATTTTACCCCATCTTTTCTTTTTGTCCTAAGGCTTATTTGAATTAATTATTCAATTAAAGTCTTTACTTATTCTCATTTACCATTTTCACAATCTAAAAGAGTCTTCTCACATCTCTTTGGGAAAATGGATACATATGTTTCCTGAAGTTTAAAAAAAAAAAAAAAAAAAAAGGCTTTAGGCTTCTACTTGTCTTACCAAAAGGGACCAGATGGAAATGGGGCTGACTGTGGGCATTGTGTATATTAAATATAATGTTAAAGCTTCTGGAAAGATAATTTACACAACACAGCATAATAAAAACTTGTGTAGATTTGGAAGTAGCTGGCTTACTTTATAAGGTCCTTTCAGACTAGTTTCTCATTTTTGCATTATTATTTACTAGACAGTAAATTTATTTTTATTTTTATTTTTTTTTTAAGATTTTATTTATTTATTTGACAGAGAGAAATCACAAGTAGATGGAGAGGCAGGCAGAGAGAGAGAGAGAGAGGGAAGCAGGCTCCCCGCTGAGCAGGGAACCCGATGTGGGACTCGATCTCAGGACTCTGAGATCATGACCTGAGCCGAAGGCAGCGGCTTAACCCACTAT
>NC_081569.1:134792313-134823676 GCF_022355385.1 Mustela nigripes
ATGTAGATGGAGAGGCAGGCAGAGAGAGAGAGAGAGAGGGAAGCAGGCTCCCCGCTGAGCAGGGAACCCGATGTGGGACTCGATCTCAGGACTCTGAGATCATGACCTGAGCCGAAGGCAGCGGCTTAACCCACTGAGCCATCCTAAAATTGTACAGGATGGTTTAAGAGAGTAATTACATGGAAGCTGAAGGACTTGCTACTTACTGAACATCCTTTCGTTTGGTACAAGAGCTTCTCTGTGCAAGACCTCTTATTGATCAGGCCTGAAACAAAGCCTCTGTCCTATAATTATGCAGCAAGAGTTCACTTGAATTGCTGTTTAGGCTGAGTTTTCTTGGCATGGGATTCAGAAGGCTGGCTTTCTGATCTTAGCTTTTACATATTACCTACAGCAAATGTTGCACCAGAAATACACTTGTGGAGAAGGTATATTCCACAAGGCTATGGGAGAGCTGCATTTCTTTATGACTTCTGTGAGTCAGATCAAAGACCTTAGCTCATGTGAATGAAACCCATAGGAAATTACAACTGGAATATTAGAGATATGTTAATGTTTCATTTTATAGAAGAGGAGACTGACGTTTCCAGAAAGGAGCCTCTTTCACAAGCTTGTTGGTGACAGATTTGGGCCTCAAGCCCAGGCTTTTTGATCTCTCATACAAGGCATTTGTGGTGAATGCCAATAAGTGCTCAGACCTTTATTTAATCCTAATTGATGAAGTACACAATTTCACCAGCTAATCTGAAGTTGGTAAAATTATAATTATTTATAAGGCAACTTTTCACTGATTCTGTGAAAACTAGGAATTATATTTGGTGATTCAGAATATCTGTTGAATATTAATTGAGTATAATATAGTAGTTTTGATAGGTTTTCATAGCACAACATTGAAAAACTGGTATTACCCTATATGGTCACGGGGAACTTAATTATATCATGTTCCTCATGCCCTGGAATGAATAATTAAACAATGGTAGGTATATAATAATAAGAATAACACTTCATATATGTATAGTACCTCTCTATTTATTAAAGTGTTTTTAATACAAATAATATAATTTTGATTTCACAATGACTCCTGATATATGTGAAGTATTAGTGTGTTTTTTTTGTTTTTGTTTTTGTTTTTGCTTTACATATGGACAGGAAAACCAAGGTCCTCAGGGATTAATTAATTTTGCTTAGATAATTTGCTCAAGATCACTTATAACTAACTAGTTGGGGACAGGAGACTTGATTTGCTTTCTTTCCACTCTACCTACCTATTGATGCATTGGTCTTAGGGGGTTCCTGCCCCGTGGCACATAAAGACACCAGTCTGGTTATAAAGCTAACCTGGGCATTCATGTCTGCTACAGTGTGCCTTCAGGTCATGGACATCCACACCAAGAGACCTTCCTATTTAAGACGCACAGATGGATCTAGAAATGTCCTAATCCCTAAAGAAACATGGATACCCTCAATTCTACTCCAGCTTGCTGAGAAATCTCGAGGTCTCTTGGTCTGAATTTGTATCAAGAGAAGGTGTCCAGTGCTAGGGAGCACTGGTAAAACTTTCTTGTATGGCCCTCTCCCCCCATCTCATTGACCCCCCATTAGTGTCCCAGCCTAAAACCCCGAATTACCTCTCTTTGGGCTTTCTCTTTCTTTCTAGAGATGGTTAACAACTCACATCCTTCACTAACTTGCAAAATGCCTGTTGATCATTAAGACCCCATAACTCAAAGAGAACAATTATTTTAATAGGAATGCCCTTGTTGGAAAGAATAGTTGTGGAAAGTAGCAGTTTCTGTTGAACATTTACTGGGCACCTTCAATACTAGGAAATATAAAAAGTGCAAAGATACATCAGAAATTTTTATACTCTCCATCAGCTTATATATAGCCAAGGAAGGGAGATATAGTGTGAACACAGGCAAACTCTCCTCTCGAGTGAGTGTGCCAGTGCCATGGAATGGTTCCTATCAGGTGCAGCAGGAGGAGAGTTGGGGGCAGGAAGGATGGTCTGGTGGAGAGGATGTAAAGGCCCGGATGTGAGATAGGAAGAGCCAAAGGCAGGGATGGGGAGCATAGGCCAGTGTGGAGTTAGTCACTGGCCCCAACTTCACAGCCCTTTTGCTATGGGCACACACAACACACCTACTACTGTGATGTTGGGTTAATGGGCTAGGAGATCAGTGAGGTGGTATAATTAGAATTAGCAACATACTGGATATTTAAGCCAAAGATACAGATGTGGTGAAAAGAAGAGGCATGTGCACCCCAGTGTTCATTGCAGCAATGTCCACAATAGCCAAACTGTGGTAGAAGCTGAGATGGCCTTCAACAGACAAATGGATAAAGATGTAGTCCGTAGTGGAGAATTACTCAGCCATCAGAAAGGATGAATACCTACCATTTGCATCGGCACGGATGGGACTGGAGGAGATTATGCTGAGTGAAATCAGTCAAACAGAGAAAGACAATTATCATATGGTTTCAGTTATTTGTGGAGCATAAGGATTAGCAGGGAGGACATTAGGACCTGGAAGGGGAAAATGGTGGCGGGGGGGAGTCGGAGGGGGAGATGAACCATGAGAGACTATGGACTCTGGGAACCAGACTGAGGGTTTCAGAGAAGAGGGGTGGGAGGATGAGCGAGCCCGGTGGTGGGTATTAAGGAGGGCATGCATTGTGTGGAGCACTGGGTGTTATATGCAAACAATGAATCATGGAACACTACGTCAAAAACTAATGATGTACTGTATGGTTACTAACATAACATAATTAAAAAATTATTAAAAAAAAAAAAAGAACTAGCAACGTAAAGCAAACTCATTTATACTGCTTGATCATTGGGTTCTCTGGAATAAATGCAGAGGAAGCTCATGGAAGCGGGGCTTCCTTCCTGTACCTGATTGTCTCTTGTTGGTTAGACAGAGGTCAGCTTACACAGAGGAATATTCCCAATTCCCTTGCTCTTTGGGGGTCTTACCAGTTTTTCCTCCTGTGTAGAAGAAATATTTACCTGAGATATTTATTTGAATTCAGTGTACTTAGACACTTCTGAAGAATAAGGGTCTAGTCTATGTCAGACACTGCCTCATATTCTGTGAGGGGTATAAAAATGGGTTAAGACATAGCACTCACCTTCAAGGAGCTTTTTTTTTTCTCCTAGGGGAAATTGACAAACGAGTAAATAAATTCTGCCTTGCAATTTGCCCCATTTTAGGAAATGGTAAAGGAAATTTTCCTCCATTCCTCCCTCCCATACTCCCTCTCTTGTCCTTGGGGATTTGCAGAAGTTAGAGATCACATCCAGTTGCTGAGAGAGGAGGGTGGGCATAGGTGGGAAGAATGGGTCCTGGGGACTGGGATTTACGGGATGAGGTTGGCTGGGGGTCAGGGTGCTGAGAGGTGTATCACCCTGAGCAAGACACAAAGGTGGGCAAGTGTTGGCTACGTTCTGAGACCTAGGAGTAGCCCAGCTGGTAAGAATGTTGAGCATCGGGGGTGAATAAGAAGACATAAGTCTGGAAAAGCAGATCCTGATCCTGCCTGGTTTCCAATCATCAAATAAATAAAATTGTATGACCCTTTAGAGTTTCAGTCAGTTGTTACCACTCTGTGGATAGACTGTGATGGACTCAGCCCATGATAAGGTTAGGGGAGGAATCACTCTGCCTCGTGATTCTGAAGTTGCTTACAGTTTTCATTAGCGAAATGATAAAAAATTTTAACAAGTTAAATCTCTATGATTAAAATGTAGAGGAATTTCATAGCCTAGCATTCAAAACTAGAATTCAAAAGTGTTTTAATTGTCACATCTTAGAGGAAATATCAAAGGCATTCAGTTTTAAAATGGAAATGTCATGCCCTTTGTAGATAACTTAAAACAGTAATATTGTTTTTATTAATAAAATTCTAGCTTTTCTAAGCTAATTTTTCTTAGGGATTTGATTAAGGAAATTTCCTTTATGAAGAGTATACCAGTGAAAAGCATATGCTGTTTTAAAGAAAGACAATAGACAAGGCATAGAATTGCAAAGCCCACAACTAGAGAAGTAAGTTTTTGGAACAAAGATTTTTTTCACTTTATACAAAAAGTTTCATCAACTAGTTCTTTTTTTTTTTTTTATCCAGTACATTTAATGGTTTGTTAAGGCTCATTCATTATTCCCCATTCAGGGAAAACAAAGGAAGGAGCAGCAAACTGAAAGCTAAAACACTGGAGATCAGTGAAAATGTATTTCAAATGAAAATAGGGCATTTGTGAAAGGGTACTTACTCATTAGGAAACTAAGATTTGATGGGAAAAATTAGGTTACATGCTTTATCTTATTATTATTATTATTATTATTATTATTGTTATTTTGAGGTGGGGGAGGCAGGCAAACGAAGAGAGAGAGAATCTCAAGTAGGCTCCACATGCAGTGCAGAGCCTGATGCGGGAGTCAATCTCGGGGCACTGGGGTTATGACCTGAGCCGAAATCAAGAGGCAGATGCTTAACCAACTGAGCCATTCAGACGCCCCAGGTTATATACTTTTTAAACAAACATCTACTTGCAATGGGAAGAAGAATTTTGAAGTATTTAAAGATGAAGCCTGATCATTTATTTTCTAGACCTGAACCAGGATAGAATTAAATGAGGAGCCAATGACTTAGCTGGGCTTTTTTTGGAGCTCCCTTCTTCTGTATTGAGGCCCCTGGATTCTTGGGCTATAAAATAAAGGGGCAGCTCCTTCCCAAAGGCTCCCTAGTTCCATTTTTCACGTGGGGACTTTGGAAACTAGCCAGTCTGAACTTGGCCGTGGCTGAGCAGGACAGGGCTGCCAGGTCTGTTAAACCTTGCCACCCCGAGCAGAGACACATTGAGGAATGAAGCTACATTGTAACAGCCATCCCTTGCTGCTGCAGTAACATTGAACCCTGCAGGGAGCCTGCATTCTCACACTTGTCACATTCTTGGCCCAGGCTTGCCCAAAGCAATAACTCCTTGTAGCTGTAAAGTAATACTCTGGAGAAGAAAGAAATCAAGACTGAATATATCTCAATGCTGGGAAAATAGTCCTCTAAACTTTTTAAAATTTTATGTTATGAGGATTTACGTAGGTATTGCTGTTGGCCTGATCTTCTATCCCAAACATTTAATTAAATTATAACATACAGCAATGCTTCACATTTCAGGCCTCTTGGCGAAACGGTGTTCCACATAAATTGCTTCTTCTTTTGGTGGCTGATACATGCCTCATAAGTAACAGTATTTTCAATTTGTTGATCGCTCTCATCCATGCATGTGGAACACTTAGGCTTTACATGAATGATTTGGGGGTGAAAGCTACCCTAGAGTATGTTGCCCACATTTACTCTTCATACAGAGACTAGGAGACAGAAAATGTGAATGTTCTAGGGTAGTATTGAAGTTCCTCAGACACTTTACCCCTAAATGAGAGAGAGGCCCTGAGACTTGTTGACTCTGTTGCTCTAGAGATGGATAATGATCCTTCCTCTGCCTGTCACATTTGCACAGTCGGACATTAATTAGAGCATCTGGGGAGAATTACACAACCAAGCCTGTTACCTCACATAGCAGAACTAGTAAGTTCTGAATTTGGCATTACCTTTGTGCCACTGCTCCAGAGAAAATTGTTTGGCCTGGAGACGGTTAATTTCCACAGTCCCCAGAAGCATTTCTTCTATCCCGCTTCTCTTGGCTGTGTCCTGGAAGACTGGGGTTTTGCCAAATTGGTTGAGTTAATGGATATAAATTACTACCTATCTCCTTCTCATATCTTTCATGCCATAATTACATGATATTATATGATGCATGATATGATATGGTCCCGGTTTGGTTTATAACCAAATATATAACCGGCTTACCAACCCGGTTTGGTTGGTAAGCAGAGCCGGTCATCATTTAGCAGAAATTTTCCTTGCAGGGTGAGCGATGAGAACCCTGGGTGCGTCATCTAAGCCACCAAGCAAAAATCTTGTTTTCCATTTAGAAAGTGTGAGGTCGCCTGTCAAAGAAGGGACTAGGATGTGAAGGGTATTTGGAATAATTCCCCAAACATAAACAGAGAAGAGTAGATCTCCCCTTTCCTTCAGCAAGAGTCCTAAACTAAACCAGATCAGAAGAAGCAGAAAAACAAACAGAGACAGGGTATAATTTCTGACTTTGACAAATAACAGAGAGAAAGCCGAAGTCAGGGAGCTGCTGTGATACAATTATTTGTTAGGTTACGAATAAATCAAGGGCTAAGGTATTCTTTTCTGTCCATGTAAACTTTCAGCTCACCTTCATGTGGTATTTTTCTGTTTTTAAGAGCTCATGCTTCTTTCTTTCTGTCTGTCCCCTCCCTTATATGTTTCTCATTACATACAGCAGGACTTATGATTTGCTATTTGTAATTTTGACTATATCTTTCATAGAGTACTCATTGCTAATATTTCAGGATTTGGAAAAGAAAACTTTGCATTATTTTCCACCAGCTGATTTATGAACATAACTGAACTGAGATAATGTATATATTTTAAGGATTTTATTTACTTATTTGACACAGAGAGAAAATATGTGAGCACAAGCAGGGGGAGCAACAGGCAGTGGGAGAGGGAGAAGCAGACTCCCTGCTGAGCAGGGAGCCTGATGCGGGGCTTGATCCTAGAACCCTGGGATCATGTCCTGAGCCAAAGGCAGATGCTTAACTGACTAAGCCACCTAGACACCCCTAAATTGAGAGAGAAATTTTAGCACAAGAACTCAGTGGATGCTTTTGTGCTCAGTGCATGTTAGATATTATTTTTGTGGTTGTTTTTATGTACTTATTGGACAACGCTGGAAGGGAAACTTCTCTTTATCATTGAGGATAAAACTGTGCCAAGATATTTTAAAAATCGCTAAGTACAAATTTATTTAGGTATTTTTCTTGCCTTCCAAAGAGAACCTTGTTTTGTAGTGCCTTTTAAAATTTCTATTCCCTTACTACTCCCAAATTAATTGGTTGTTGATGAAATAATAACATTCACCCCTGAACTAATGCTTTGCTGAGTAGACCACATTTTGCCTTCACGTTGGTCCAGAACAGACTCCCTAAGTATTTAGTGGAAGCCGAAGGGATGGTGTTTTATCAATAAGTGAGATTTCCTTGTGAGTCATCCCACTGATGACCTTTCTTGTACTGACAGGACAACAGTCTCCCGAGAATGACAACACCATCAAGGACCTGCTCCCAGAAGACGCTGGGATTGACCACCAGACCGTCCACCAGCTGATTACAGTGCTCATGAAGTTTATGGCCAAGGATGAAAGCAGCGCTGAGTCAGACATCAGCAGCGCGAAGGCCTTCAACACGGTCAAGCGGCACCTGTACGTCTTGCTCGGCTATGACCAACAGGAAGGTTGCTTCATGATTGCACCTCAAAAAATGCGCCTGTCAACTTGCTTTAATGCATTTATTGCAGGAATTGCCCAAGTAAGTGTAAGCTTCCAGGAGTCAGATCGTTAAGGTTTTGGTAGAAGTAAGTCATTAAATTCCATTTAGCCAACCTAGGTTCTGTGTAAAGGTTTGTGCAAGTGACTTTATTAGGAAGGCTCATGTGGAAGGGAATATAACATGAGGAAGACCAATAGGGAATATAGGGCTTTGGGGGTGGGAGGGGGTGAGTAGAATATACCTAACATGAAGTTTACCATTTTAACCATTTTTAAGTATGTAATTCAGTGGCTTGTAGGTATATCTGCATTATTATGTAACCGGAATCATTATCCATCTGTAGGATTTTTCATTATCCTAAACTGAAACTCTGCCTATTAAACAATAACAGAGTGTAGAGCTTCTGTTTGTGTTTTTTTTTTTTTTTTAAATCTTCTCTCCATTTTGGCTTCAAGTGGAGAGCTAAGCTGATCGTGCAACTTTCTTCATGTCACGTTATCGTCATTGGCTTTGTACGTGTTTGCTTCTCCCATCCGCTGTCATTGACAGCGTGGTGTGCACTTACCATGCTTTAATTCTTAATTGCCCCCATGGTGGACACGCATGTTGCTTGGTCCCAGCTTCTTACCACTCCAGACAGCTAAGCAACGAACATCCTGCCCGTCCCCAGCACTGTGAAAATTCATTTGAGATATGAACGCAAGAGCAGAAGTGATGAGTTATTGGGTTTCTGTATGGCTAACTGGACCAGCGCTACGCCAGTCTGCAAAGGGTGTAGAACTTGAGGCTAGAGAGAAATCGATACGAATTTCAGCTCTGCCACTGTTATCATCTGTTGAGGCCTTAAGTATTCTCTGCTTCTTTGCTCTTTGGTAAAGACTTTTGTTTTGAAAGATTAGGGATGACACGTTGCCAAACATTTAATCAGTGCCTGTCTCATGGGAGGAGCTCAGTGAGGGTCTCTGTTACCAACTTGCTCAAATAGATTATAACATAATGAACACAGTAAGCCAAGTAGGAGCAAATCCGTACGTAGCAGTCTTTTGCTGGTGCTGGTGCTGGAGGGTTTACCACCCACACTCGGCGGCTTGCGGTGACGAGACGATGTGCCATCTCAGAGAGCAAACTTCCCTCCCTTCCTCCTTTTTCTCCTCACCTCTCTCTTTCTGTATTTACATTATGCATATTTATTTAATAAAGCAAAAAATTAAATTCAAATCTCCACGAAGCCCACAAAATGTTTCTTAGGAGATACCATATTGGTGTCAGTATGTTATTGCTGGCTCCCAAATTGATTATTTTCATTTGCACATATATACAGGTATACGTGTGTGCACACATTTTCTGTAGTAATGGGGTCGTATTACACATATTGATAAATATAGGTAACCTTTTTTAAGCCTACAATTGATTATGAAGTCAATCATGTTAATAAATTTGTATCATATGCCATTTAATGGCTACATAGTATCCTATTATCATACAAATAATCTTTCACTTAACGTATATTGTTGAACATGGAGGTTATTTTCAATTTAGGGTGACTATAAGGCTGGATATCTTTACGTATACATCTTGGAACAGTTGTCTGATTTTTTTCCTTAGGGTACATTTAGTTGCTATACTGTAGGCTATGTACTTTTCCTCACTTCTGAATAGATATTGGTGAATTGCCCTCCTGAAGGGATGTGTTGAGTAATACTCTTGCCAGTGGCATTGGAGAATGCCCATTTCCCCCAGTGATGACCAATGGTAGGTGTTTTCATTGATACTAGTCTAATTCTAGTTACTAGTTCAATAGAACATTTTAGTAAAATATTGTTCCCCATGGATAATTTAGGAGATACATCAAATAATTAGATAATTAAGTGGATAAAATGATTTTAACTGGCGAGGTTCTTTTATTTCTTGTAAAGTTTAACTTTTCTCCCTTTAGGGTCACTGGCCATTACAGTTCACATTTTGTGAGATGCCTTTTCCAGCTTGTGCCTGTTGTTTGGATGGGTCATATTTTCCTTTAGGCTTATGGGTGTTCTCTGTAGTTTTCCTTCAGTTATTAATATTTTTCCTATTTCAGGTAATGGACTATAACATTAACCTGGGAAAACACCTTCTCCCCTTGGTGGTTCAGGTGCTCAAATACTGCTCTTGTCCTCAACTACGGCATTATTTCCAACAGCCACCTCGTTGTTCCCTCTGGTCCCTAAAACCTCACATCCGGCAGATGTGGTTAAAGGCCTTGCTTGTCATCCTTTACAAGGTGAGTTCCAGCGGTCACTCCTTTTTGGGCTAGAATCATTCTCTTAGAGAGGAGAACACTTAAGGGATCTGAACTGAGAATTTTGTAGGAGAGTAATCTGACCTTCACGGGACAAATCAGGATACATAAAATTAGCATTGAGGAGTAAAGGGACATTGGAAAATCAATAGCAACAGAGACCACTCCGGCATATGTTATGAGCTGTAGGAGATTGAGATCAACAATCTGTGTTTATGCTCAGCATCTCATATTTTATCTGTGTATGAATTATAATCTCAGAAAGCAAAGAAGATATTTAAAATTATATTCCTATGCCAGATGTTTATGCCAGGTAGTTTTCTTAAAAGGAATTGTAACTGCGAACTGGGCATTCCTTGCTGTCCGTGGTTTAGTGCAAGAGGAAGGAACCACAGTCCCTTGTCCCAATAAGGCCATGATAAAAATTTCTGGTTTTGCTTCTCGGTATATTCTCTTCATCCCCAAGAAATACCAAGGAAAGTATCTAGCAAGATCACGTGGAAAAACTTACCCTTCAGAATAACCATTTGTATTTTTCTCCCTCCATTTTCTTGAGCAGTATCCGTACCGAGACTGTGATATCAGCAAGGTCCTGCTGCATCTGATTCACATAACCGTCAATACGCTCAACGCTCAGTATCACAGCTGCAAGCCGCATGCCGCGGCGGGGCCTCTGTACAGTGACAACAGTAACGTAAGCAGATACAGCGAGAAAGAAAAAGGTACTTTACATGCCTCAATTCCATCCCGAACTTAGCTTGAATACGTGATACAATTCTGTACGATGTTTTTCTTAGGAGATAACAGAGTGCCCCCAGATATCATTCTGGAATCAAAAAAATCACCTCCGGCTTCATTAATGTTCCAACTTTCCCATGAGTGCCACTGCCTTAATTTTTTAAATGAGCATTCGAAAGAAATAGTTGATATGCTTCTGAACCCCATTTCATAAGAAATGTTTTGTTAAAAAAAAAATGTGTGCTGTTTGGTTAAGGAGCCTTTGTAAGCCTTTCCCTGTGTGTTGGAAGCGTCTTGCTTTGGGCGATGAAATAAATAAAGTTTCCGCTGGCACTTGGTGGAGCTATGATTTTGTCGTCTCTAGTTTGCTCCTGAACTTGGTGTAGAGTCCAAATTTGCTGAATTGCTTCTTCTTAACTTCCTCGGTCAATAAGAAAATGATTTAAGGCAACTGAGAGGACATTTTTTTCTGCATAGGTTTAAATTATTTCCAGTATCAACACTTTTTATATCGATAGCTTTTCTGCAAAGGAGGCAGGTGAATAAAACGTTAGATAGAGTAAAATCCCAGCCTGGATGTTTTCAGGTGAGAGCTGAAAACCAAGGTGTGTATCTTTAGTGTAAGTCACAAGTCTAGCCTTGTAAAAGGTGACATCATCTAGTCCAATCCTGGGAGAAAGCCAAACACCCCACGACCCTTTGTGGAGTTCTGACTTGGTAGGACTGCTCTGGAAATATCTCACTAGGGATAGATTGGAGCTAGTGTTCATGTAGTTCTAGAAGGTCCAAGAAACTGGCCATAGATGGAACTGTAAGTTCTGGTACCATTCAGATCCTTTCTGAAGAGTATCTTGTCTCCCAGCTTAGGTCCCAGTTTTTGGAAAATAGGATAGATTCTGTTAAACTCTAGATATCCTCAGTCCGGGCTCAGTGTCTGGGTGAGTCTCAGATGAGCCTTTCTGAAGGGGAGGAGCCATCCTGAAGTCCTTTTATCTCTCCTTCAGGACATTTTGAGAACTATTTCAAAATCATGTCTTGAAAGTCACGTAACTCTTTTCTTGAAAAACTATTTTTCAAAAGGGACTATTTCCTTTTCTTTAAGGACATAAAGAAAGAAAACATTACTGTGTTGTATCTCCCTAGAAACATGGGAACTTAATAGGTTTTGTCATCATTGCAGAAGTTTCAGCAGGGATTTTGTATCATTTTGATCATTAACACTCATTTTTCTTTTTAATTTGACTAAGACAAGACTAGTAGGATCACTTTATTTATCGTCTGCTGCTTCAGATTTCACCTAATTTAGAGTCTTGTGTTTAGGACAGGATCAGTCCTTGAAATCTGGCTCTCCCCTTGTATTCCCTGAGTACTCAAGAAATCTTACGTAGTTGTCATCACGCCTGAGCGTCATTTTGTCATATAGGTAGACATCAAATAGGCCACATGATTTCAGTGATAGTCACCTTGAATAATAGGTTAATTCCATTTACTGTGGTATGAAGTGCATTTCTGTAGCCTTTTATTTATTGATTTATTTTTTAATTGCTGCTTTGTACAGGGTTTTGGTCTTTCCAAAGGATGAGAGGAAAACATTTACTAAGTGACCTCTGTGGGTTGCAACATAGCAACCCCTTCCTCACGAATGTGTTTTTGGGTTTATCTTTGGTTTAAAAGTGGCCCAAATCGGGATAAAAGAGCACACAGCAGGAATCTCGCTAGGCACTCTACGTGACGGGCTTGTGTACGGAGCTTCGGGACCCTCAGAGTCAGAGAATCTTTCTGGGGTGCGTGATAGTTGCACACGGCAAACACCACAGAGGAGGATCTTAACTCTAATAGGGGAGAATGTTATTTTCTGTTTTCTTTTTCCTTCGTTTACTCTTTCAGTCCATAATCATTTGTGGAGCTTTTGAAACGACCAGTGGCTTTTCTAAGCTTTTTCTGTGTGTTGTGTGTTTCATTGCCAAATGTAGAGTACAGTATTTTGCATTCACAAAGTATAAGGTGCATGTACTCTTAGGCTGTGTCTATGCCAGTTCTCACGTCCCAGGAAGGTATAAATCTATTTTTAGAATTTTTATTTTTGTTTAATTTTCCCTTGCCAAATTAGCCTGAGAATTCACCCAAAGCGGGCATGTTCAAAGAGCGTGCAGCAGATCCCCGAAATGTGTGTGTTACCCAATTTTAAGAGCACTGGAAAAATCCCCCCAACCCCCCAGAGGCCCTCTTGGAATATCGAGATGCCTCTCTTGAAAATGCTGCCAGTGGTCACACGGAAAACGAGAGGCAGCCTCGTAACAGGTTGCTCTGTCAACATTCGGATAATTGGACAAGTGGATGAAATACCAAAGCCATGGCCAGAACTTGAGCTGGTGTAGAAACCAGCCCAGACTGTGTTCCCTCACGCTTTCACTGAAATGCTTGTGTAGATACAGCCTAAGAGAGAGTAACCTCCCAAGTGTAATTTTGACTTTCTCTCCCCAATTAGAAGAAGATAGTGTTTTTGATGAATCTGATATTCATGATACACCTACTGGACCCTGCAATAAAGAGTCTCAAACTTTTTTTGCAAGATTGAAAAGGATAGGCGGCAGCAAAACCGTGAAATATCAGCCGGTTGAGATGAATGTGCAGAGAAGTATGAATTTTTTCCTCTTAGTAATTTTATGCAGAAATGTTGTACTCTACCGTTTGTTTGGGGTGAAATCTTGATTTTATTATGTTACTACACATTTTAATACCGTTGATTTTATATATATGTATGCACAAACAGTATATATATATCCACACTTATATATATACGTGACTTGACAGATACATCATTAACGTCATGATTGTCTGAGAGGGCCATTGCTTGATTTGATTTGTTGCAAAATGTTTGCTTCTCTTCCACACAATTTGAATACCGTTTCCCAGATCTGCCTCAGCCCCAAAGCGGTCCCCCTCTCCCGTGCACACGTGAATAGAGCTGAGGAATCCCGAAGCCTGATTTTGGAAATAAGATCTTAAATTGCCATTTCGGGTTCTCTCATTCCAGAGTTTTCTGGGTTTTTGAAATGAGAAGGAACTTTCCAAAATGCTTGGCCAAAGAGTCACTCTTCCCTCCCGTTGGAGCTGGGATTGTAATCATGATTTATGCCAGTCGTGTGCCCAAGTAGGATGGGGGAAAACGTGGTGGCATCTCCAAGTAAAATAGTACTAGCTCTTTCTGTTTCAATCAGGTGAGATAGAGCCGGCTGATTATAGAGAGACGGGTGCATTACAAGACAGCATTCTACACTGTGTGAGAGAAGAAAGCGTTCAGAAAAAAAAGCTGCGGTCTTTAAAACAAAAATCTCTTGATATAGGGAATGCAGACTCCCTCTTGTTTACATTAGACGAGCACCGAAGGAAGTCCTGCATAGACCGGTGTGACCTAGATAAGCCTCCTGCCCATGCTGCTTATGTCATGCAGAGACATGACCATGGACGTCCCAGACAGAACTCTGCTGCGAGGCCTGACGACCCTGAAGGCCCCGAGAACCCAGCGGCGGAAAGTTTCCAAGAAACCCGCAGGCCTGTGATCCCCGAAGTCAGGTTAAACTGCATGGAGACGTTTGAGGTCAAAGTGGATTCTCCGCTCAAGCCTGCTCCCAAGGAGGATTTAGACCTGATAGATTTGTCCTCTGACTCCACCTCTGGGCCTGAAAAGCACTCGGTGCTCTCCACGTCTGACAGCGACTCTCTTGTGTTCGAGTCTCTTCCCCCGCTCCGCATCGTAGAGAGCGATGAGGAAGAGGAGACCGGGGAGCCGGCAAGTGCTGGGGCCTCTGGTAAAAATGCTCCCTCCTCTCCCTCCCTCTGCAGCCCCCCCTCCGTCCTCAGCCTCAGCACAACGCCCCTCGTGCAAGTAAGTGTGGAGGATTGTTCCAAAGACTTCTCTTCCAAGGACTCAGGAAGTAACCAGTCAGCAGGTGCCACGGACTCCGCCCGTGTTATTCTGGAGGACCCCGCAGACTCTGAAGAACGTTCGAGACCGGAGGAGTCCCAGGACTTCTCCTGCGGCAGCCCTCTCACGCTTAAACAAAAGCGAGACCTCCTCCAGAAGTCCTGTGCCCTCCCAGAGGGGTCACTGGACGACAACCCCGAGCCCAGCATCGAGGAGGAGAAGCCCGGCGGGCCAGTGCCAAGTTCAGGGGCAAAAACTGTCCTCCTCAAAGTCCCAGAGGATGCCGAGAACCCAGTGGAAAGTGAGAAGCCCGACACCAGCGCCGAGTCGGACACAGAACAGAATCCCGAGAGGAAGGCAGAAGAGGAGGGAGCTGAGGAGTCCGAATTCAAGATCCAGATTGTCCCCAGGCAGAGGAAACAGCGCAAGATTGCTGTCAGTGCCATCCAGAGAGAGTATCTGGACATCTCCTTCAACATTCTGGATAAGCTGGGAGAACAGAAAGACCCAGGTAAGCTCATCCCCCTTATTCCGCCCAGCCTCACGCGCAGGTTTGTGCATCTTTCTCATTCAGGTCTCGGCACTGAGTATGCGTCGCGCTCTCTATCTTATAATGTCAGAGAGTGACATTATAATTGCCTCAGAGTCACTCCGAACCCATCCGCTTACTGCAGCGTGCTGGATTCAGATGTGGTTCTACAGGTTCCATAAACGTTTCCGTGTTTGTTGCTTTGCAACATTTAACGGTCCATTCTTGACCATCCTCGGCACTACGAGGCGGTGGCTAATTCTTATCAAACTAGCCCAGATACCATCTCAGCCCTCCTCAAACAGCAAAGTCATTCATTAATTTGAACTCTTTCTGCCTTCTTTGTGTCTCCACACTTTAGCCAACTTTGATACGTTGTCCAAAGAAGGGAACAAACATGAAGGGCTAAAATAAAGCAAAAATTGCTTGGAATGGTTAAGAATCGACTATAATCCTGTGGGGTTCATAGCAGATGACAGAATCTAACCAAATGTCAGCAGTCTGGTGGACATTGTGTGTCCAAAAAACCCTAGTTCCTACCTAGAACCTTATCCATGGGCACCGCCTGATGGCGAAGTTGTTACAGCTCATGGATTTCCTGCCTCAGCTCTCATTTCTCACCTTTCCTTGGAGGCATGGTTTTTAAAAAAGATAATTTGAAAAAGCAGCAAGCCGATAGCCCACCTCATCCTGAAACGGTCTTTTGCAGTATTCCCATGACGCTGATCTCAACACTTTGTGTCTCAGCTCAGATCTAAAGAAAAAGAAGACTATGATTCTTTAGAAAAAAATGACATTGTCTTGAAATGATCAGTGTAGTAGATGCATAGCCTGTGGGCTGCTGAGGACTGGCAAAGATCTTGGAGACTTGGAGACCTGTAGTGGAAAACCCATCCTTTTCTGTGAGAAGAGGCAGACGCTCTAAGGAAGTGATGTGCCCGGTCCCATGACCAGACGGTCACAGGGCCAGGACGATTGTCCTGATTCTAGTCCTTCCTCTCCCACTGCTCCACACAAAAGCAACTCCCAAGACAAGGGATTCAGCTCTTTTACTTGCCCCAGGCATTCCCTGAGAGTTTCAGCAGCTCTCTCCCTCCTAGCATTGAGCCGTGTACCTTGCAGGTGTTCTGGAAAAATCTGTTGAATGGATGTTAGTATATTTGGAAAAGGTCGTGCTCCAGCCAGGCAGGTGGGAGAAGAAGAACCTGGTGATAACAAAGTTTAAGACGGTTTCTAGGGAAACCGGAATACCTTTTTATGATTTAGAGCCAGGAAAATGTCTACGTATAGATGGAGAAGAGCACTGACCTCGAGACTCTAGAGGTCTGGAGGGTGGATACATAAGAAACCATCCAAGGTCTACAGAGTGGGTGTGTGCGGGATATAGGTCGTAGTGTGTGTGTGTGTGTGTGTGTGTGTGCACGCACACACACGTGTGTTGCTTCCTTTATCCATCGTTTGTCAGATTGTTCCCCAGGCTACCAGGGAAGAGATTGGTTTCCTATTAATACACTTGCTATCAGAACAAGAGGAAAGCATCTGATAATTATGATGTCTTTAACATGTTTATAATATATGTGATTCTGTCAGAATAGTTTTGTATCTGTATCTGTCCCAGCTCTCACAGACACACTGACTTACCGTCCCTCCCTCACTGATGCTGGAAGAAGGCCTGGCCTCAGAGGAAGACACAGGCCTCTCTAGACCCTCTTGTCTCTATCGCTAGAGTAAAGGGAGGCCCAGACAGCTACGACTTCTGGTCCTTCCGAACTCAGAGCCTTGCTGCTGCTGATTGCCTTGAGCCAAGAGGTCCAATTACACTGCACTTCCATCTGTTCATGTTAGTCCCTGAAGGAAGGCCCAGGTCATTCTTCTAACTTCCATAAGGCTGTGCATATCTTCTGTTCTGAACTTTCGTCCTACCTTACGCTAACTACTGAACTCTTCCTCTGTCCTTCATGAGCAAAATCCCATAAATGCTCTCATCTGATGACTCCTTTCACGCCCTAGTCTAGCGGAAACTCGGCTCTCCCCCAGGGACCCTGCTTTCCTCACTGCCTCGTGCCCTTGGGCTTGGGTGAGGGGTAGACCCCTTCCTTGCTCACCGCTGCCCGTTTCAGACCATTCCCACCTTGTCTCTAAAAACATCCAGTTCTGGACACCTGAGTGGCTCAGTGGGTTAAGCCGCTGCTTTAGGCTCAGGTCATGATCTCAGGGTTCTGGGATCGAGCCCCGCATTGGGCTCTCTGCTCAGCAGGGAACCTGCTTCCTTCTCTCTCTTTCTGCCTGCCTCTCTGCCTACTTGGGATCTCTCTCTCTCTCTCTGTCAAATAAATAAATAAAATCTTAAAAAAAAAAAATCCAGTTCTGAACCTCATACTACTGACCCCTGAGGACAATTATCTGGTGACAGTTTGACTCCTGGCTCTTTTTTCATTCTTGTCTAAACTGTTTCTGCCTGAATTCTTACTGATTCCAGTATTAGAGTAGACGACACTTCTGAAGCTCCAGCGTCTCAGTTCCTTGAACTCACCTTCTTTGGTGACTTTGTTTTTATCCTTCACCCTCCGTGATTCATTCCCATGGTCATAACGCAGACCTTGTCTTTAGCAACAAGGGCAGCCTTTCCACAATGTCGTTCTCATGCCTCCCATCCTCTGATTTCCATTTCCTCTCTCTCGGGACAGCTCTGTATTGTCCTTTCATGCGCTTCCCTACTTTGCGCTTCCTCTCCTCTTCCTTCCTCATCAGCGAGTGTAGCCCTCCCTGCACCCTCTTGGCCTTTGCTCTTTCAGACCTGCTTGGCCAAACACACGCCTTGTCAGATCCACCTTTCCGTCTACCTGCATCTGCGCTTGTCCGGCGATTGTGAGTGGGGAGAGTCACATAACAATATTGACTGGTCTCATTTTAAATTCATGACCATAAATCTCAGCTGGCCTTAAACTGAAATCTTAAACTACCTGGCCACAATACTATATTTCCCTGGTGCATTCCCATTTCCATTCTCCTGAGTGACTATTTCACGGCTACTTGTCTTTCCAAACTTCTGATAACTCTTCTTGTTTGACATAATCAGCAGAAATTTCCATAGCCTCCTATTACCTCATCGGCTTGCCTTCCAGTATCTGCACTTGTACAGCTGGCTGGGGCTACAGGCGAACTGTCTAGTTTTGCTGTTTACAGCCAGCTTTTTCACATGTTGACAAGATTCCATTTCTCTTACCTACTCAGGGATATAGGCCCAGAAATTCTCCCTTCTTTCTCTCCCAACCCCTGTTATTCACCCCCCACAAGGTATTCTTGACTTGAGCATATGAACATGATTTTATTTCTCTCTTTAAAAAAGTTCTAGGGCGCCTGGGTGGCTCAGTGGGTTAAAGCCTCTGCCTTCGGCTCAGGTCATGATCTCAGGGTCCTGGGATCGAGCCCTACATCGGGCTCTCTGCTCAGCAGGGAGCCTGCTTCCCTTCCTCTCTCTGCCTGCCTCTCTGCCTGCTTGTGGTCTCTGTCAAATAAATAAGTAAAATCATAAAAAAAAAAAAAAAGTTCTAGATCCTGATTCTTCCAAGTATCTCATTTTGCTCCTCCCCTCTTAGCAAAACGTATTAAACAGTTGCCTATACAATCATTATCTCCAATTTTCTCCCATTCTATTCTTTCTAAAAAGAATTCATCATTCCTAAAAGTTTTCATCTCCAGTGGTTTGCCCAAACATCACTTGTCAAGGTGCCCGATGACCTCCAGCAGTCGGTACTTAGCTCTTATCTCCTCACTTAGCTTGGCTTCCTGGATACCTTACTCTCTTGGTTTTCTGCTTATTCAGTGGTCACTCTTTCTAAATCTCTTGTTGGTTCCTCCTTATCTCTCTAAGGAGGGAGTGTCCTAGGGTCTCATTCCTCTCTCTACACTCACTGGGATGATCTCACTCACTGGGTGATCTCATCTGGTTTTATGATTTTACATATTGTCTGTATGCTGAGACAACTCTCTCAGTTGCCTACTACTGGAATAATGCTGTGTAACAAGCACAACATCTTAAGAACATGTAACGGTAAGTCCATTTGGTCACTGTATTGGCTAATCTAGGCTGAGCTGGGGTGGGTGGCCAACCTCCCTGGAACCCCTGAAGCCTGGGAATATCTTCTCATGGTGATGGCAAAGGCACAAGAGAGCAAGTCTAATCGTACGGGCACTTTTCAAGCCTTTGGTCGTGGTATGCCTGTAAACATTTCCTTAGCCAAAACAAATCACCTGGCCAAACCCAAAGTCAAGAGGGAAATATATCCTGCCTCTTATGAGAGGGGAACTTCTAGGTCATGTGGCAAAGGGCATGGATTCAGGGAGGGGTGAAGAATTGGAGCTGTGTCTATCAAGTATTACATGGGATGTGCTCATTATAAAAAGCTATCTGCTGTTTATCTGAAATCAAGTTTTAACTGGGCATCCTCCATTTCGTCTGATCACCTTAATCTACCTTCAAAATATATCCAGAATCTGGTTTCCTCCTACTTTATCTCTCGCTTCCACTCTGCTCTGAGCCCCCACACCTCTCACCGGGTCAGTGATCGTAGCTTCCTAACTGGTCCCCTGCCTGCATCCTATCTTCCCAACACAGCAGCTAGGGTGACCCTTTAAGACACGAGATGATAGCATTCCTCTGATTAAAACTCCCAGTTGGTTCCCCATTTCTTTCATAGTAAAAACTCAGGTCCTTGATATTTCTGGAGTGCTCTGTGGTCTTGATTCTCATTAGCTCTCGGACTTCATTGTGTGCGGCTCTTGCCCTATTGCTTCTACACAGCCGTGGCGGCCTCTGCCATTTCTTGAACACTCCCCGCATGGTTCCACCTGAGAGCCTTTGCGCTGGCTGCTTCCTCAGCCAGAAACTGTTTTCCCCACAAGTCTACCTGTTCCCTCTCTCCCTTCTATCGATCCTTTGATCAAACACCAGATTCCCAATGAGACCTGGACCGCACCCCAGCTTTTCACCCCTGACTGGCATCTTGGAATCCCTTCTTGTCTCGGTTCTACAGAGAATTACTCTTCTAACATACAACTTTACTTTTATGCATGTTGTTTTCTGTCTCTCCGCACTAAAATGAAAGGATTCTTGCCTAGTTTGTTCACTGATTATATCCCAAGTGCCTAGAAGAGTTTCGGCAAATATCGGATGAGTGAATGAATGAATGAATGAATGGTTATAGCATTTTCTGCACATCACTATAAAAACTTAATAAAAGTATTTTAAGCTAAGGTATAGGTTTATTCCAATTTTTGTTGTCTTAAACTGTTTACAAATGGAAGGTTTCATAGAATGATTTAAGACTGAGCAAAAATTGCCTGGCATATGGAATCTTTGTACACTAATGATTATTACCAAGTACCTTATAGTAATGGCATTTCTTTAAAATTAAAGATATAGCAAAGATTTTAGTTAGCCTAGCAAAACTCTAAAAATCTCAATGAGCTTTCAAAGAATTCTAGAAAATGAGCTTCAAGCTTTCTCATTCTACATTATTGGTGAGAATATTATGCCCTAGGAGTGACATACATGAAACAGAGGCAGGTGAGTGTGAAGAGAGGTGATTTATGCATGTTTTTATTTAATCCTAATTTTTTTTCGACTGTGTATGTTTTAAACTAGTGGTTTGGGGAGAATACCTAAGAGAAAAGTAATAGCCTAACGTTTGATATCTTAGTGACTAAGGTAATTTAAAACAGGTTGCTATTTTGTGTTTACTCAAGAGGGTTCAGAAAACAGTTATATATTTTTTTTCCATCAAAACATGGTTATTCTGGCAACCATATCCATTCAGAAAGACCTTTGAGAATCAAAACTGATGTTCCAACATCAGTGCTCGGAAGCTTTCCTCCCAGCCTCTTATTTAAGGTTGATTTTACTTTTATTTCTGACAAGTATAGTGATCATCCAAAGGACAGAATAACATCTTCATACTTCAGTTTGTATGTATGCATGAATGTATGGTGACTTGCTCTGTGACAGGAAAATAATTGACAATAGGAAAAGAATGAGATAGAATCATCATGAAGCTTGAGAACTTGAAGCCATTTAGGGAGGTGTCCCCAGATAACATGGGACATTCACGGACACCTATAGGGTAACTCCAGGCACCTCAATCTGTTCAGTGTACAGTATTGCTTAAGATGGCCAGGAGATTTGTCAAGAATTTGGGGGCAGGGGAATGCTATGATAAACCATTAAAATTTGTAAAAGTTTTTTTTTTCAGTTTAATTTAATTTAGTTTTTTTTCAGTGTTCCAAAATTCATTGTTTATGCACCACACCCAGTGCTCCATGCAATACATGCCCTCCTTAATACCCACCACCAGGCTCACCCAACTTCCCCCCTCCCCCTCCGCTCCAAAACGCTCAGTTTGTTTCTCAGAGTTTTAAAGGACAATCTTTACCTAGAATAGTGTGGGACAGCTTGTTTCCCATTGTTGATGAATTCATAAGACAATAGTGTATGCAGAAAATATTTCTTCTTAGATACATTTGCCAAATAGAAGGAGCAAATGATACAGTCTATTTCTTGCTCACCTAATATAATAAAAATCTGCATTCATTGTATTTATTCCAAGTTAGAAAGAGCCCCTGCTCCTAAATTACTTATGGCTTAGCACAGGTTCTAGACAAGTCAATAGATAATGACATTAGAGCGTGTCCAGTTTGGGAAAGGTTAAGGACAGTGTGTCCTGGGATTACATAAGAGGATCACATGACCCATTTTTTCGTTTGTATTTTTTGGGGGGAAGTAGGGGTTCCTTGAACCTTCTGGAGGAGGAACCGTCTGTATAATTGAGATGTAATTAATGAGTAACAAGTTGCCAGGAAGAGGTGGAGTGGTGGAATGATGTAGGTGGAATGAACTGTAAGCATCTTTAGGTAACAGATGAAAAGAAATTCAGTTCTGGAAAGATGAAGCACCTGGCTCCAGGCCTTAGCTCTGTAACTGTGCTTTTGTTAATCTCCGAGAGGCATAGCCCTAGATACAGAATGTAATGGGGAAACACCTTTAATGGAATTTGGAAACCAGCGTGTATATAATTCCATTAAAGTAATTGGTAGGGCCAGAACATACAGAATGATTTGAATGGGTGTATTAGTCAGGAAGCAAAAGATATGGAGAAGGTTCTTGAACTTGTTTTTCATCAATGTTTTGAACTTTAAATAATACTTCTGTTTGTAGATCCCTCTACTAAAGGACTTTCAACTTTGGAAATGCCACGGGAATCCTCGTCTGCCCCTACATTAGAAGCTGGTGTGCCAGAAACAAGCAGCCACTCCTCAATATCAAGTAAGAATTCCCTCGGTGATCTTTTCACCTTTACATTGGTTTTGGAACAATATGTGCCACATTGTTTTCAGTGTTCACACTCCTGGGGTCAGGGTTTTTTCTTTATATACGTCATGCTACCTTCCTGGGGGACACTTGGCAGTAAGATCTCAGGGATCCTGAAGCATAGGCTCAGTTCTGTCAACATCTCAAGTGTTTGATACATCAGTAACATTACTGATTGGCCAAGAATCCCAATCTGTGAAGGAATAGTCACTGAATTTCATAATTCCAAAAACCTAAGTGTTGTCGATGAGTAGCTTAAACATAAGGTTTGGAACTAGTTCTGGGACAAGTGAAAAGCATTGTTCACGACAGAATTTTACATTGAACCCCTTTGTTTTATTTGAATCACTTCCATCAGTGAAAAAACATTATCTAGGTTATCACAAAATAAATATAACAGATAGATCATGATCCCAGAGTCATGATGGAATCCAGTCCTTCTGGATCTGAAAATAAAAATGGCGTGAAATTTTACAGGGGGCAACTATTTTGAAACTGCCTTCTGTGGTTGGGTCCTAGATTTTGTCCTAGAGGAGCATGAGTTCTGTTGAGGTGAAGGTAAGGGTGTCCACCTGCCTCGGTGGACCCATTGAGAGACCTTAGCTTGGGAGGCACAGCTCCTGCAAGCCCTCGTGCCACCTGCTGGTCACTTTTGTGCTCCCTATAGACGCTGCATGAGGAGCTAGTTAATTTTCATTTGACCATCTTTTCAAATGAGGGTGATTCCAAAGACCAGATAAAGATGTTAGCTCAAATGCTGGACTGATAGCATGGAATAACATCGTCATCTTCATGAGTCATTCATTCATGCATTCATTCATTCAGCAACTATTTATTAAGTGTTGCGTGGGTGCCGGGCACTGTGCTTGCCACTGGGGATCCGAGGTGAAAAAATAAGAGATACCCCTTGTTCGAGGAGTTCATAGACATAATAGTTAATAATAGTTCCCATTTATTTGACACTCACCATGTGCTGGGCACTGTGCCAAATGGTTACACACATGTTCTTTTACTCAGTCCCGACATCGGCCCTGCATGGCAAATATTAGTGACCCCATTGTATAGACTAGGAGACAGAGGTTGGAGAGGCTAAATGACTTGCCTAAGGTTGGGTAGCTACTAAGTGACAGAGACAGGGATTGATACCAGGTCTGTTTGATTGGCAAATCTGTGCTCTTTTTTTGGTGTCACACACTGCCTTAGAATAACTCAAATTCACTTATAATAGAGATTATAGAAATTCTAAGAAAGTGCTTTCAAGTGAGAGTTACTTGCCCTTTTGGTAGCAAAGAAGAACAGCTATTTTTGGATTTAATTGTTCTCGTATCATAAAAATCTGTTTAATAACATGATAGAACACCCATTGGTAAGCCCCCATACTAGAATCATGAAAGTATATTTTCTCCTCCTCATTTATATGAATCATTTCCCAAAATAGGAAGATAGTGAATTCTAATCAGAATTCCAAGTTGGATGTAATTTGAGATAGGGTGACTAAGTCAGCCGATCTTCAGTGCTAGTTACATGTGTCATGAAATAAGCGTATCCAATGTCTCATGATCCTAGAGTCATGACTGACTCTTGCTTTTCTGGAGTCAGCAGAATACATCATTAGATTTCCACCTTCCTCCTCCTCTCCACTACAAGCATGCATTCGATGGTTGTTGGTGGTGTGTTCTTGGAGACATCATGCCGGGCACCTCACACGCTGAGCTGAAGGTTAAGGGTTTTTACTCTCAGGGAACTGTGCTATCTTCACACACAACTGAGAATCGGAGAAATTATGAAATCACTAGAGGCTTTAAATCCTCCTTTGAGCATACGCATTTTTAAATTGGTTGAGTCTCATACAAGATTTCTGCTTTTGCATTTGACCTGAAGTTGCACTATTTCAAGTGGGTCGTAACACTGTAAATTTCACCAGTCAACAAGAATCAGAGATCTTCTGTGTTGGTTGGCATAGCTATTATTGTGAATTTAGTCATGGACTCCAAGACATAAGAATTCCCGTCAACATTCCCCTCTTTGGATCAGTTTGCTAGCTGATCATTTTGTAGCTAACCATGCCGTGACTACCATGAATCAAACAGCATGCTAATCACATTAAAAATGTTATAATTGATTTCACATCTCACCGAGTTACAGTCTTGGTACAGTGATTGTGAAACCTATATATAACATTTAAGACTTTCCAGGGGCCATACAATCATCCGGTTTCTACCATCCGCTCATAGAGCATGTCCTTAAAGAACTTCAGTTTCTGAAATTGTCCTCCTGAGAGAGTGAATAACCACACGCTCTCCAGTGTCCAGGAGTTTGGGATCATGCAAGAAAGTCATCTTAGTGATTCTCTGCTTTTCTCACTGGGCTGGGGTCAGGGACTGATGGGACTCTTCCACAGAGGAATAGGAGGGTAGGAGACAGGTTGATTTTTTACCCAATGGTCTACTGGTAGAAGTGGATTTTTTTTTTTTTTAACTATTTTTCTGGTTTGGAAATGCTCATAGCTTGACATTTCACTAGTGGGATATTTGTCAATGCTTAATTGCAGGATAAAATGTTACTACTGCTCTCTAAAACAAAGATTTGTACTAGAACACACTTGTGGAAGGTGATTCAATTTGCATTTCCTAAACAGTAGGCAGAGGCTCATATAGAGATTAAAAATAGCATTGACTTTGGAGTCTTCAGCATGTTTCGGTTTCTGTGACCACCTCATTTGCTCGTTGGCTCCCAAGTAATACCATATCACCTACTTTAATTTCTCTCAAGAAAAATTGGGGTTGATATGTGTCATTTTGCTCCAAAATACACACACACACACACACACACACACACACACAGAGGGACCTCATGGGGATATAATGAAGCCTGAAACTATGTATGCACAAGCTCCATTAAAAAAAGTTAAGCTAGTATTATATGCCTTGAGTCCTTTTTGGAATGAGATAAAGTATATAAATAAAAAAAAGGTAAATGAAAGTAATCATATTGCTGTAACTGGAGTAAATATTTACAGAGTACAGAGAAGTGCTCATAGGCACTCTTTCATTCTTTACTGAGGGAAGACAGGCACCTGGAAGAGCAGTGTGCCTTAGTATTCCCCTTGGACGGGAGCAATTGCAAATAGCCAATGAAGGTTCATCTAAGATTCTTTATGGATTTGTAGAGCCTTTGTGTGCAGTGGAAATTTATTCCCCCTAGTAATCATGTCCTAATTTCCTCCATATAGCTCAGTATAGGCAGATGAAAAGGGGATCCCTGGGAGCTCTGACAATGAGCCAGTTAATGAAGCGACAGCTGGAACATCAGTCTAGCGCCCCCCATAACATCAGCAACTGGGACACTGGTGGGTCAAGCTTTTTCTTCTTGTTTTACCTCTCAGATTAGCTAAATGCCACTTTCTTTGTGTCCCCTCTGCTCTCGTGTGAAGGATTAGATGTTCTCTTGTGTTCTGTGGTTCAAGTAATTAAAAAAAAAAAACTGGAAGGTGATGATTGAGTCTCTTTAAACTTTCCAAGTGTTCCAGAGTCACCTCTTTGTCCACTGGGGCTGGTCCAAGTCTTTGTCGTTTAAGACCCAGATTCCAGAGGCTAGGTTATCTCTCTGGGGTTAAGCGATATCAGTGCATAAGGAGGGAATGGATCTGTGATCTCATGATGCAAATTAAAAACCAGAAACAAAATGAAAAACACCAGATTATCAATAGTCTCTGTTTTGTGAAGCATCCCCCCAAGTGAGGGCATATTAATAGTAATACTAACTATGGCCGCTTAGTGATGTCGTGGTCTGCTGGTAGGTTTGGGAATATGAGCTCTGTGTTTTAGTTAGCGGGGTGACCAGCTTGCAGCCACAAACCCGCATGCTCGTACAGTGGGACTGCATCTTACCTCAGTTTTAAAGTAAGACTTTATCACCACGACGTGTCTATTTTAAACACGATCACTCCGCATTTTCTGAACCTTGTTCCTGCGTTCTGCACACGTACTCCTTTCCAAGCCAGTAGTCCTGCCACAACGCTGTTCTCTGGAATGACTGTCTTTCGTGTTTGGTTTTTCTTTTTTCTTTTTCTTTTGTAATTAAATGGGTCATTTGAGTTGCAAGATTACACATGCGGAAGCCCTTTGCAACACACGTGCGCTATGAAAATGTCATGGTTTGTTACTGTGATAGGCTCTAGTGGCCAACATTGGATCAGACTATTTCAGTATCTTGGTTAGTACTTTCTGGCCATAGTTCTGTGAGCTTGTCACTGTAATATCTTTCCTTATGACCAGGAATTGTGACGTCCACAAAACCGAACTATCGACAGACTTATTTTTTTCAAAACCATAATATTGACATACATTTTATATTATCTCCCCCATCCATTGTTTTTTTCAAAAAAAGAGAGCTAAATAATTAAATCCCACACAAAAATACCCAATCCTATGTTTGACAGATAGTTTCAACTCTCCAGCCTTTATAAGGGTTCTTAACGTTTAAAGGTTTCATGTTGTGTCTTCCTTTAGGTGATAAGTGGTAGTGAATAATGGAACGTCCGAAAGCCAACAGGCAAGGGTCAAGGAGAAAGACAGGGTAACCAGCCTCAACAGCTGAGGGGTCTGGGTGGAGTCATTCCATCCACACCAAAGAGGGCTGACTCTGTTTCTCTATTTAGTGATGAAGCTATGTGAGGAACGGAGTGTGAGAGCCTTTGTTGGTTAGTTCTCTGATAATTAAATGCCCACCTTTTTTTAGGTTGACCTGGGGCTCCGAAGATTGTTTTACCATGCTTCTATTTTCTATAGCAAGTAGCTCAGCCTAAGCTAATCATTTCAGATTTGGATTATGATTGCCAACTAGTTTGATTGACTCAGTAGAGTTATAAAAAGGCAAATAGATCGCAATTTCCAAACCAAATTTTAATCTAAAAACAGAGTCTACGTGATGCCAAATAACCCATTTAACTGAATTTTTCACATTCAACCAAACTCACTCATGTCGCTCTGGTTTCTCAGTTAATACTTGACATTTACATACTGTGCAATTATCTTTCACCTGTTTTCCTGGGCTTGTTTTCCATTCTCTGAGTTGGTTCTCTAGTCACCAAGTCCTACTAGAGCTTCATCTCAATACTCTAAGTTTGATTAGTGCCACGAAAAGTTCTCCCCAAATCTAAGACCACAGGAAAGTCGATCAATGCGTAAGTCAGTGTTAGGTGGCATGACGCATTATAGCACATATGTCGATTCGGTGACTCATGGTCTGCAAAGGGACAAATCTAATTGTGTTGACACTGCGAGAGGCAGTCTAAAACACAGGTTATGATCCATTCACCTCAGCATGCACCTGCTTGCTCGCCGAATACCTACCTCTTCTCCATCCGTGCTCATCTGATGGCTGCTTCTCTGTCTCATCTTTCATAGGAAGCAGATGTTCCAGAAGCCCCACTCCTCCATGTCTTCCCCTGTCCCTCACCCCTGTCCTTCAGCTCTCAGCAGCTGACCTCACCCCTGTCCCTCAGCCCTCAGCGAGACACCTGCCATTTTCTTGCCACCTGTTCACCTGTTTTCTGTATGACCTCTCTGGCTATTGCCCCAAATGATTGCTTATTTACTGATGTGCATAAAACATTTATTTCATGGCTGTGACATTAGCCTTTCAGTTTTTTCATTTCATATCAAGAGGTAATGGTATTTGAGCTTTCTCGGTGGGGAGGTAGAGAATCCACACTTTTTTTTTTTTTTTTTTTTTGACAGTTTTAGATGCTCTCATGCTCTCCTGCTTTTAATTACATTGCATATACCTGACTGGCCGGTTTGTAGTGAAACCCCAGACAACCCTACCTGAAATCTAGGATGTTTCCTATATGTATTAATAATCAACAATAACAGTGACCCCCAAAATTGGCCCCATGAGGTTATTGGTTAAATTCTTTGTATTGTGACTTGTGCTAAATTGACCACATTGAAGACTGAAATGCTCTCTTTATCCACAGAACAGATACAGCCTGGGAAACGGCAGTGCAACGTGCCCATGTGCCTAAACCCTGACTTGGAGGGGCAGCCATTGAGAATGAGAGGTGAGTTGCGTCATGGAATCTCAGACTGCGCAAGCTGAGAGACACTGTATATGTCACTCATCTGGTCTCCAGCAGCTGCCGAAATCTCTTCTTAAGCAGCTCCATGAAGTGGATCCAACCTCTGCTCAAACACCTCCAGGGGCTGGGAATGCATGACATCTCCTCTTTGTACATTATCAACAGAAAGTTCTTCCTTATTGTGACTTTCTGTTTGGGACCACCTGAAACGAGTCTAGCCTCTCACCTAATTTTTTAGATGTTTGAAAAATAGCCACATTTTGCTTATTTCCTCAAGACCATATGTCCCTGGGTCCTTTGATATACCTCTTAATGCATATCAGCCATCCATATTATTGTGTATCTTCTCTGAACATGGTCCAGTTTATCTAGGTTCATTCTAGAATGTTGGTATCATAGATGAATAGCTTCTTTGAAATCTAAATTCTGAAACTGCACAAAATATACTCATGGATTATGCTGCCCATTAGAGTAAGCTGATTTATAAATCTGCGCCAAGATCATCAGAATGTGTATTTTCCCAAATTCATCTCATGGCTAATCATTACTTTTGTTCTTTTTTAATTCAGAAAGGAGCTCCAGCGATCCTTTGTAAAAAACAAAAACACAAAAAACAAAAAACAAAAAATGAACTATGACTGCCTCTTTTAGCTACTTACCTCAATCAAACAGACTTATTATTTAGGACCTTACCACTCTTGTGATTTTCCTCAGAAATGAGGAGATATTTATCTTCAGCTTTTGCTGACATTTACTGGGCAACAAGTAGCAGTTTTAACCCCTGTAGATGATGAGACTCTTCTCATTTATGGGCCGAGGAAAAGCTTTTATGAGCAGAAGTCAGTGGTCAAACAACTCTGGTGCTTGCTTCTCCACGAGCCAGTGACTAAGTCAGCAGCCACAGAAATGGAATCAGGCAAAGGGAACAAAAGCAGAAAGACAAAGACGCTTTCACAGTAAACTGGGGAAGTCCACTGAGGCAGCTAAGGACGGATGGGCGCTCGCATCCTTTGAACAAACCAAAACATTTACAATGCCTCCTATCTCTAAGATTCCCAAAGGAGCTTTGGTCAAAATCTCTGGCTTTGGAGCTGGATTTTGGAGGAGATCCCCTCTTTATCCAAGCTTCTAAGAACCTTCTATTTCTGTTCCTGGTTCCATACAGAGTACGCTCGGGGTAGTGGTGCCGCCACACAACTGGGGGATGACGGGACTGCTTTTAATGTTGCAGGTTTCATTGTAACTCAGCGAGAACAAGAGGTAGCTGAAGTATATAGATGCCTTTTGCATTTCCCACCCTCTTTGTCTACATTGCTCTTCTCCCAAATGATTCTCCATATTCAGAAATCCAGCAATTTAGCTAATGTTGCCATGGGAAGCCAGCGCCCCCCAGCTTTTATAGAGGATTTCCTTAAATACTGCATGACATGTTTTGTGTTGTCATGTGAATAAACAACACCACAGTACTATTATTGTCAAAAACACCTGTTTCTTGGCATTTGTATTGGGTAATTATTGGCTTGAAACCACCCAAATGACTTTGATTCCTTCCTTTTTCTTGACTTGAATTGTGAATTCTGTTTAATAGTAATTGGTGATAATCTTCTGAAAGACTTAACTCAAGAATATATATTTTTTTCCTTTCAGTGCCTTGTTTCCAGTAAGACTTTATATCTATCATCATCTTTTGAGCTGACTTTTTCTACTTTCAGTATAGACATTTTGACATCTGGTAGACATGGTCTGTCAATGTTCAAGAAATGTGGAATATTAGATTTAAACTTTCTGTGTTTTGGTTGCTTGAAGCAACTTCATGCTGTTTACCTTAGTGTTTAATAATTAAATATGTCTCCTTTGATCTTGGCCCAGTTCTTGCCTTTTCTATTATTAATCAAAGTATAGTTACACTTGTAATAAATACTGTTGCTTCCACTTAAAGCATTTTCTTGATGAAACAGTTGGAGATCCAACTGTTAGTGATAAACTGGGGTACAGGTAGGAATGAGTGTTAGTCAGAGATAGCTGGTAAATATTGTAGTAGAATATAGATACCCATTGGGGATCTTAGGAAGTGACATAAGGAAATTTTTTAGATACTTTCCTTGCTGTTCGAGTCTGCAGATCCCCTGCTTCTCATAAACACACTTTGGAGCCTTTGATCTGTCAAGGGAATATACAGTCTGGCAGTATCTTGATTCTTGAAAGGCTTCAGTACAATTTTTTTCTCCGTCAGAGTGAAATACATTGCCCACTTTGCTAGGTTTCTAAATTTTGATGTTACTTCCTTTGAAAGCCGGTTTTCTGAATCTGAATCTAATCTTTCTCTTATTTAAGGAAAGATCATATAATTTTATTTTGTTTTTTAACACTTTTTCCAGTTCCTTGATGAGAAACAGACTCTTCAATGACCACTGAGTTTTTCTGCCTTCTTTCCTGCCTCCGTCTGGCACTGGTGGTTTTCTTGGTAGAGAACAATCCCCTGGCTTTCTAGGTTTACTCATTGCCAGAACATGTCGCCAAGATTCCTGCCTTAGGTTTCTCTGAAGCCATCAAAACCCAAAGTTTTAAACTCTCTGATGTTGATTGGCTGAAGTCGCTGGATGATTCCTTCAAAGCACTTGATCTTTCATTCATAAGTATTTCAGTTTGAAAAACAAAGTCTTTTTCTTTGGGCTTATGATATTAATTTCCAAGGTATAAAGCTGTCGTGATATTTCTTAGCTCAAACCCCTCCCCTTGCTTAAGTGTGTAGAGTTTGGGCTCTTATTTCCACCTCAATTTAGCAGCATTTTAGGGTCGGTAAGCATTTGTGATTTTAGAAACGTGAGACCGTAAGGGCAGCTCCCATGTATGCCTAGCAAACAAAGATTGTAAGCTCACCTAAGGATGCTCTTGGATACGTTTCCCCCTTTTTCTATTGTCTTCGTCCGCTGTTGGCACAATGAACTCTTTCTGATTTTTTTTTTTTTTTGAAGTCAAGAAGCAAAGAGAGTCCAACTCTTTTTTTTTTTTTTTTTTTTTTTT
>NC_081569.1:134823776-134915611 GCF_022355385.1 Mustela nigripes
TCAGAGAGAAATCACAAGTAGATGGAGAGGCAGGCAGAGAGAGAGAGAGAGAGAGAGAGAGAGAGAGAGTGGGAAGCAGGCTCCCTGCCGAGCAGAGAGTCCGATGCGGGACTCGATCCCAGGACCCCGAGATCATGACCTGAGCCGAAGGCAGCGGCTTAACCCACTGAGCCACCCAGGCGCCCGGGAGTCCAACTCTTAAAAATCACACAAACAGAAACAAATCACAGTCCTTCTTGAATTCATTTTATCCTTGAAACCAATAAGTCTTTCTTGAATTCCTTTGACCCTTGAGGGTTTTTCACAAAGCTGTGGGGCTGATCCCATCACATCCCATGAGTGTGATCTTGGGAGGGTTTATGAGAGGAGGACGGGGCTTTTCCTGGCCCCCAGAAATAGACCTTTCTTCACCGGGTGTCTCCCTGCGTTTACACAGGTGCCACGAAATCCAGCCTGCTGTCCGCACCCAGCATCGTCAGCATGTTTGTGCCGGCCCCGGAAGAATTCACAGACGAGCAGCCGACGGTGATGACGGACAAGTAAGCTCACGTGGTTCTTTTCCTCACCAGAGTTACAGAATTTGAACATTTGCTCAGCACATTTTATACTTTAAGTCATAACTTGTTCGTCAAGGGGCCATGGCCCTAAGTGTGGGTAGACATTTGTTTTTTTTAGAAATGTTGTATCAGGGGAGCCTGGGTGGCTCAGTGGGTTAAGTCTCTGCCTTTGGCTTAGGTTATGATTTCAGTATCCTGGGATGGAGCCCCGCATCAGGCTCTTTGCTCAGCAGGGAACCTGCTTCCCCTTTCTCTCAGCCTGCTGCTCTGCCTACTTGTGATCTCTTTCTCTGTCAAATAGATAAATAAAATCTTAAAAAAAAAAATGGAAAAGAAACGTCATATTGTTCTATGGCCAGCTTCTATTTATGCCAAGGCACATTCCTTTCTCAGTTTGGACAGATGCAAATCATAGCCACTTACTGATTATTAGAAGCTTCAAATTGTGAGGATGGAATTAAGTATGGAGACTTGATTCTCATTCCCATCCTGCCAGCAGAGCCCTTTCTCTGAGTCTCAAACTGGTTACGTCACTTCGAGGTTTGTCAGCCTTCGGTATCCCCAGATTTCTTATAGGATAAAGTCCAAATGCCTTTGCTTATGATAAAAGGCCCTTTAGCTTGTGAAGGTATGGCCTTACCTCTCCTCACCAGGAGCTCTGGCCCCAGTGCCTGCACCTTCTCCAGAACATGCCTGTGCTCTCTCTGCTGTGATTGTATAGGTGCCCTTCTCTCTTCACTTACTCTGCTTGGCGAACTCCTAGTCATGCTTCAGGACCCAGCTGAAGGCAAAATTTCCCTGAGTACACAAGGCAGAATTAGTCATACCATACACCAAGTTTCCATAGTATTTACTATGTCTTTGTGTTCTACCACCTACACATTGTATTTTAATTGTGTTATTGTTTACACATATAGGTTGTGAGTTCCTTAGGGACTGGGACCCTTTCTTCTGTCTTTTAAACTCTGAGTTCCCTGTACATTTCCTGGCACACAAATGCTTGAGTACTGAGTATAATAACGAATAAGATTTGTGGGATTTCCAGTTGGGAGAGATCTCTTTGGGCCAGGGAGACTTCCTGGTGACGCGGTGGGTAGGCTCGTGATACAGGTGCGAGGGGCTGGTGGGAGGATCTATGCAGGGGGCCCCCAGCATCAGCCATTCCTGAAGAAGTGAAGGAGCCCGCCTTGAAGACATTCCTTACCGTGGAAATTCCATGTGGGGAGCACTGAGCTGTGTGGGGAGGCCTCTTCTTGGCTCCTCCTTCTGTACAATGTCCCCATTCTGTGTCCTCCTCTAAGTCCCAGTCTTTGTGTGCGCTCCATTTCTCTTCTTTTTTATTTACAGATGTGAATCCTATTTTTTTTTTTTTTTGAAAGGTGGATTTGTCAGGGGTGTTTGTATTTGGGAAGTTTCCAGACAGGAAGTTCTCAATAGTGATCTTAGCTCTAGTTCTCTCTCTACTCCTGGTAGACTTCCCCTTCACTTTATTTATTTTTTTAAAGAAGATTTTATTTATTCATTTGACAGAGAAAGACACAGTGAGAGAGGGAACAGGAGGAGTGGAGAGAGAGAAACAGACTCTCCACCAGGCAGGGAGCCCTATTCGGGGCTCGATCCCGGGACTCTGGGATCATGACCCTAGCCGAAGGCAGATGCTTTAATGACTGAACCATCCAGGCGCCCCGTCCCTTCACTTTATAAAGCAGTCCAGCTGTGGCTTCAGTTGAGATGAATGAAGTTGAACTTAGAGTAGATATTACCAAGAGCAGTAAGTTGGAAGTGGCATAAGAACAGGTGCCACTATGTCTTTTCCTATTATACTCAGTAGGTGCGGTGAGTTCCTAATTCTGATCTGAGTGAGTGAGAGGGAAGAGGCTGTAATCCAGACTCCCCAGGCTTTCTAGAATGTTCTCCTGGCTGAAGTATCCCGTGTCTCACCCACAAATAGGATACTTTTCAATTCGAGAGCGTAGGAAAGCTTCCATTTGTGTCTAGGCATTTTTCATGTTTAATTTCAACAAATGAAAAAAAAAATCTAGTTACTGACTATCCCTAGCAATAATTTTACATGCCTAAAATCCCTTAACCAGAAGTTTCAAACTGTGAGTCCGACTGGCAGTCCCTGTAGAAGGGACCAATGATTCATGTCCATAGAGGCCAGACAGTTGTGAGTTGGACGTTTTCAGTGACTTAAAGAACATTCCTGATCTCTGCCCTCTGTGCTGTTTTTGTGTCTAGGGGGAGGGTGGCATTGGAGTCCCTTATGTTCTCTGACAGTGGGGCCATGGACCTCCTTTAGAGGACTTTTCCAAGACTCCTGAGAATTGGCTTTATATACTTTGTTGTATCTTGAAACCATTCATGGCTTTCGTGGACAGCATTCCTCTGTTTTCTTTGCAGATGCCATGACTGTGGGGCCATTCTTGAGGAATATGATGAGGAAACCCTGGGGCTGGCCATCGTGGTCCTCTCCACGTTCATTCATTTAAGCCCAGACCTGGCAGCCCCACTGCTGCTGGATATTATGCAGTCCGTGGGAAGGTGAGTAGTGCTTTGGTTCTGTTTGGAAGTAAGGAGGAGCCTTACTTGACATAAAAGCTATCAGTTCAAAAGTAAAACATTCTGTAACCTTATAGATGTCTGATATTTGTGGGATCAGCTCAGACTCATTTTAAAAATGGAATGGACCAAACTTTGGGTTGAATTCCCCAGCTGTGTCGGGTCATGGGTCACAAGGTCACAGTGTCAGAATGAAGCGAGAGGAAACCGCACTACGAAAACTATTCTTGGTTCCTCTCAGTTGTTACTTGGGTTAATGTGTGGGACAGTACTCAGAACGGTACACCTTTCACAGTTCAATGGTTTACAAATTTTAGATGTTATTTTTAGATACTACTATTTATAAGATTTAGATATTATTATCTCTCTTTACCGGTTTTAAGATAGATTCTCTAAGCATCTTGCAGTCCTGAGGCATTGTCCTGGGAGGGGAAGATGGAGTATAGTTTCATCCTTCTGACTCAGAAAAGGAAAGGGCAGACCTATTTTGGGAACAGGGCTTTAAGCCAGACTGAGGGGAGATTAGACTTAACTACTTCACATTAAGAAAATTCCATTTAGTGGATAGGACATGAGAAAGAAAGGGATGTATTTCATGGGTATATGTAAAGTTCAAATTCAGGAACAAACCCAGCACAGAGCTAGGGTATAACTCTACCACCTTGAATACCTAGAAATAGCCATTGTGCAGGGATGAACAGTGGGTGATGGAGGGAGAAGAAAAGATGAAGTATTTTATTTCAGTCCTAGATTTTAACCTAATCATAGCAATCATGGAGTATACGGACCAGCTTGTGGAACTGAGAGTTTTTATTAATGCAAGGCCACAATTCTTACCGTCAATACTTTTCAGATTTAGGACAGATAGAATTATTGTTCTGATCTGTTACCATCTCCTTAAAAGAACTGATCTAAGTTGTAGTCGATATAGAGAGGGGTTTTATTTAGTTTTTGTTTAACATAAGCAAGAAGAAACTGTTCAGGCACTTCTAGCTGTTAGGATGAAAAGGTGTGAGTTTTGAAGATAAGTAAAAGGCAAAACAGTAGCAGATGTATTTTTGCCTGCTTACATATACATATATTTAGATCTCTACCTCCTTTGGCTAGACTGGCAAGAGATGGGGAGGCGGGAAGGGGGGGCGGGGTTTTAAAGTAGCTGCCACAGCCCTTAGCAACCCAAGCCAGATTACCAGACCTACCAGGAAACAGGTTCAGCAGTCACCTGATTCAGGGCTTCCTGGCTCTGAATCAGTTCCAGATGAGGTAATGTGGATTTACAGAGACTGAGTTTATTTATGTTAGTCCCACAGGAACCATTTCCAGGGTGTTCCAAGCGTATGTAAGCTCAGCATTTATCACCCAAGCTTTTCTGTGATTTTGTACTTTGCTCTCTAATTAGATCCCTCTTAAAATTTATCCAGCCCATTATGGAGCTATAGCCATCAAGATTGCATTGGCTCCTCCCTTAATGATGGTTTATTTCACTTGCCAGTCAATGCTTATTGATTCGCTGTAGTGTCATTAACCAAAGCAACTGAGAATGGTGTCTTGTGTTAGCGGTTGCTGGACCCTCCATTCCTCTCCAGATGCGTTCTTGGCTGGGTGCATGCCGCTTGTGGTCTTAGGTCCATGAACTTGAGCATTTCCCTTATTTGTTTCTTCAATATCTTATTGATTGAGACATGTTTTTCTAAACCCACCCATTTAGCGGGTTTAGACATTCTCTTTCTTGCTATACATTTAGAATATTTTCATGTGTATGAACCATATAATTATTAAAAATTACATTATATAATGATTCCTTAATACATTTCTCTTCCCAATATGTCATCTCAGTTTGTTGACAGATTAGTTGACAAACACCCTTCTTACCTATTTTACTGTCTTACAGAGACTTTTGCAGTTTATGGTTACATTTCAGAGGTGGAGTACAAAGAAATGAATTTTGAGTTGAGTTCATATGTAAAGACATGGACTGGGTCAAACACTGCTCTGTTCTCTGTCTAACCTCTGCAGTGGCCAGTCTGTGGCTTGGCCGGGTGATACGTTAAACCACCTTAACTGTGTGTGTCTCTGTGGAAGCATCTGGTTTGATGCAGAAAGCAGATCTCAGGATCTGGGCTAAGTTGAACCCTGGAGACTGATCACCAAGTGGGCCCTCTGTCCCTAATCAGTGGAATTGTCAGTGGTTTTCCTTCTCCCCATCTGAGCCAGGGCCACAGGGGCTCCCAGTGCAGTACTCATGCATTTCTTTGTGAAAACTTAAGATACTCATGTAACTCTGTTTACTTTTCCTAGATTGGCATCCAGCACCACTTTCTCTAATCAAGCAGAAAGGTAAGGTCCTAAAGTGGGTCCGAACCCACTTTCTCTTTGTCCCCTGAGCGTGTTCATCCTGTTTCTAAATCATCAGAGTGTGGACCATGGAAGGAATGTTCTTAATTTCAATTGCAGTTCCAGAGAACGTTCCATCATTTTCTGTTCATTCATTCATTCGTGCCTGCTGTCACTCATTAACTTTTAAATTTTTATTTTTTCATACATTCACTTGTTTTAGTCATCAAGTACTTATTTTAGGCCACTCTGTAGCAGGTACTGTACTAGGTGCTTAGGTTTCAGTTGGTGGCAAAAGGGACATGATTCCTACCCTCATGGGGCCTATGGTCTATCTGGGATGCCAACAGGATGAAAATATTTGCACAGACTTATCATTGTAAACAGTGCTTAAGGCCCTGGACACAATGTGCTGGGAGGCCATAACATTCATTTATTCAACAATTATTGATGGAGTGACCACTAGACTGAGGATACTAATTAACAAAGGAGCCAGTCCGGACTCTCCTGGATCTTAAATTCCAGTTGCAGAGGCAGACAATAAGCAAGTTAACAAACGAGAGAACCGGTAATGCCATTTAGTATCATTCAGTGCTAAATGCTACGCAAAATAATCAGGGACGTCCAACAGATACGGAACAGCTTGGGGGGGGGGTTATTTTGGATGTAATAATGGTCAAGGACAGCCTCTCTGAGGAGGTGGTATTTGAACAAAACCTGAAAAGGGGGGAGAGTGATCCATGTGGCAGTTTATAGAAAGAAGTTTACAGCCAGAGGGAACAGCAAATGCAAAGGCATAAGTCAGGAGGGTGTCCAGGATATTTGGGGAGGCAGGCTGGGCAGAAGGAGTGGGGAAAAGTGTAGGAGAGGAGTGGACAAGGTGAGCATGAGGCAGGCCAGGTAGGTCCCGGGAAATCATTATACAGAGCTGGGCTTTTACTGAGGGAGGCAGGGAGCGAGGAGGGACATGACTTCCTTTGTGTTTTGAAAAGATCCCTTGGCTTCTGTGTTGGAAATAGGTCATGCAGGAAAGCAGGTCAGGGCGGAAACAGGGAGGCGAGCGTGGAGACCAGTTCAGTGGCAGATACAAATTAATAAAGACTTGGTTCAATGGAGCAAGAAGTGGTCCCATTAAGGATCTATTCAGAAAATATTGTTAAAACCGAGCCAACAGAATTTGCAGATGGATCGGATGTTGGGTGTGGGAGAAAGACATAAGGCAAGCATGATGCCCAGGTTTGGGCCTGAACAGCTGGGTGGGTGGCTGGGCCACTACTGAGATGGGGAGACCCACATGAGAGCTGGCAGATCTGGTGTCGTCTGGGTAGTGGGAACAAGGGGCAAGGACAGAAAGGCTTCCCCGAAGAAGCGATATTTACACTAAGATCTGAAAGATATGACTTGAACTTGAGGGTGCAAATAGCTCTGGAAAAGCATCTGCCCAGGTTTCGAGGGGGGAAAGAACAGATTGTGTAGGAGGAACAACCACAAGACCAGTGTTTCTAGAGCACAGAGATGCAAGGCTGGCTTGCTAGGTGATACAGGGCCAATAAGCCATATTAAATCTTTGGGGCTTTCTAGCAGCCATGGGAAGCTGTTGCAGGATTTTTAAGTCGCAAGAGGTATGTGTGTAGCATCTAGAAAGGTGACTCTGGCTGCAGTGGGGAGAAGAAATCAGAGGAGAGTAGGGCGCTGGCTGGGACATTGGGCACATTTATCTCTCTGCTTTAGTTTTCTCATTTATAAAAGTGGGAAACCGTGTATAGCCTTCTTGTGCGGCAGGGGCACTTGCTGGGAGGTCCAAGGGGTCGGGTATCTGTGGCAGTGGAGCTGTAGCAGCAACTACAAACGTAAGGTGGCGCTGTTGTCACTGCACTTTCGTAACTTTTGTTTTAGGAATATTTACTCCTTTTTAAATGCCCATTTATAGAAAAATTTTTAGACTTCTTCCCTTAACATTTTATTATAAAATATTAAATATACTGTGAAGTTGGAAGGACTTTAGATTCCTATCACGTAGATCCTACAGGGAACATTTTACTTGCTTTATCACCTATCCAACCCTCTGTCCATCCTTCTCCACCCCGTCATTCCTGTTTAGTTTGGGATGCATTTCAAAGTAAATTTCAGATATTAGCATACTTCCTGTATTCTTCGGCAAAGTTATTCACTAAAGTTTGATTTTGTTTAAGCCCTTTTGTCCTCTGAGGCACAGTTTCCATACTAGAGAATACACATACCTTATGTGTATTATGTTTACTGATTTCTGACAAATGTGTACCCCTGCATGACCAAAACCCCTGTCAAGATATAGAAGATTACTATCACCCCCAGAAGATTTCCTCGTGCATCTTCCCAAGCTCCACCCACATAGGCAGATTCTAGCCTGATTTTCTCTTTCTACCATAGCGCTTCATATAAATGGAATGGTACTGTATGTGCTCCTGGGTGTCTGACGTCTTGTACTCAGCATAATGTTTTTGAAATTTGTTCATGTCATTGCATGTTATCAATAGTTTATTTCCTTTTTAGAGCTGGGTACTATCCCATAGTTTATTTATTTATTCTCGTGTTGATGGACATTTGCATTGTTTCCAGTTTGGGGCTATTATAGATAAAACTGTTAGGGCCATTCTTCTACAAGCCTATTTGTAAACCAGTCTTTTTATTTGTCTTAGATAAATAGCGAGGAATGGAACTGTGGCATTATATAACTGTGTTTGATTTTGTAAGACACTAACAGTGTCTTACAAAAAGTGGTTGTGCCATGTGGCATCCCCACCAGTAATGCATGAGACTTCGGTGTTCCACATCCTTGCCAAAATTTGATGGTGTTGATCTCTTTAATTTTAGCCGTCCTGGTGGGTATCTCATGAGAGTTTAAATTTGCATTGCCCTGGTGACTAATGCTGTGGAGTATTTTTTCATGTGCTCTTTAAGACCCTCTCTAAATCTTCTCTTCTGAAGTGTCTGTTCAAATCTTTTGCACATTTTTAACTGGGTTGAGTTGCAGGACTTCTTTATATTGCCTGAATACCAGTCTTTTGTTAAATATATCTTGAAAATATTTTCACCTCGTCTGGGCTTACCTGTTCCTCTTATTAATATATATTTTGATGATATGTTTTTAATTTAGATGAAACCTAATGTTTAAAAAAATTTTTAAAAGGTTTTATTTATTTGAGAGAAGGAGTGAAAGAGACAGAGAAAGAGCCACACATGCAGGGGAGTAGGACAAGGAAGGGCAGAGGGAAAGGGAGAAGCAGACTCCCCGCTAAGCAGGCAGCCTGATGTGCGGCTTGATCCCGGGATCATGACCTGAACTGAAGGCATTTGTTTAACCAACTGAGCCACTGAGGTACCCCATAGTGTTTTTTTGTTTTTGTTTTTTTTTTAATTAATTTTTTATTTTTTATAAACATATATTTTTATCCCCAGGGGTACAGGTGTGTGAATCACCAGGTTTACACACTTCACAGCACTCACCAAAGCACATACCCTCCTCAATGTCCAAAATCCCACCCCCTTCTCCCAAGTCCCCTCCCCCCACCAACCCTCAGTTTGTTTTGTGAGATTAAGAGTCACTTATGGTTTGTCTCCCTCCCAATCCCATCTTGTTTCATTTATTCTTCTCCTACCCACTTAAGCCCCCATGTTGCATCTCCACTTCCTCATATCAGGGAGATCATATGATAGTTGTCTTTCTCTGCTTGACTTATTTCGCTAAGCATGATACGCTCTAGTTCCATCCATGTTGTCGCAAATGGCAAGATTTCATCCCCATAGTGTTTTAAAAATTTTTTTAAATTGATGATTATTTCTTCCCATTTTCATCAGTCATCCTCAAATCAAGAAAATATTCTCCAGTTTTTTCCTCTACAAGTTTATTTATATTTAGCATTTGTGTGATCCTTCTCAAATTAATTTTTATGTATGGTATGAGGGTAGGGGTTGAAGTTCCTTTTTACCCATGTGGAAACCTAGTTATTTCAGCACTGTTAAGAAAAAAATGACTTTCCCTTTCCCCACTGGATCACTTTGTTGTATGTTAAAATCAAATAATGGTATTTGGGTTGATCTATTTCGAGGCTCTCTATCCTGTTCCATCTATCGATATGTTAATCCGTAAGCTGGCACCACACTGTCTTGATTACTATAGCTATTTAATAAATCTTGAGGTCCAAGATTATGAATCTTCCAAATTTGCTCATTTTTTCTAAGAAGATGGATTTAGATATTCTAGATTTACCAAATTTCCATATACATTTTTGAATAAGCTTCACAGTTTGGGCAGGGAGCCTGTTGGGATTGTACTGAGACAATATTGGGGATGGTCAACAGCATTAAAATACTGAATCTTTCAATTCATGAATATGGTAATATATTCTCATTTCATTCCATTTTTTTTGTTGTTGTTGTTCTCAGCAGTGTTCTTTGGTTTTTAGTGCAGAGGTCTTGTACATCTTTTGTTAAATTTATTCCCAAGAATTTTGGGTATTTTAATGCCAATGTAAGTGGAATTTTTAAGAATTTCATTTTCTAACTTTCTGCTGCTGGAATATGAATATGCAGTTGAATTTCTATATTAACATTGTAGGAAGCTGGGTTCACTTACTAGTTGTTGTAGTTGCTTTTAGAGATTTCTTGGAATCTAAAAGCATTTGTATATAAAAAAATAATTTCTATAAATAGTGAGTTTTCCTTTTCTCCAATTTTTATGTTTTTATTGTCATATTGCAATGGCTAGGACCTCCAGTACAATAATAAAGATGCTACAGAAAAGTCTTTAGTATTTCACCATTAATTTTGTTTGCTGTAGGTGTTCATAGATTCTCTGCTGGACTAAGGATGTTTCCTGTTTCTAGTTTGCTGAGAGTAATTTTATCATGAATGGATGTAAAATTTATCAGATGAATTTTCTCTATTTATTGAAATAACTATATGGTTTTTCCCTTTATTATTTAATATATTGAATTCCATTCATGGGATTTTGAATATTATGTCTTTCTTATGTTCCTGGGATAAACTATTCGGTCATGGACCATCATCCTTTTCATCTATAGTTGGATTCAGTGTCCATGAGGACTGCTGGTTTGTCTTGTTTTTGTTTTCATTTCTTTTTTTGTTCCCTCTTGCTTTGGTTTTCTTGTGACTTTGCTTTTTGTTTTGACTTTATCTGATGTTAGTTTTAGGGCTATGCTAGCATCATAAAATAAGGTGGGAAGAGTTCCCTCCTTCCCTAATTGTTGAAAGACTTTGTGTGAGTTTGGTGTCAAAGTTGCATGAAGAAATGTTTTTGACCTACAGTTTTGAATCATCATTTCAGGGGAGACATAACGTAGTCAAATGGTCTAGGTAAGAGGACTTCTTGCCATTCACCTATTTGGACTCTTTGATTTCTGCTTTCTTCCTGTTAATTCACTCCCTGATCATCTCTGGAACATCCTTCCTGATGCTTTGGTCTCAGGGAGGCATAATCATTTCTTGGCTTCCTCTTTTGACCAGCAGAGATGGTGTGGAACTGCATAGATGAAGGCCTTCTCCTTTTTACAAGTACTAGCTCAAGGTGCTCCAAGAAGAGTTCTCCTATCTCCCAATAGCTATGAACATCTCCCTCCCTGCATCCCCCCCCCCCCCCCATCAGCTCTCTCTTAGCTAATGACACTTTCTGGGAGGGTCTTGCTGATAATCTCATCATGAGTTTTGTCCTGACTCTACCGTGTTCTGGACTTGGAGCCTTCGCAGGTCGCCTTTTCTGTCTGGGCGTCAGAAGGCTCATCTGTACTCGGGTGGCTCGAATTCATTAGTTGGGGGCCACTCTGACATGTCCTGGTTTTCTCTTTCTAGAAACTTATTGTTAACAGGGACTCCGTGTAACTACAATATTTCATCTCACTGATGAAAATGACAGGGAGATCTTCCCTAAGAGGATCGATGTGTCAGTGCCTGACCTCTAAAAAAGGAGGTTCAGAAAAACCTAAACTCATGCTGGGTGCTCCATGAGTCCCTGTCTTTTCTCTCCCTGTGCGACCCCAGCATGATGGTTCCTGGCAACGCCGCGGGGGTGGCCAAGCAGTTCCTGCGCTGCATCTTCCATCAGCTGGCCCCCAACGGCATCTTCCCACAGCTGTTCCAGAGCACTATCAAAGGTAATTCCTCCACGGGGAATCCAGCTACCACAAACGTGCCCGCTTGCTGAAGCCCAAACACCACTAAATCTGACTGTTGACTTTCCAGATGGGACTTTTTTACGGACCTTAGCCACGTCTCTGATGGATTTCAATGAACTGAGCTCTATTGCTGCTCTCAGTCAGCTCCTGGAGGTAGGTTCGCTTTGAGGACACCTCTAAGCCCCGCCCTTCCTGAAGTCACGGCTGAGGAATTAATTCAGTCATTTAATTTAAAAACTAAATTTATGTTACATACAAAGATGTCAAATTCATCTCAAATAATTTAAATGCTTAAAATTAATTTGAAATAAAAATTGCCAATGCACAGAAGTGTGTCCATGGGATATGGCTGTTTTATGTGGATTTACTATTTATTTAAAGCTTCTGGACACCCTCAGCTCAGGGGTGGATAGGCAACTGCGAAGCACACTCACTTCCGTGTGAGGCTCTCAGAAGTTGCTGTGGGTAGAGTGGCGCACAGTGTATCGCGAGACTTGGAATCAAGTCTCAGCTTCCTGCTTATTTCTTGTATTGTGAGGATTGGATTCAAGTCCTGCATCTTTGTTCCATCATGAGACTTGAATTCAATTCTCGGGTCCACTGCTTATTCGTTGTGTCACAATGCTTGGGTTCATATATTTGGTCCCATGCTTATTATCTCTGTCCCTTAGCTTGGAGGGTTGACAGGTGACCGTAGAGACTTTCCTGCTTCTGTAGTCATTATGCTCAGGCTTTGGCCAGCAGAGTTTCCAGCAAGCATCATTCATTGTGTGTTCTTAGCCACTAACCACGCTAACTGCAAATCCTTAAAAGATGTTCCTTACTTCTTGCTCGCATTTCTCCTTCTCTCACGGAATTAAAGGTCACAGTTTTTCCCAAGTGTGTCTGAATTTGTTGATTCTTCTCTGTACTCTTCCTGCCAATTACAATGAATAGCCTGTGTAGACACACGACACACGTTTAAACCGTGAATATGTGATTTTTAAGACTGATCTTCGACAAATAGCGATCTGAATCCCCACGTTGTTTCAGCAGTTGATTGCCTATGCTTTTGTGTTTTTAGGGTCTAAATAACAAAAAGAATTTACCAGCAGGGGGTGCTATGATACGCTGTTTGGAAAACATTGCTACCTTCATGGAAGCTTTGCCCATGGATTCGCCCAGCAGCCTCTGGACCACCATCAGCAACCAGTTTCAGACATTTTTTGCCAAGTTGCCTTGTGTCTTGCCCTTGAAGGTAAGCTGAGTCCGGGATTTCAATTTCGATTAGGATCTTACGTTTTGCCAACCATCTGCTCAGAAAGATTCAGTGTTTGATAAAGGGCTTACAGAATCTCTATTAGGCACCAAGGACAGAGTACTATGTAGGTTGTGCTCTCGAAATGGTACAAACCTACAGCAGTATGCAGTAGGCATTTTGACACAGTGATTTCATGTTTTTCAGTTCATTTAAAAAAATTAGATATTAGTAGATTATGGAAATATTTCTCAATAAATGTCTAAGTAAATAAAAGCATAGTTTTGTCTAAAAGGAGGCTAGACATACAATGTAAAGCTAAGTTTCAGAGAACTATTTAAAGGGAGGTGACTGTTTATGTGTTTGTGAATAAAGTACTTGAAAGACCAAGTTGATACTGTATTTCTGTGTGGCTGCTTTACCATCACCAGCCCCCCACTGGAGCCACCCTACCATCCTCCAAGAATACACACGAATTACCTAGCTGTGAATCTGGTAACCTAAGGAACATTTTCAACATGAGCCCATTGAATGCAAAAGCAGAACTCTATACTATAAAAGCTGGAAGAGACCTATAAAAACTATCCCATTCCAATGCCCCCATTTTCCAGATGGGGGGGGGGCTGCAAATTCAGAGAGGTGATGGCAGTGTAAGGATTAAAACTCAAGTCTCTTGACTCCTGGTTCAGTATCTGAATGCTTTATGCAGATTGCAGAAATAATCAACTCACAATAAAATCAATCACTTGTTGATCTGACGAGTGAAGTTACATATTGGCAGCACTATTTCTGAAATGAGTATTGCGTGTACGAAAAATGTTTTATAAAGACGAACCACCCTTGATAATGCCCTTTTTCAAATTAGCAGATTTGGAATATATGATCCCAAAATAAGGTCTGTAAGGGTACTTTAGGGACCCTTAGCTTGATGTGTGCTGTTTTCTTGGAGTTTAAAGTTCCCACGAAAAGCGGGAATACTGAGATCTTTACCGTCTCTCACATCCTGTGGTCGTGTCTGCTTGCCAAGCTTGAGTCGATGAATAAATCCAAAGAAAGAGGTTTAGCACTGTACTTAGAAACCATGTATGTATATAGATACCATACCTGCAGGAAATCAAGTGATGCATTTTTAACATGGCCCCATAGAACCTCCCTCCAACCAAGAGCCACTCAGGGCTACTCACTGCTTAACGCTACATACTTGGAGAGAAGGTAGGTTAGGCATGGCAATTTCAAATGCCTATAGGTGGATGCTAGAACCAAAATGTTTAACTTTTATATTAAGTTAAATATTTAACTTGATCACTGACCAGTTGGAACCCTTGTCGCCACCAAACAACTGGTAAGCCTCATTTGTGACTATCAGTCCTGCCCATAGGGACCTTCACTGCAAGGTTAATGAGTGGAGTGATTTAAGATAATACAGAGAACCAAGACCCTTGAGAAACGGGAAGCACCAGTCCCTTCTAACGAGTCTGCGTCTAACGAGTCCCTTCTAACATGTGCTACAACCCGCCGCCCAGTTGTCGTGTGGTAATGCAGGCCTACTATTGCTGCTCTTCCCATGGTTTTGAAGATGATATTTCCTGATTTTTAAAATACCATGGGGACCCTACAAACAGCCAGTCTTCAGCCCCTGCTTTAAAGCAATGTAAATGTCACATGAACTCTGGCGGGTATTGAACAGATTAAATAGACCAATAGTACGCTTACAAGCTACCTGTAAAAAGCTTTCAGAATTCATGTAAAAACTGGCCCTGCTAGATCCAATCTGGGCACTGCCTCTGATCGTCTTCTGCTTTGTTTTTACTCTCTGGGGAAAGCAGGGAGCCGTTGAAAAGCCTTCTGTGGTTTGTTCTCATCAGTTCAGAGAACTGGCTCTCAGTCTGCAGTGTGGGTCAGTGTTCCGGCAGGACTTGCTGAAAGCAGGATTGCTGGGCCTGATACTGAGAGTTTCTGATGCACTGGGAGTTTAGCCTGAGGATCTGCGTTCTCTCACAAATTTCTAAGTAATTCAAGCTGCTAGATCACCAGCTATACTTGGAGAACCACTGGCTTAATTTGTTATCTTCAAAAGTTAGTATGATGCACAGCTGCAGAGAATCAACTATAACCTGCTATTGTGGTATGTTTACAATGTTAAATAATATTGCTTATTTTTGTTGTAACATACCCCCTGCCCCGCCACCACCACCAGTACATTCAATTTAAAAAGTACATTTGATGTAGGGACATACAACTCTAACAGATTTGAGAGGCATAATTTTTTTCTTGTAGAAGTTTTACTGCTTTTTTTTTTTTTTGAAGGTTTTTGTCATGTCTTTCAGTAGCAAAGGAAGGGCAGATGAGACTGGTTTTTATTTGGACTAATAAGCCTGATGGTTTTAAATAGATCTGAGTAGTTTTTTTCCCCTGGAACATGGCCTTTGATAAATTAGTGTATCTCTTTAGAGTTGGACATAGTTGATATCCACTTACCCATTTATCTGTCAGTCTGTCCATCCATTCATCCATCCATCCATCATCCATACATCCATCTGTTCAATTCTTTATCCATCTCTCTGTCTGATTTAATTTTAAGAATATATCTGAGAAATAATTTAGGTGCTATGCTTAATTATTTAGTTATTTAATATTATTTAATTAACAGTTTAATTAAGTTTTTTAAACCTGAGAATGATTTTTTCAACATCAATATATGACATAGAAAACTAAGGAGGCAGCTATATTTGAGACTTTTTTCCCCCTAAAATAAAGGCTTATAAAAAATACATGAAGCAAAAGATATATTAAGAAGGGTACTGGGGCGCCTGGGTGGCTCGGTGGGTTGAAGCCTCTGCCTTCAGCTCAGGTCATGATCCCAGGGTCCTGGGATCGAGCCCCACATCGGGCTCTCTGCTCTGCAGGGAGCCTGCTTCCTCCCCTCTCTCTCTCTACTTCTCTGCCTACTTGTGATTTCTCTCTCTCTGTCAAATAAATAAAATCTTTAAAAAAAAAAAAAAGAAGGGTACTGACTTTTACTCTCTTCATATTTGTTCACAGTGTTCTTTAGATTCCAGCTTGAGAATTATGATTTGCCTCTTGAAGATACCCTCTACCAATGCCACAAGGGTATGTATTGTATGTTCCAGAAAAACAACCCATTGCTTATTTTGTTATTTTTTAACCTAAAAACACAGACATGTAGTAATACTGAAGAAATAGTTACTGTGTACTGAATGTTTCACTTTCGAACATGGTGAAAGTGTCTAGTATGAAGAGTTCTAATACATCACAATCTCATTTTTACAATCGGCCCTCTCTGTCCTGGGCCGTGGTCACCAGTCCGTCCTCTATGATCTAGGTGATCCTTCCAAACACAGACTTTCCTGCCCTGGTTCCTTGCTTAAACATCTTTGATCGCCTCTCATTTCTTTTAGGAGAGTGTCCAAATTCCTTAATGTGGCATGCAAGAAGGGACTTCATTAATTTGCTGGCCTACCTTTCTAATGTCGGCTTTGGCTACTTGTCCCCTCCCCCATGCCTCCTGCCTTCTTCCGGAATCATCCTCATTATCATCAAAACAACAACCGCTGTTTGTTGAGCACTCACCATATGGCAGGCATTATGCTAACTGCTTTATGTTTATAATCTTATTTAATTTCATATTTCCTTGCCTTGGCTTCAGCCATTTCCTCTGCCTGAAATGCTTTATGCTCTTGTTGCTGAGGTGAACTCTTTCTCATTCTTCCAGATGAGAATCTGAATCCCATTTAAATTAAAAAAGTGAATTGGAATGCTCTGAAGCAACTTTCTCCTATGTCAGACCCCACAGTACTTGATAGAGCTCTCTATACTAACACTTACGTTGTATGAAAGTCTCCCCAGTGAGACTGTGAGCTTCATGAAGGCCAGCTCTGCATTTCATTCACCTCATTCTTGGGCTGGGTTATATACAGTGTTTCTGGGCTGTGTTATATACAACGATGTAATAGTCTGTATAGCAGTAGCTTATAACTGCTAGTTCAATACCAAGAAGCCACATCCCCAATAACTTTATACCTTGACGGTGCTTTCATAAATGAATAGTTTATGCAGGAAAGTTGCAAAGAGATCATTTGGTTTAATTTGATCACTTAAAGCTAAGGACACAGGCTCAGAGAGATGAATTGTCTTGGCCAAGATTACACAGCTCGTTAGTGGAAGGTTTGACACTTGAACATAGATCCTTTGACTCCAAGTTCCCTGATTTTTCTGTTGTACCATATTGCCCCATCACTATGTTGCTTTGCTGGATAGAAGAACAAGTTTCTATCTGGGTGTGAATCCAGGTTCCTTTTTTAGATGAATAAAGATACATTATATAACCAACTGGAGATACAGTCCTGTCACCATTCATCCATCATCAGTATTTCAAGGCAACAGTGTTTATATAAAACAAAGAATACTAAATCAGCAGTACTATTTCAAAGGGTTCCTTTAAGAGTTTTTATATAGAAAGTGCTACACAGGTTTCTGTTGGGAATAGAAACAACAACAAAAAAAGAATTCTTATTCTCAGGCACAACTAACATGTAACAAGTTCATTTTTGGATCAGTAAGGAAAAAGCACCCCCCCCCCAACTTTCATATCCTTTGATTCAATCATTCTTTTTCTGGGATATCTTCTAAGGAAGAAAATGACATTACAAATTTCAGACAAAACATATTTATTGGGATGTTATTTATAATGAAATGTGACAATTGTGGCTATTAAAATGGATGATTATGAAGAACTAAATCATTTTGGAGATTTCTTATGTTAACAAAATGAAATTGACAAAATGTAGGATTGCATATGTACACAATTTCAACGAGGTAAACTGGAGTGCAGCAGGAAGGGAGATATGTAAAGTGCTATCACGAGGTGGTGGGGTGACAGACTTTTACTTCCTTATCTGTACTTTCCTGTAGATCCAACCTTTGCACGCTGAGCATGTTTACTTTTATAATCCAGACCATGAGGACTGCGGAGGTTGAGAAGTAGTGGAAATCATGGCATGGAAGTCTTTTGGAGCCCAATTAAAATTCTGTCTTCCTTAAAGAGCAGTTCTGACTTTGGAAAATTGCCCTGGAATTTGGATTTGAATTGTATTCAAGAGCAGTATGGCCTTAGGCGAGCTCCAGACCTTGATGCAGGTCAGAGGGAGCACTCACTGCCTCCAAGTGCTTTACCTACATTACCTCCCCCATTGCCCACAGCAACACTAATGAGGTGGAGGTCCTGCTTAGCCTTGTTTTTACAGAGGAGAGAACTAAGTGTGGAGAGACTGAATCACTTATTCCAGGTCACTGAGAGCTAGAGTTTGAAAATAATTGTGTGGAATCATGAGCTTGTGTCATTAACTGTTATAACAAACTGTCTCTCCAGGATTGTCATAAGAAATTTGAACAAGATAAACTATATAAAAGCACCCAGCTCTGCCTGACACTTAGTAGGTGCTCAATAAATGTTTCTAAATGACTTTAGAGAGCAGATGGATCTAAAACTGATCCTTTATGGGTGGGATTCAGATGGAGAAACCAAAGCTGGACCTTCGTGATAAACACTGGCAGGAAGCTGGGTCGGGATAAGTTTTATCTAAGCTAATTGTGCTTCAGACTTACATGCAGGATGGTTTGTGCTGTTGAACGGAGATGACAGGTTTTGGAGGAGCTGGATGGAGGAGCCCATTGATACCTACAGATTCTGAGAAATAGAATGGAAAGTCCTCATACAAATCTCACAGCGTCTTGATTGCTCGGGGTGGACATGAGGATAGGATTGACGGTGATAAGGTTTATAAAGGATGCCACCTGGGAAAATGGATTTCTTTTTGGAGCAATAAAATGATTAAATCTTGCTTTTTAAGGCATTGAAGGCCCGGTTCTATTCTTGTTAGACCAACAGAGTTGCTCCATAACTACCAGGAAGCAGATTTTAAATGAAAGAATGATCCCATTAGTTAAAGTACCAGAAGATTTTAAGACTTTTTTTTTTAATGAAAGAATCAACAATTGATTTTATTTGGCCCCAATCTTATTGCAGAGTCTGTTGGAGCCATTTTCAAAACTGCTCAGCTTTGTGATTCAGAACTCTGTCTTCACTCTGGCCTACCTGGTGGAGGTGTGTGGTCTCTGTTACCGAGCTTTCACAAAGGTAAGCTTGCCTACATGTTTGTTCCCTGGAACCTGGAAACTGTCAGGAACATTGTTTCTAAACAATGTCAATGCTTGTTAGGTTAATCCCGTCAGTATAGTTAAACCTGAGCAGTTTACTGAGGTCTAATAAGTATCATTGGAATATATATATATATATTTGTATATTGGAATATATATATATATTTGCATAGAGTGTTTCCATATATATATATATATATATATATATATATATATATATATAGTACCTCACATATGCACATTTGGAGAAATGAGGATCATATGATTTAGAAGAGAAGAGATATTGTAAATGAAATGAGCAGGTGGTCTAAATGACCTCTGAAGGTCCTTTTCAAGTTCACCATCTCGTGATTAGTGGGCAAGCCATCACGGCATGTCATTTTCATACCCAAAGTAGAAAAATATCAGCCTGTCATTTGTAAAATCCCTTAGAGTGCTCCTTAATTCTCATCACTTGTCTGTCTCCCCAGTTCTGGGTTTTTGGCCTCTGAGATTGTAATCTCATCTTTTGTCATCTTGCCTTCATAATGGTTTCTCTATTGCATTATCTTTCGTCTCCCCTGGCCCACTACCGAGGAAGTGGAAAAGTACTGCTTGCCCCGTGCACATAGCAGCCTTGTTGGAGCTGGGAGACGCTATCTTTATGGAAAGGCAGGGCCAACTGGGAGCGTCTCTGTCCTTAAGAACAGTATGCGATGTTCCTCTTCCAATTTCCAGATGTTCAACTTTATTTTCGGTGGGGTCTGCTCCTGTTGTTCCTCCTTGAACATTCAGAATATTCCTTTACTCATGCTGTCCACTTGTATAAGCCTTTTATTTTCCCCATTAAAAAAAATCTAATTTTATATTAAGGCTTTCATTCTATTTAAAACACTCTTGTCTTTTTCTTATGATCCTGTGTCCATTCTACCATGTTAAGTGTTCCATGATAATCCTCTCTTTAGTCTTTCTTATTAGAAATTATTACTTTGCCCGGAACAATATGTTTTCTAAGTATCCAAAAAATAAGCATTTTTTCCTCTTTCAAATCTTTCCTGAAAAGAACTTACTTCTTTTTGTTGTTGTTGTTCATTTACAACAATAGATCAGTACACAGTAGATCAAGGCACAGTATCAAAAACAATGAAGACATATACGAATTCAATGAAAAGAAGTCATTTTATTTCTTAATTTTCTTTATGCTTGGTGTATTTAAATTATACATTTTTTAGAGGAAAAACCATAATAAGTGTGTGCTTCCCATGCTGTGCACTACAAAGATTGATTACAGAGGACCTTCCATTATTTTGAAGTCAAGATATTCCTAGTTTAGAACACTCATTATACATTAAGTGCCTTCCTAACCAGTCATCATGTTAGTGGCCTCCTGACTTGCTCTTGCCGTCTACCCATTCCCAGGCGTCCAACTCCAACGACTATTTTTGGTAGGAAGCTTACGCCTCGGAGTCTTTCCATCTTCTTCATGGGCAATGGGAAGCTATTGGAAATAGTTGAAGAAAGAACACTGTCTAATTGAGCCTTCTCCATTATTTAATCAAGAGAAAAGGCATGGAAAAGTAAGGGCTTTGGAGAATTTTCTTCCTGGCAATCTGGCCGTCTAGATAGTTGAAAACTGTCTCACCTGAAAGGATAGAAATGCTGGACAAAATGTAATGAACATGATTGTAAAAGTGAAAGGTACAAAATTGGAGAAGAAATTGAGAACCAGAGTGGTAAGCATATAAGCTGATACCGTAGCAGTCTTGAGGTGGGGGAGTTACTTGTCTTAGGAGCTTAGTGGCTCAAGTTTTGTTGCTTAGATTTGCATATATCTAATTTTATTTATTTATTTTTAGTTGAGTTATACATTTTTAGTTTATTTATTTTAGTTTATTTACATTTATTTTAATCAACATACAATGTTATGTTAATTTCAGGTGTACACCATATTGATTGAACAATTGAACAATTCTATACATTACTTAATGCTTAAATATATCTGTCATCATACAACATCATTACAATAACATCATCACAATTACAACAACAATATTATTATTTTTTTAAAGATTTATTTATTTATTTATTTGACAGAGAGAGATGACAAGCAGGCAGAGAGGCAGGCAGAGAGAGGAGGAAGCAGGCTCCCTGCTGAGCAGAGAGCCTGATGTGGGGCTCGATCCCACGACCCTGGGATCATGACCTGAGCCGAAGGCAGCGGCTTAACCCACTGAGCCACCCAGGCGCCCCCAACAACAATATTATTGACTCTATTCTCCATGCTGCACTTTTCATCTTATTACTTATTTATATAACTGGAAATTTATATCTTTTAATCTCCTTTATCTGTTTCTTTCATCCCCTCACCCTTCTCCACTCTGGCAACCAGCAGTTTGTTCTCCGTATTTTAGAGTCTGTTTTTTGATTGTTTTGTTTTTCATATTCCACATATAAGGGAAATTATGTGGCACTTTGTATTTCTGCCCGACATGTTTCACTTAGCCTAAAACCCTTTCGTTCTATCTGTGTTGTCTCAAATGGCAAGATTCCATTTTTTTCATGGCTGAGTAATATTCCAATGTGTATGTGTCCATCTTGTTTATTCAGTCATTTATCAGTGGACACTTGTGTTGCTCCATATCTTGCCTAGTGTAAATAATACTGCACTAAATATAAGGGTACATATATCTTTTTGAATTAGTGTTTTTGTTTTCTTTGGGTAAATACCCAGTAGTGGAATTACTGGATTTTATGGTATTTCTATTTTTAATTTTTTGAGGAAATACCACACTCTGTTCCACAGTGTCTGCACCAATTATCCTTAGTGGCTTGTGATTTGAAGCCCACACAGAGAAGGTCTTGGGACTGTTTCAGGCTTGGAGCTGGCTCTGAGTCATCCCCAGTAGAAAGTCAGAACCCTTGAAAGGGTATACATTTAGTAAAAGGGTGATTTGGAAAGATTATATTCCTATATAGAGGTGACGAAGAATGGAATCTAAGCCTAGGAACCTAGAAATATTTATAGTTTCCTTTGAGAATTAGTAACATGAACCTATCTTTGAACATATTTAGAGTGTGAATTTAAGATACCTACGTACTCTGTGAGCCCCCAGAATGAAAAGTCAAATAACATTGGTACAGAGCAGGTAATAGCATTGGAGTGTTTGGTAGAAGTAAGCTCAAAACCTATCCTCAAACCACTGTGGATGGGTATGACTTCAGTCTAGACCTAACACAATTTCCAGAATTACAGTCTTGATGAACACGAATTTACAAACTAAAATTATAAAACACATAAAGAAATAATCCACCATGAGCTAGAGTAGAAATGAATCCAATAATCTAATAATCACAATGAATATAAGGAATTTTTGGATTTTTAAAAAAGATTTATTTATTTTAGAGAGAGTGAGAGAGAGGCAGGGGGAGAGGAGCAGAGGGAAAGAAAGAGATTCTGAAGCAGATCCCATGCTGAGCACAGAGCCCATCTCAGGGCTCAGTCTCAAGACCCTGAGATCATGACCTGAGCTGAAACCAAGAGTCAGAGGCTTAGCCAATTGAGTCACTCAGATGTCCCAGGAATTTTTGGATTTGATTTTTAAAATCCAGCTATGTCTTATTTATAAGAGATACCTCTAAAACACATCTAAAGACACTGTTGAAAGTGTGAAAGAAAAATAGTTTAAAAATATACCACGCAAATACTAATTAAAATAAAGCTGAAACCAGTAAACAGAATCCAAGTTAAAAAGTATTTCTGTAAAAAATGTTGCCCTGTATTGATAAAAGGAACAATTCTTTAGAAAAATGTGACTGTTCTAAAACTTGTACAGTTAATAATACAGGCTTAATATATATAAACAAAAAATGAATAGAATTACAAAGAGAAGTTGTCAAATTCATACTCATAATGGGAGATTTTGACACATCTCTTTCAGTAATTAATAGATCAAGCAGATAAAAAATGAATAGATTTGAACAATGTAAGGAGCAAATTGAATCCAATAGACATATAAAGAATCTTGAATTCTCCAGTTTGAGAATGTATTTTAGAAAGAACATACACAAAGTAGCTGTACCAGCTTGCATTCCCACCAACAGTGTAAGAGGGTTCCCCTTTCTCCACATTCTCTCCCGCATTTGTTGTTTTTGCCTTGTCAATTTTTGCCATTGTAACTGGTGTAAAGTGGTATCTCAATGTGGTTTTGATTTGAATCTCCCTGATGGCTAATGATATTAAATATTTTTTCATGTGTCTTTTAGCCATTAATATGTCTTCTTTTGAGAAGTGTCTGTTCATGTCTTCTGTCCATTTTTTGACTTGCTTTTGGAGTTTGAGTTTGAGAAGTTCTTTATAGATCTTGGATACTAGCCCTTTATTTGTTGTGTCATTTGCAAATATCTTTTCCCATCCCGTGGGTTGCCTCTTTGTCTTGTTGACTGTTTCCTTTGCTGTGCAGAAGCTTTTTATCTTGATGAAGTCCCCAAAGTTCATTTTGCTTTTGTTTCCCTTGCCTTTGGAGACACGTCTTGAAAGAAGTTACTGTGGCCCATGTCAAAGAGGTTACCACCTATGTTTTCCTCTAGGATTTTGATGGATTCTTGTCTCACATCAAGGTCTTTCATCCATTTAGAGTTTATCTTTGTGTATGGTGTAAGAGAATGGTTGAGTTTCACTCTTCTGTATAGAGCTTTGGAAAAGAGTGTAGAGGTTCCACAAAAAGTTAAAAAAAAAAGTTAAAAATAGAGCTACCCGGTGGCTCAGCAATTGCACTACTGGGTATTTACCCCAAAAATACAGATCTAGTGAAAAGAAGGGCCACATGCACCCCAATGTTCATAGCAGCAGTGTCCACAATAGCCAAACTGTGGAAAGAGCTGAGATGCCCTTCAACAGATGAATGGATAAAGAAGATATGGCCATATAAACAATGGAATATTACGCAGCCATCAGAAAGGATGAATACCCAACTTTTACATCAACATGGACTGGAGGAGATTATGCTGAGTAAAATAAGCCAAGCAGAGAAAGTCAATTGTCATATGATTTCACTTATTTGTGGAACAGAAGGAATAACATGGAGGACATTAGAAGAAGGAAGGGAAAAAAGAAGTGGGGGAAATTGGAGAGGGAGTAGAATCATCAGTGACTATGGACTCTGGGAAATATACTGAGGGTTTCAGAGGGGAAGGGTGTGGGGGGTGGGTGAGCCCAGTGAAGGATATTAAGGAGGGCATGTTTTGCATGGAGCACTGGATGTTACACACAAACAATGAATCATAGAACTCTACATCAATAACTAATGGGGTACTGTATGGTGACTAACATAACGTAATAAAAAAAGGAAAAGAAAAAGCATATACATAACATTTATAAACATAGGACAGGTAATAGACCACAAATAAAGTATTTCATTTCATTTCATTTCATTTCATTTCATTTCATTTCATTTGGCTCTACACCGAGTGTGGAGCCCAGTGCAGGACTTAAACTCATGAGATCAAGACCTGAGCTGAAATGAAGAGTCAGACACTCAACCGACTGAGCCATCCAGGAGCCCCAGGACACAAATAAAGTCTTAGCACACACTGGGGTATCTATTTCAGAGACCAAGTTCTTTAATCACAATGCAGTTGAATTATAGATCAATAACAAAGTCATAACTGCACAGAGGTGTTTAAGGGTGACCTAGAGAAAAGCTCCATATCTAAGGGGAGGCTACACACATCTTAGACAGACTACTTTTTATGTGAGTATTGAGGCAGGTTTGTACTGAGATTTGGAGCCTCCTGGTCAAGTCCTCGAGCAGCTGGGATAGGCAACCCCTACGTAGAGCTTCACCATCTCAGAGGGTGGAGAATAGCACACGCACACACATTCCTGGCACACACACGTGTAGGTCGCCAGGCCCTGTCCTGGCTACCACCCAGGGGCCTTTGAGATCTTCTCTTGACTGTCCCCTCTTGTCAGATGTCTAAATCCCAGCCCCCTGCCAGATTCGGACCCTAACCAGGTCCCTTTGCAAGGGTGGGGTGTGTATAGAATGTGTACGTGTGTGGTGCCTAGGGTTTGTGTGAGTGAGTGACCGGGCACGGCATGCGTGCAGCCAAGCCTACCGAGAGCGCGGCTCTGGAAGTGCACAGCGTTTTTCGGGTTTGCAGGATGTGTTCATATATATATGTGTTTGTTCTGTGTGTGCGTGTGCCCTCTTTTGAATTCATACAAAGGTACTGGATTAATGGTGTCTAGGACTTGCTATATTTGGAAATTGAAATACACTTTTAAATGATTCATACATCAAAGGAGATAAGAGAATTTAGAAAAATATTTAGAACCACACAAATGTGAAAATACTACATTCTAAATGTTGGGATCTATAGCTATAGAGATATTTAGAAGAAAAGGTGTAGTCTTAAATACTTCGGTTGGAAAAAGAGAAATGAAATGAGCTAACAATTCAAGTTAAAATAAACATAACAGAGTGCCGTAAGATAATTTAAAGGAAGGAAATAATGGAGAGAAGAGCAGGAATTAATGAAATGGAAAACATGACTTCAGTGGAGGATCTGTACAACCAGAAGGGGGCTCCCGAATTAGACCAATGACACTGGCAGAACTTTGGCCAGACCAATTAAGGGAAGCAGAGAAAAGGCATGGATAAAGCATATCAGCAATGCGAAAGGGAATATAACTCTAGATGTATTAGAGACCTTGAAACGAACAACTCTGTGCTCATAAATTTGGAATCTTGGACTGTAGGGACAATTTTTTTTTAAAAAATGTGACATATGACAACTAAAAAAAAAAAAAAATGGCTGGACCTCAATGATTAAGGAAATGGAATCACTAATGAGAAACTGTCCCAGTTTTAAAGACAACTTTACTATTAAACACCAAAGGAACAGAGTGAGCTCTACTTTGTGCAAACTAATATAATCGAAAGAAAGACATGCTTCCAACATCTTTTATGAAGCCAGTAGAATTGTGATACCAAACAGACAAGGGCAGTGGGAGAAAGGAAAATTACAGGCCATTTTTACTTTAAAGGTATAAAAATTCTGGATGAATAATAGCAAATTAGTATGTGAAAAATAAAGCTTCCTGGCCCAGTGAGGATTTGCTTGGAATATAAGAATGGTTTAAATGTTAGAATATTGATTTATGTCACCAAGTTACCAGGTTAAAAGTGAAAAAAGTGTATCATTATCTCAGCAGATTCAAAAGAAGCATTCTATATAACTCAACATCCACTCATAACAACACTTGTCAAACTAGAAATAGAAAGGAACTTACTTAGCTTGTTACAGGGTTATATCCAGAAACCTCTAGGAAACGCTATACTTCCTGGTGAAATGTCAACGTAGTCCTTTCAAAATACTAAGTAAGATGAGAACGTCCACTATCACTTCTCCTGTTCATTACGGTCCAGGAGATCCCACTCAATTCAGTAAGATAGGAGGAAGAAATCAAATGTATAAGGACTGGAAAGGAAAAATAAAACTCTCACTTTCTACAGATGTTGTAATTATAAACGAACTGAAGAAAATATACTTGTAGACACCTTTTTATAACTTCAGTGAGAGAGTTCACCAAGGATGCTGCTTACAAATGATTACCCAGGAATCACCCACCTTTAATATTCAGTTACAAATGATTACAAAGTGTACTTTAAAAATGTCATTTATTGTGTCAACAGAGAATAAATCTAACAAAAATGTGCAAAAACTTTATGGAGATAACCAGAAAGTTTTACTCAACAATGTTAAATAAATGGAGATAGACCTTGTGTTCATGGTTGAGGACCCAGCATAATAAAGACAGTTAATTCTCACAAAATAACCTATAGATTTAGTGTAATTTCAATAAAAAGTTAAGACTTCTCTCCAGATAATAATGGGCTAGATCATTTGAACTTATCTTCCCACTTAAAAAGTTAAAAAAGAAGCGAACAGAATATTTTTTGAAAACTTCAGTGCATCAGAATGCTAACCAGATATTAGATGAATCACCAGGCTAAGATCAGGGAGAGCATAGAAGTGCAGAAATGTGACTAAGAGGCTGAGTTGCAATTCCAGAAGATCCAGGAGGGAAACAAGAGTCAGAATCTAGGACCTTCAAAGAGCGGGGACTTGGTCTGATTCTGCACCACCCTCAACCCCAGTTTGGTCAGGACAACAAAGTAAAGATAACCCAGAGGTAAAATCACCTTCACAGCCATCGAGCTCAGTGTCACACCCTCTGGTGGCCCAAGATAAGATATTATAGGGCTTGTGTGTTAAGGTAACCTGGACCAGGCTAGTGCCTCCAGGGAGCTGGCAAAAAGGAAACAGAGAGCTCTTTGGATGAAGAGAATATTTCAGGCCTCGAATGATTTCTAGAAATAACTTTTTAAATACACCGTTCTGTATGCAGAGCTCATCGGACATACAAGGAAGTAGTACACCATGAATAAAAATGAGGGGAAAGAAAAGAAAGTGGATGCAGACCCATTGGGTCTCTGGTTACTTTGTTATGATCAGGAAGGGACACGCAACAGACTTCTGAGGTGCTGGCCCTTTGACCTTGGCATTCAGTCTATACAAATCCATTTCATCTGCAGTTTTATGTCCTATGTACTTTTCTGCGTGTGTGTTGTCATTGGCAATTTAAAAAAATGTACAGAATTGAAAATGATCTTGTGTTCTATTAACAGGAGAACAGATCAATGAATGTTGGTATGTTCATATAATAAAATATAATTAAGCTATTTATTTGAAAGAACTAGAGCTACATGTAACAGTATGAACTAATTTCAAAAATATAATGTAGCAACAAATTGTAAGTTGCAGAAAGTTACAAAGACATGAAAAATAGTATTACATCTTGTAATGAAGGCATGCATAGGTAGTAAAAACATATGTGAAATCATGCACCAGGTTCAAAATAGTGGCTACTTCAAGGAAGGGAGAAAGAAAATAGAACACCATATAGTTCGTTTCAACAATTTCTGTGATTTTTTTTTTAAGGAGTATGTGCAGGAGTTGTTGGGGGAGGGGCAGAGAAAGAGGGAGAGAGAATCTTAAGTAGGCTCCGTGCCCAGCACAGAGCCTGATGTGGGGCTTGATCTCACAACCCTGAGATCATGGTCTGAGTAGAAACCAAGAGTCAGACACTTAACCAATTGAGCCACCCGGGCGCCCCTCTGGGTTGTCTTCTTTATCCTGAAAAACGTTAAATAGAGCAAAATGTCACGATGTGGCCAAGAAGAGTGGTAGTACCTGGTACATTCCGTCTGTTTTTCTGCATGCTTAAACAGCCCATTTGAAAAGTAAGTTCTTTAGAGAGGCCACAAGACCCTGAAAATCACTATATAAGCTCCTCTCTAAATAAATCATTTCCTTTTGGGAATAATGCTTTTTGATTTAATTTCTACATTTCTTGGAACTTATCATTTCCTGTGAGCAAGAACCTAATCCAGTGGGTTCAGTGTTTAAGAGACATCCTATCTTTTTCTTATCCATTGAATTATGTGTTCTCGGTGCTTCTGTAAACTCGTTACGCACACAAAAATGCCCTTTAAATTTTTTCTTTTTCATTTGAATTTTATTTCTTAAGGACAATTCATTATGCATTTTCAAATACTGGTTTTCATTTCCAATCTGTGAACTTCCTGGAAGCTCTTTTGACATAGGTCTGTTCTAACTGAGTTTTTACACAAGCTTACCTTCTTCTCTTTTGTCTGTCTAGGAGCGGGATAAATTCTACTTGTCTCGCAGTGTTGTTCTGGAGCTCCTGCAGGCCCTGAAGCTCAAATCTCCTTTACCAGATACAAACCTCCTCCTGCTTGTCCAGGTGGGTTTCTTCACTTTTTGTAATACTTTCCATGAGATGCACCATGTTTGGAAAAATTAAGGAAGGCGTGGGGCATATGTACAGATCGAATAATTCCACCCCAAAATGAGAACCAATCTATCTTATATGAGCCGTGACCTAAGTAATATTCTGCACTTGGCACTCCCGCTGGGTAAACAAGACAGAAGGGGCACATTTATTTTGTTCCTACGGTGGAACTAGTACTGTGAGGGACCAAAAGAAGATGGGAACACTAATTTCTACCCTCAAGAAATTAACAGCTGGGTAGATTGCAGGGCAGCTTGTGAACAGCTACCGCACCTGGCAGGGGACTAATGAGGCCACAAGTGAGGACGAGGCTGAGATCTGGTTGCAGAGCCACGTGCATATGGGTGGGTCGCCACGTCTCTGTGAAGCAGAATTGAAGGAGAGGGTGGGCCTGACCATACAGTGAAGTGGCAGGACGTATGGAATCCAGCTGGGGTGGCAGGTGGAGGCGAAAAGCACCAGCACCCTTGGGAGCCCGGAGGCAGAAGGGCTTGAATGCGTACAAGGAAGATTCTGGAGAAATTACTGAGTTGAGGCTTTTGGCTGTAGGGTTGCTAATGAGGGGCTAATGAGGGGCTGAGCCCCTCCATCCCTGGCATCCTTAACACAGCATCTTAGACAAGTATGCAGGTTTTTAACACATAAGATAGGCTCTCACCAGTACTGTGGGAGGAGTTATATATAAACAAAGTCCTGGGGGGTGTTAAGAGCAGGAGGCAACCCATGTCCTATGATGTGAAATCAGGGAAGACTTCATGAAAGAGGTGGCATGTGACGTAGGCCACAAAGGACTGGTGGGTGCAGCCAAAAGTCTTTCCATGAGGTTGGGGTTTAAGCACCAGGGCCTGACTGGCTTCAAGCATTGTGGGGAGGCATTAATAGGATGGTGAACTAAATTTAGGGATAATGGCTTGAGGATGAGGTTGAGAAAAGCAGTCTGGCTACATAAGAGAAGTTGGCAGGGGATCAGGTAGACTGGGACCCCACCTCACACACCAAGGCTAGACTTAAAGACGTGGACTTCTGCTACACCTGGGACCGGGTATCATTCAGACTGCCTTTGTGCAAAGTGCCCAAGAAATGAGTCACAGCTGTTTTATTTCTTCCCAGTGAGCATGAAGACCAGTGTCAGAGTCTGGACCTACAAGGTTGAGGTTAAATGACTAGGGGCAATGGGGTCTTGATATCAAAGAACTAGACAAGTGTCCCTGAATCTTAGGTACCTGGGGTGCCAGTGGGAGAGATGAGGGAGAAGGAAACACCATAAGCACCTGTCGTGCGCCTGGCAGCGTGCTGGGTGCTTTAATGCTCCCCTCACTTAATCCTTACAACAGTGGGAGATATTAGTTCTGCGTCACAGCTGAGAGACTGGGCTCAGTGGGGTTCAGTGACTTGCCCAAGACCACACAGCTGGCACCAGTGGTGACCACAAGAGCCAGGGTCTACTCGGTGTGGAACACGGCCCCGTCAGGCTCCTGGCCTCACTTGCCCCTCTCACCTTAACAGCTCCTAGCTGTTTGCACTGCCTTCTCCTCTCTCCACACAAATGCAGCCCTCTGGCCTCAGGCTGACTAAAGGAGTTTTGCTCAAACTCTGCTTCTTATCAGATCACTCCCTGCACCGAAAACCTGCACTGACCTGAGCTATGAGGTCTTCCGTCATCTGGCCCCATTGACCATTGACGAAGAGCCACATGGACTGTTCAGTGGTATCTTCCATTACAAGTATTTACCAACCACCTGTCTCGGGCTAGGTTCTGGAGACATGGCAGTGTGATAGACATAAACCCTAGGCTAACCACTCTACCGGAAATGTGCACAATAGGTAAAGTACTAAAGAGGAGGGAGTGGCTGGCTCAGGCTGGGAGACAGAAAGGCTCAGTAAAGCCAATCAGAGCCCTGACTTGGCGCAGGCACTGGGGAGATGAATAAGCCATGGCCCCTTCCTCCTGGGAGTTTATTATCTAGTGGGTGAAGCTGACATGTAGGCAGACATTTCCAACACAGGGTGACAGGTACGGTAGCAGAGGTGCACACTTAATGAGAAGCGGTGTGGAAGAGGGACCGTGTGGGCCTTGAGGTATGTGCAGAAGCTCAGGAGTTTCCCTGGGAGATGAGGAGGAACAACAGCTCTCACTTAGCAATTTAATATCCACCACTGGTTCCCCTCCTCCCCTACCATAGACTCTTAATCCTTAGAACCAGAATGGAATGTTTCTCAAAGGCATGAGATTTAGTGAGAAGTTGGTGTCCTCTCAGTAAGCCATGGTCTGGTTTTCTGGGGTGCCTTGAAGCCCTCTGAGAGCAGTGATCACTGGCCGATGCCACCAATGAATGTCGGGCACACTGTAGTCAAAAGAAAATAGCTCACATTGTACCAGGACGCTAGACAAACCAAGAGGAAGACAGAAGACAAGTCACAGCCAGGAAGTACCCAAATTCCTAAGGAGGGGCTGGCTTATACTTTCTTCTGGTGGATGGCCAGCCCCATTGGCCAGCCCCTCCTACTTCTGCTGAAGCAGCTTCACTGCTTTTGAGTAAAAGCAACTTGGACACAAACCGACCATAAGGAATGAATGGGATCCGTGCTAGCTTGCAGAAGAGGGCAGGTGGACTGGGCTTAGGGGAAAGGCCCATGAGGGATTTAAGCTATCAGGCTGACAGTAAATGAGAGTCACTGGCTTCTGATGGTGTTCTGGATGGGGACCTGCCACCTCCAAACAGCCTAGGTCTCCAGGCCTGAAAGGTGTTTTCCTGCTTCAGTCAGAGAACATTCCCTTTGTTGCCCTCAGTCTTGAGCAGAGATGATCCGTGTGGCTGATCTTCTTGGGGTCTAGCACCCCATGCCATGACGGCTGCTGGGGGCTGGTTTTCTGTGAAGTATGTTAGTCAACCATAATAAGCACTTGTCACAAGACAGCAAAAGAACACTGACAGTTTAAATTGCCCGGTGCTTAAGGAAACCATGAAAACAGTGATTATTGCATCACCGCTAGGTGAATAAATAACAAAAACAAATTAGCTTTAGGAATAAAGAAGCCCCAAAGAGTAAGTCATTCCAAACGTGTTTTTGGATTTTCATATACTGTTTCAAATAAATAGCATCTTCATCTTTTTAGAACAAGGGTGTATTTGTCATGGAACCATTAAATGTTAAGAATCAAGTTGTAAAATTATGTTGGAGAAGGTACTTCAGAGACACTTTGGGGTCATGTCCATGAAAAATGACTTAAGAATAATGTTTCAATCTTCCTGATGAAAAAGTTTAAAACAGGGGCACCTGGGTGGCTCAGTGGGTTAAAGCCTCTACTTTCGGCTCAGGTCATGGTCCCAGGGTCCTGGGATCGAGCCCCGCATCAGGCTCTCTGCTCAGCGGGGAGCCTGCTTCCTTCTCTCTCTCTCTCTGCCTGCCTCTCTGCCTGCTTGTGATCTCTCTGTCAAATAGATAAGTAAAATCTTAAAAAAAAAAATTTAAAACAGTACACTATTATGAAGTCATATATCTTTGTTCTGTGTACTCTTAGAATAAACCATTTTTATTACTGAGAGGAAAAAAAAGTTAAGCATGCTTAAAAAAAACAGAGGTAGTTTCCTTATCTGCCCAGTGGTTCCTCCTAAACCATGGAGGGAGGGCCTCCATGGGGCTCTTCATGGGCTGAGGGAAAAGCATCCACCATCTCTCTCCATGAATAGGGCATCTTTATGATGTTTTCCCCGTTCTCTTTTCTCTTGCCCTTGACTGCAGGCTTCCTGCAGGTCTCTCTGAAAGACGGCAGAGGTGATAGCCTGTTGTCTGGTAGCTTCTCTTAGACCAGAGAATCTAGTCTGAGTCCAAGAGACACCCTCCTCCTTACTGATGGAGTGTCAATTCTGGCACCTGGAGGACCAGGCTCACAGTACGGACAGATGATCTGTCTGGGGATGACAGTGACTTCCACAGATATCAGCAACCATCACCTGATGGCAGTGGGGGAAGCGTTGTTTAATTGAAAATGCAACTTGGAAATAGAAAGGAAAGCATTCATTGGAAGGAGAAACCGCCAGTGATCCACCCTGAATGACCCTGACTCCTTTAGTGACAAGAGAGTCAGTGACTCAGACTTTGGATTTTCCCTTCATTCTTTTCTTCCACAGGGATCACTAGGGTGTCTCCATTACTACTTTTCTAATCACAGACTGGGTAAATGAGTTCACAGACACGGAGCCATTTACATTCTTCTCATAGATAGATGGTGTCTTTGTTGTTTACCACATACTCTGCCCTAAAGAACAACGGAACATTTCCCCAAGGGATGTGGGGCCACCCACGTTTTAAATATTTCAAGGTAAGATAGGTACCTATTGGTTTTTTAATTCTTAAAAATTCCTTCTGGAGGCCCATTATCATAGGAAATCTCCCACTGTTCACTGTGGTCATCTAGCCATGGCTGCTAGTACTTGTTCGGACTTGTGTATCAAGTCAGGAGTCCTCAGATGTGCAAGTGGATTCTTTACTTTTTCAAGAAAAGAGGCTTGGAGATAGGAAAGAATTTGCCAAATTGAAAAAGTTAGTGTGTTCTTCAGAATCTAGATTGTCGACCAGCAGGATGTATTCCTTCAGCACTTTGGACAGATGCCCTACCTTGTTTTCATTCAGACCTGTGGACATTTTTGCTTTCACCTGCAACCTCTTCTCTTTGGCTGGTCTGCTTGTGTGTAATAGGTTATTATAAGTATTCTCTCGCTGTATTAAAGCAGAGTTTTCATAACAGAGTGATAAGTCACTAAAAGCCTCCGTAAAGGCTCTATAAGCCCAAATAAAAAAGCATTTCCTCAGCTTCCATTATGTGTCAAGAGTAGACATTCTGCTAATTTGCATGTGGCTCTCCCACTGTGTGGGTTATACCTGCATAGACTCATGTGAGAAACCGTGTGGGTGAAACATTTTATTTTAAAGATAGGTTAGTGGTAGGTTGGAGGACAAAGACTTGGCAGAGGGACGGCTGTTGTCTTTAAGTCACAGATACTATTGAAGTGGGGTTATTATTATTAGTTGAGTTCCTAATAATCTGATCACTCTCTCGGTGAGAGGTGGAGATATTATTCTGAGTCTCATTTTGATGATGAATTTAGCAGTGACACATAATGGATGTCGTGTTTCTTTTGTATTCTTTTGTGTTCGTGCGGGAGTGCACGGTTCATTAGGCATCTTTCCGTCACAAAGTATGGAATTCTTCCTTCTGTGGCTAACATCCTTTCCCTCTCTGGTTTTAGTTATATCTTTATATTGTGAGCAATTCTGGACAATCATAATGGGGTTTTGCAAGTCATGGTTAACAGCTGTATAAAAAGACAGAAGCGTTGATTAAGGTTTTAGTTGTATATATTATGTGAAAATTACACTGGATTTATTTGTTTTTATTTTTAAAAACATGTTTATAAAATTGTAAGTAAACTCTACACCACACATGGGGTGTCAGCTCACAACCCCGAGAGCAAGAGTTCCATGCACTGCCACCTGAGCCAGCCAGATACCCCCCAAATTACACTGGATTGAAATGCATTGATAAAAAATAAATGGTAGATGGTTTGAGAGGCTTGTCCACTTTTATACTTATTGATACACGAGGCTCTCTGTGGTACTTCCATAAACTTTAGGGTAATTTTCGATTAATTCTGACTTGTAAGAGTTACCACAAAACAGACATTTTAATCTGGCCTCCCATCGTTGACGTGATATGACTGACAACCTACTTCTATGACGCTACTTGTTCTGCTTTGCTGAGTACGGGAGGCGAGAAGGGCTTTTTGTGAACGGAGATAGAGACATTGAAGTTTTGCTTCTCCAGGGATCTTCTGTAGCTCTCAAGAGCACGGCCAGGCCATAGAAACACAGATTGGGGGCCTTCAGTTTGAAACCCCTGCAGACTTCTCTGTCTGAGCGTCCCCTCCCTCACACTTCTGTGCCCTTCTGTCCTCCCCTTGGCTCTTGGCTCTCATTTAAGAGCTCTTGGCTCTCATGTAAAGAAATTAATTAAAATGTTGGTATCCTGATGGAGGTTTTGAAACTTAGTTCTAGGTAGTTTGTCTTAGATTGCAGACTCAGATATCTTTTGAAGACACATTTTATGGGAGAACAGGCAGTATCTGCCAGAGGTTGGGACTGTTTCTTCTTTTGACCATGTACTTCCATCTGATATATTACTTTTTTACTGATAGGTTCTGGCCAAAGTTCTAGGCTTTCCTTTTTTTAAAAAATCCTGATTTATTTCCTTTTTCTTATATTAGGGATGAGTCCAAGTGGTAAGCTATGGAAAATTTTAGGTGTTCCCTGGATGTTACTAGCTGGTACTTTCTTTGCCAGAGTGAAAGTTAATGGTCAAATAGATTCTTTAGCTTTCTGTAACTGTATTTGAGGTAAATGGAGATGATTGTATGTGAATGCCGAGTGGAGATAAGTATCTACTCCTGGCACATGGCTATCTGCGACAGCTCTGCTCGGTCTCCTGTGGCCCCCAGCTCAGTTCTGTGATGAAATACTCCTCCTGGAGGACCGCGCTTGAAGGCCAGCCCTTGAACAAGGCCTTGAACAAGAAGTCTCAGGGAGCCCTTGCAAGATCTTTGGCCGAAATCCCTGTGTTGTTAGCCAAAACCTATTAATGCTCTGATTCTGAGCCCTGATGAGCCTGACAGTATGCTGGTTTCTGTTTTCTGTAAGGCCTTCTTGTGTTTTTCTCTATGACCCAAACCTTTATTACTTCTCCCCAGTTTGCCAGGGACATAACCTGCTTCACAGGACCCATCATATTGACCTACCTAACTTTCCTTCCAGTGTGAGAGTGGAATAAGAGGGTAGGGCTGTCAGTGTCCAAACTTCTTCCAGAGCCACTGAAGCCAAAGTTGTTGGGCCACTGGCCAGAGGCCACTGGGAAGGGAAATTAAGCAGGACCGTATTGCACATAGCAAACTCTGCAGACTTAATGTTTAACTTTTTTCCTGAAACCATTAATACCCAGTTGGGTGCTGTATTAAGTGGGAAACACTTACAAACATCTGTAATGAAGCAAATGAAATCAAAACCTGGCAAATCCACCCCCATCAAGATCTTGTCATAATCGATTCATTGATTCACTTCACACAATTTTGCTGAGCCCCTCCGTGATGTCAGGCCAAAAGCTAGTGCTGGAGGGCAAGTGCACGGAGCGCGTAGGAGGATGCAACATAGACTCGTAGGTCCCCGCAGTCTAGCGTCATAACCGTTACAATGGGAGTGGGTGGAAGTTCCGTGAGGCAAGGACAGGGGTGGGGGTCATTCTCAGCACAGAGGAGAGGTGTGGGCGAAGTGAGAGAGCCCAGCGACTGGGAGGCCTCGGCTGGGAAGACACAGAATGCTCACAGTGAAGTAGATTGTTTTTCTGTCTTCATTTTAAATGTGTAATGTAATGATGAAATCTGGAAAAGTCTGTGAATTCAGGAACTGTCAAGAAGTACTAAAGAATAAATAGAATAACTAACTTCAGAATAAATCTGGCCGTGTTGACATCTTTCCTTTCTCCCTCAATTGAATGCATCGTTCCAGGGCCACTTAGCTGTCTGGGTAAAGTACGAATCTGTGTTCTTCTCGGTCCTATGAGTCTGAACTTCTGATAGGAACAAACTGTCATGGTTAGCAAGCCCCATATATCCAGAGCAGATTGTCATGAGAGTAAACACTAATGAATTTAAGCCGAGTTAATAAAACTATAAGTAACTGATTACTGTCCGAGTGCTCTTAAAAGTAATTATGCTTTCAATTTCTTATTAGTTTATTTGTGCGGATGCTGGGACCAAACTAGCTGAGTCAACAATCCTGAGCAAGCAAATGATCGCCTCTGTACCTGGAGTAAGTCCTGACTGAATTCATTGTACATTTTCTATCTCGTCTCACGTCCCCATTTAGTAAAGAGGTATTTTTGGACCTGTGTCCTGATTCACTCTTGCTGGAGTAAACACTATACAATGAAGAACATATTAGCATTTTTTTAAAAAAGAGCCTAGTGAAAATTTAAATTAATCCCAGCCCCTGGAAACTTTTAATTCCAGGAGACATGAGTAAAACTGAAGCAGCCAATGAAGGGGAGGAAGGAAATTACCAGACGTACAAAATGCATTTGATTACAGTTCAATTTTCCCCAGAATCTGTTTTCTTAGACTAGCTCCTGTGAACCAATTCAGTTGAACTACTGCTGGAAGGAAATAAACGTCGTGATACTTTGTTTTCTTTTGTAATTTTTCCTCTGAAAATTAAAAAAAAAATGCATTATTATCAACTAGTGAACTATTTGGTAAAAGGGCTTTAAGAGTCTCACTGACGGGGCTGAAGATGAGAAACCACAATAACGCTGAGAGCGAGTTGACTGCAACAAAACCGTGAAACTTTTGCGATATTGTTCATTGAAGAAAATCATTTAAATTTTCAGTAGAGAAAATTTTAAAGAAAAAAGATCACCTATAATCCCTCTGCCTCACAATTAGAACATTGTTGTTTTAGAAATTTCTTTCTTATTTCGATCTATTCAATATGTTAATTTGCTTATTTCCATATTGTTAGAAATGTATTTATTTTCCACTTTAATTACATATATATATATATATATATATATATGAATATATATTCCTACAAAGGCCATCCTCATGTTTATTTTGAATTTTATCTTTGGCATAGATTCCTGAGAAAGTAGGAATGTCTTAATGGTATTTAGTCTCATATTGTTTTCTAAAAGCGTTTAATTAATTTACATGTATAAGTATACCAGTTTTTCCCACAATACTAAACATAATTTTTAAAATTTTGGTTATTTAACTTTTTTTTTTTTGATACAGAGAAATTTTATGACAGAGGAAAAGTAACAATCACTCAGTCCAGAGATAGTTTTATAGCCAACAGATTAATGTATTTTCTTTCACTTTTCCTAAGCATATTTTTAAACCTAGTGAAATTATGATCTAGATGTGGCTTTGGCTTTGAACGTCCTGAGCATTAGCCCCAGAGTTTGGTGGCTGTAGCCATTACCTCGTGAACGCACCATAGAAGAGTGCTTAAATGCATGTGGATTAGACGCACACCAGAATCTGAGGTTTGCCGTTCACTGGCTGTGTGATCAGGAAAGCTAATTAACCTATGGTTCTTTGATTTACATTATCTATAGAATGGGATATAATAGGGCCCAATATCTAGTTTGGGGATTGAGTGAGATAATGCATGGAAAGCATATTAGCCTGAGGCCAGACCTTCAGTAGTGTTAAATAAATATTACCTATTGTACATATTAACAAACATTAATTACTTTTGGATACTTTCAGTATTCTGTAATGGTAACGACTATGTGAGAAACATCTTTGTGCTTAAATCTTTGTCGATATTTGAGACTACTTCTTTACAGTAGATTTTTGAGAGTAGAATTACTGAACTGTTGTTTTTTAAAGGAGTTCTTAAGAGTAGTTAGGGTGATGGAAGATGCCATGAGATGAATTCTCAGCCACCTAACACACAGAACATTGATCGTTTGCTCATATCAAGCTTACATGGGTGTCCTAATTAGTAGTAGGAGGAGGACTTTCTCATGAAAGTTAGGGGATCAGGTTCCTTCTGTGCTGTGCAGAGAAGGGGTGGCGGTTGAGAAAGAGAAGAGAGTATGGTACCTGGAAGGTTTTCACAGGCCAGGTCTGAATAATGTATATTTCTTCTACTCACCCTCCTTCGGCTAGAACTGTCTTATGGCCACTCCTGAGTGCAAGGGCTAGTGGGAAATTTGGTCTAGCTGCACACGAGGGAAGAAAAGAAGCAGTTCTGTGAGGACTGAGCTAGTTTCTGCTGCCTACTCACAAGTTTCCTTATCGTTTAATTCTTTAAAACTCAGTATTTACTACCTACATGATAGCTTAAAAAATAATATCCCTAATAAATAAAAACTGTTGAAATCAACAAGTAAAAGAAAGACATTCCAATAACAACAGAAAAGCAAGAAGAGTTCTAGGATCCATACATAGAACATTTTCCAAGGTCCAATAAGCCTTTCAAAATATGCCTTTTTATCCTCATTAACAATCGGTGAATTATAAATTAATACAGAGTCTCAAAACATTTAAAAACATAAAAATTGAAATCAGCTAACAAATCAGCAGGTCTTTCTTAATGATTAAACTTATTGATGAGATGAAACAAGCATACTTAAAAGTTGCTGGTGGTAGCGAAAAATGGTACAACCTTTGACAATTTACTTCTAGTACTGGGTTGGAGAAAATAAAGGAATATGCACATAAGGAATATATTTATTAAAATAACCTTTAAAATAGTAAAAATATGGAAACAAAAGTAAGATCTAACGTGAGCATATCGGTTTTTTAAAACTTTACCTTGCGTATCGTTGACACAAGATGTTACGTCAATTTCTGGTGGAGAACGTGATGATTTTCCAAGTTTATATGTTACGCTGTGCTCACAGCTAGTGTAGTTACTATCTGTCCCCACACAAGGCTATGTGCCCTAGGCTTTGCCTTTCATTTCTGTGACTTACTCATTTCATTACTGGAAAGCTACATCTTGACTCCTCTTCACTCATTTTGCCCACCCCTACCCCCTGCCTCGGGCTATACATCTGTGTGGTTGTCTTTCTTTATAGGTCTGATTCTGCTTTTTGTTTATTTGTTTACTCCCTGGTTTTTTTTAGATCCCACTTATGTATTTCACTTACCATATTACCTCTAGGTCCGTCCGTGTTGTCTCAAATGGCACAATCTCTTCCTTTTCATGGCTGAGTAATATTCCATTGTAACTACATATACACATCACATCTTCCTTATCCATTCCCATCCATTGGTGAATGTTTAAATTGCTTTCACATATTGGCTACTATAAATAATGCTGCTGTAAACATAGGGGCACGTGTATCTCTTAGAGTTAGTGTTTTTGTTTTCTTTGGGTAAATAGCCAATGTTTCTATATTTAATTTTTTGAGGACCCTCCATACTGTTTCACAGTAGCTGTATTAGTTTACATTCCCACCAACATTGTACAAGGATTCCTTTTTCTCCACATCCTCACCAACACTTGTTATTTCTTTCTCTTTTATTTTTTTGTTTCATTTTTGTTTTTTTTATTTTAACCATTCTGACAGGTGTAAGGTGGTATCTCATTGTGGTTTTGATTTGCGTTTCCCTGATGAAGAGTGATGTTGAGCATCTTTTCATGTGTCTGTTGGCTGTCTGGGTGACTTCTTTGGAAAATGTCTATTCATATATTCTGCCCATTTTTTAATCAGAGTGTTTTGTGTGTGTGTGTGTTGACTAATATTAGTGTATTGTTTAAATAACATAAAGTGCCTCTACAAAACAGATGATTGTGTGGTTACCAAATCACATTTTCAAAGAATAATTAATTGGAAAATGCTTATGATGGATTTAATTTAAAAACAAGCTAGAAAAAATTATCTCAGTCTTATAAAAATTATATATGTGTGTGTATATGTTCAATGTGTTAAAAAAAAAATTGGAAGGAAATACCAATAGTTACGGCCTCACGAGTGGAGAACAAGAATTAGGGCTGCGTGATTCTTCTTTTTGTTAATGAGTGTTTTCCAAGTTTTTCACATTGAACATGTATTACTTTTATAATCTGAGAATGAGGACTTGGAAATGAGATACGAGTTTCAAAGAAAAATTGGGTACAATCCCCTTTCTTTCATGTTTTTGAGTCTAGACTGCTTTTTCAACTTCTTATCATCAGTTTCTCTATTTGAATAAACGAGGGCCTTCGGAAACAAGTAGAACTTGACTCTTCATGGTTTTCGCTTAAAAAAAAAAAAACAAAAAAACAAAAACAGCACCCCTAAGGTTATGCTTATGTTTTGCAAAGTAATTTTAAAAAATGGTGTGTGGGGGTATTGGAAATGATATGCTTTGTTTTATAAGTGTAGATGGCTAAGATGATCCTGTATTTTAAGGCTTTTGTTAGATGTAGGTGCTGTCCCTAGAGCAAAAGTAACTGGATATTAGTAAATCCTTCGCTCTCTTTTTTTGAAATTCAAAGTGAGAAGACAAATATTGAATAATGCTCCTCATAATTATTTTCTTTGACATTTGCCTCGTTGAAATGGTATAAAATATTGCCTATGAAAGAAACAAATCCCTTTCACGAAATTAAAGAACAGAGTATATACTCCTATTTGCATGACATGTGAAAGGTCAGAGAAAATGGAATAAATCGGGGGGAAATCCTTTCTTGCGCTGAAGGATTAATATTCCAAAAGCAGGAACACAATAACCTTTTATAATTCCTTCCCTTGATTTAAATTAAAAGAAGAAAACCTTAGAACGTATGAAATGCTTGGAAAACACTCTGACAGCACTGCCAATGACCTTATTTTACTGTTTGTTATCGTGTCAGAGGAACTGACAGGCGTAACATTCTAGAAGAGATAGAAGGTGATATAGTTCAGGGCTGTGCAAATTTACATGCATATGGGAAAATGAGCACCACTGGGGGAGCTAGTTAAGTCTCTAATGTTCCAGATTTTCCGAAAGAAAGCCAAGAAAGGCCTTAGCGTAGTATTCAGATGGCTTCAAAGACGGCCTGCTTTTGATCCCCATTATGCCCAGCCTAATGTGTGGGCTTACTCAGAGAGCTTTGATGGAGCAGCTTGTCTGTTCATGTGCCTTCTCTTTGCTATAATCCTAAATTCACTGCATTGCCCTGGGCAGGTTTATGCCATTTAATAATGGGGAACACAAGTATGCTTTCTTTTCCTTGAAAACTTCCCAAACAGGCTGCTGGTGTGGGGGGAAAGAGGATCCTTCCCCTTCTCTCCCTCTCTCTTTATCCCTAGCAAGAACACGGCAAGCATACATTATCATCTATTTCATAGCACGCCTACCGTGCATAAGGCGTTAAATCACAAGTGACTCGAATATAAGAATTTTGGACTCTTGGAGCATACATGATGTTTGTTTCTATCCTTTTCGTTTTTTGATGGGGAAAGGTCCGAGCTTTTGTTGTTACAATTCGGTGGCACGTATCTGAGCCTCCCCAGAGTGGTAAGGGGTAGTAGAGTTTCAGGGCTGATTCATGTCATAAAGACTGATTCTAAGGGCTTTTACATAGGATCAATCTGTGTATCCAGGCCGGTTTAAAAACAAGCACACAAAACCCGGTCTGATCGCCCCAGTGGAGAAAAAGGCAGGTTAACCCCTGTCTCCCCTGCGCTGTCCCAATTTCTTAGCACTTTACCACCAAACTTATATCATTTTTTGTCCAAGCTGTGGGCAGACAGTCACAGACTCTGAAGAGTAATGGAGTGAGTCAGAGCTCCAGAAACTGAAACAGCTCATTAGCAAGCAGCATGAAGTCAGAACAAGAGAGTGACTGCGGTCAGGGCCACAGTGACGGCCGTGACTCGCAGGGCGCCCCCAGCGCTGTCCTTGTTTTTCAGTGCGGGACGGCCGCGATGGAGTGTGTGCGACAGTACATCAGCGAGGTGCTGGACTTCATGGCCGACATGCACACGCTCACCAAACTCAAGGTAAGAGGCTTCCGCTGGCAGCCGAGGCCCTAACAAACCCAGCCTACTGGGGGGTCTGAAGCATGGGTTTTCAGCCTGTGCAGAGGAAAGAGAGAATGGAAATGCTGTTTTGCTGGCAGGAGTGATGTGCCCAGCTTTCATTCTGCCACTGATTCGGTTCTCACGATGCCCCTGATTAAAGCGTGGTCCCCATTTTACAGATGTAGAGAGTGAGGCCCGGGGTGGTACAGTAATTTGCTCCAGGTGGCACTGTTGCTAAGCGGTGGAGTTAGGGTTGACCCAAGGCTCTAGTGGCTCCCGGTCATTCGCCTTTCACTTCCCCGTGTAGTGTCCCTTGACTCCCTCGAGCCTCCTTTCTCTCCTTTGCAAGACAAGCCTAACATCTACCTTTGCCGATGGTTACGAGGTTTGACACGGCGTGGTGCGTGGGAAGAGACTTTTGTGAACTGTAACACATTATGCAAACATAAGCCTTTCATGGTTATCTGCATCAAAGCTCTCCTCTTCAAGGAAATAATTAAAGACAGGGGATAGAACAAAATCTGATTTGCATACGGACACAATCCCAGCAAAGTTGTCAAGGTTCTTCTTGAGTGATTCCTTTGCAGTCAGATACAAGTCAACTTCCCCGCCATGAGTCGACTCGAGCTTAAAGACTGATAGTCTCAGAGATTCAGGGAAGGCCCTGGACAGAGGGCAGAAGGGGATCCAGACACGGCCCAGGAGCAGCCAGATTGCAAGCTGGCAGTAGATTATTCCTATATGATAAACAGTCTCTAGTCGCCCCAGAAAGTCATCAGCTACAAACGCGGTTCCTCCTTTGCCCAACTGCGTTTCCAGACTCGGCTCAGATGATCCAAGGGTTTCTTGGGATAGAGATGGATTTGCAAACGCTAGTTGGAAAGTAGAACCAGAATTTAAACTGCTGACTTCTTGTGGTATCTGAACCCAGGCATTCCTAAGCAGGCTCCCCTAGCTGGACCTCACACTGATAACTGACTGCTGAGTCTGGTTGTACACACTCAGATGACTTTGATATCAAGTATAAAGAAGAGAAAACATTGTTCCCTAAACATGTTAGCTAGTTGTATAGCCACTTCCAAAATACAGAGAAAAACACTGAGAGGGATCCATGATGATCAAAAGGCTGGGGACTAGAGACATAATTCAACCCTCTGATTTGACATAGATTAGGAGGCAGATCAGAAAGGCCAAGGAGGGCGCCTGGGTGGCTCAGTGGGTTAAGCCGCTGCCTTCGGCTCAGGTCATGATCTCAGGGTCCTGGGATCGAGTCCCACATCGGGCTCTCTGCTCAGCAGGGAGCCTGCTTCTCTCTCTATCTCTGCCTGCCTCTCCGACTACTTGTGATTTCTCTCTGTCAAATAAATAAATAAAATCTTTAAAAAAAAAAAAAAAAAAAGAAAGGCCAAGGAGCTTGACTAAGGCCATGTGACTAATTAGGGCAGAACTGGGCCTGAGACCCACGTCTCAACTTCCAGTTCAATCATATTTCCACTAAGCCACACTGAGAAAAGGACTTTTTCTACATTAAATCAACAAATACATATGGAACAACTGTCGTGGGCCTGGCATCGTCTAGACATGTAGGGTTGCGACTCTGAGCAAAAAGACATAATAGCTATGCTTGTTTAATTTCTAGTCTGATATGGGGGCCAATTTTAATGAAAATTTCATATAAGATAAAGGAAAAGTGTGACTTTCACAACTGCTATGCAAGAGGATAAAATAGTGGTATAGAAACTTCTCATAGGAGGATATGACCTAGCCAGGGAAGTCAAGGAAGGCTTCCTGGAGGAAGTGACACTTGAGCTAAGATCTGAATGATGAACAGCAGTTAATTAGGTGGAGAGAGGCAGGAACAGTGTTTTGGGTAGAGAGACCAGCATGAGCAAAGGCCAGGAATGGGAGGGAGCCAGTGTTGCTGGGATGAAGGGATAAGACGGGGTAAGCTAGATTATCCCAGGCATTTTGGTCCATGCTAAGGAATTCCCCACCCCCATTGTTCCTAAGAAAATGGGAAGCCACTGAAGAAGTTTAAATGGGTTGTATGCTTGGGAGCAGTGGCTCAGAGGGTGAGGGAATGACAACCCAGTCTTTTAAACAAGTGGCCTGGAAGATTTCCAGGTGTTCTGCCAAAGTCATGAAATACCATTTGCTTTTGCAGAGCCACATGAAGACATGTTCTCAGCCTCTGCATGAAGATACCTTTGGTGGACATCTCAAAGTTGGGCTGGCTCAGATTGCAGCCATGGAAATCTCACGGGGAAACCACAGAGATAACAAAGCTGTGATTCGCTATCTGCCTTGGCTCTATCATCCCCCTTCTGCCATGCAGCAAGGGTAAGGCCCTTATCAGTTCAGCCTCGAGGGCTAAAGGACGCATCCAAGATTTATGGGAGTGGGAAGTGATTGGCTGGGAAGATGGAAACCGAGCCTCCTCTCCGAACTTGCTGACCTGGCAGCATTTTTTAAGACGAGCACTGCCTGGTATGTTGCCAGTGAAAGGAACTTGCCCTCAAACAAGAACCTCAGCCATATCCTGATGGATGGTGAAAATTTGGAGCTTAGAGGTGTGGTTTCACCTCGTAATTTCGACTAGTTACATAAATGCATAGGTATTAATGGACCACTTCCACAGCTCCTGCCTTCAAGGAGCGTGTTGGATGGCCACTAGAACGATATCCATAGCAGAGAGCAATGGAGCGCAAGGAGGCACAGAAGGGGGAGGGGCGCGTGGGCTGGTCTGAGGCTGTCCTTGTGCACAGTCAGCTTCCTGGCTGGAGGAAAGGCTGGCCTTCGGGGTGAGGAGGGCAGGAGGGCCGTGGGAGGGAATGACAGGAGGGCAGGAGAGACGGGTGGCTGTGTGTTCGGTGTTCACCTCAATGCCTTCCCCTCTAGTGGGGATGTCCAACCTTCCCATGAGAACAAAGAGTTCAGAAGAAGAAGTAAGTTGGAAAGGCAGCCACGTTGGCGGAAGAATGGTTTTTAATTCCGTCTCCCCGATGCTGCTCTTTCCTCAGGCAGCTAAGGTCTGGGATCAGAGCTGGAAACCAGAAAAACGGACCCATCGTTTTGTTGGCCCTCTGTCCCCCTGGTGTTTTATTGTATGTAATTGCCTATAAAACCACATTTGTAATGCCCTCCATCAATAAGCAGTTGGTGAGAGCCCAACAAAACCGAAGCCATAAAATCGCCTTTAACACTTCCGTCTACCTGCTAGGCCGAAAGAATTCATCGAGTGTGTCTCCCGCATCCGTCTGCTGTCCTGGCTGCTCCTGGGCTCCCTCACTCACAACGCAGTGTGTCCAAATGCCTCCTCTCCATGCCTGCCCATACCTCTCGACGCGGGCTCTCATATCGCAGACCATCTCATTGTTATCCTGATTGGGTTTCCAGAGCAATCAAAGGTAAGTGATTTCTGCAAGCTTAAGACCATAGGCATCCAGAGGGCTAATGGAAACCCTTATCGGCCAATTATGTTTCTTCTGAGAAGAGAATGCATCTTATCACTGGCCCTCCTGTGGATGTTAGGAAAGCAGCTTTCTGCTAATGCCTTATTTAGAGTGGTTTACATTCCCGCACTATCTTTGCTTCCTCCTTAAATTGTTTTTCGGTTTCCTTTTATGAAGATAAAATATGGAGGCAAGGAAGAGTTAGCTTCCTAGGCATTTCTGTCTCAAAGTAATGAAGATAAATAAGAGACGAGCTACATAATAAAAATCCTATGATCAAGTTTTTGGAACTGGGTGTGATTTGGAGGCAAAGTCATGCTCTCATTTTTCATGCAGTATCTTTTCAACTCACATCTCTAGAGGTAGATTATAAAGATACAGAATGAAAAGAAGAAGGCCAGTTGGGAACTCACTAAAGTGCACGCCGGAATCACCTACACGGGGGAACTTGGTAAATTGTAGAGACAGATGATGTGCTTAAGGGAATAAAGTGAGCCTGAGGCAGGCATCCGTCGGGAGTGTCAGCCGACCATACCCATTGGTACTAACCAACTAAGAGAACCCAAGGGCCCTTCGCAAGCTCAGGCAAGTTCTGGGAAGTCACAGTAGGTTTGGGAGCAACTGGGACGTCGGCCAGGGCAAGCCGATGGTGGGATAAAATACAGCTCCGTCCAAATGGCCTGTGATGTTTACAGAAAGAATCAGGCAGTCGGGTTCCTAGTATTTCAAGCCAGATCTGTGTTTGATTTCCTAACGTCAGTACTTTGTAATTTGTGACCTCAAAAAAGTGACTTAGCCTCTCGGAGCTTGTGTTTCTTGGGTGAAATAGATGAGGGGATGGTTTGAGAATTAAGGAAGTGATCTTTGATAAAGTCTTTAGCCTGGCATCTGGGACGTTGTAGGCGCTCACGCGGTCAGTGCTTACCGCTGGTAGCAATACTGTCCTTGAAGCTGACGTTTCTCCTACTAGTGGTCACGTCATAGGTGAGTACTGGCCAGTGGGATCAGAGGCACGGCCTCATTTCTCCTACTACAGCTCTTGGAGGAAGGAGAGTCCTGTTACACCCATGTTACAGATGAGGACACGTTGAAGGTGGTGGAATGGTTCTTCTTCCCAGTCTAGTTTAGAGAGGAGAATGTCGGGGTCATTGACAGGCAAGGCGATGGGTCCACGTGTTCTGCAAACCGAGGTGCCTTGCCTTCTCTTTGAAAAGATGTTCCATTCTCTCTGTGCACTCCCACTGACCGTGCAAAAAGCAGATTGTCTCTTTTTTTTCCTTCTTTTTAAAGACTATTTATTGGATGGAGAGGGTGGGAGCATAGGCGGGGGAGCGGCAGGCAGAGGGAGAGGGAGAAGCAGACTTCCTTGGAACAGGGAGTCTGATGCCAGGCTCAATCCCAGGACCAAGGGATCGTGACCTGAGCCAAAGGCAGGTACTTCATTGATTGAGCCACCCAGGCGTCCCAAAGCAGATTGTCTTAAGGTGGTGGATCACAAGTTTTGAGATCACTCCTTCAGACTTGAATCACTGGCAGTCGCCGTGCCTCGGCCCTGCTCCATAGGAGGCTGAGGCTGTGCAGGGCGGGCCCCGGGGAGCACCACAGCCCACAGAGAGGTAACGGCTCCATCTCCTCCTTTCCAGACCTCTGTGCTGCACATGTGTTCCCTCTTCCACGCATTTATCTTTGCTCAGCTCTGGACCGTGTATTGTGAGCAAAGCGCCGTAGCGACAAACGTCCAAAGTCAGAATGAATTCAGCTTCACGGCGATACTGACTGCGCTAGAGTTCTGGAGCAGGGTGACACCCAGCATCCTTCAGCTGATGGCCCATAACAAAGTGGTGAGTCCACGAATAAGTTTCCCCTCTCGAATGAAAAGGTGTGACCTGCTCCCAGTCCTCACATGCCCTGTTCTTTAAGGATCTCAGTTGTAATATTAGATCAATGGATGGGTGATTTCTAGGTGATAAGCGGGATTTTCTGTTTGCATGATAATTTTGATGGAAACACAAAGCAAGCAAGTAAATCTAGTAAAAACAACTTTTGATTGCTCTGCTGAATGCCAAAGAAAATTTCTGTGAAACATCTACCTTGAAGGGATGTTTCGTGCTATAAAGTCAGAAGGCGATCACTATGATTTTTGGATTCTAAGGCAATTTGGAAAAACCCTCGCCCACTGGGTCATCCTTCTATGGTATTTAAGAGCAGACCAACCACACACGTTCATTCTACTCAGGGCTCAAAACCTGGAAAGAGCCTCCCTGTTTTGAGTCACCCTAGGAGGACCTCAGCGCCCCCAATCTTCAAATCCAGCTCAGTTTTAACTCCGATGGCTCGCCAAGAAAGGGCCTGCTCAGAACCTCACTGGGAAATATCTGGGGTATTGTTGGCATGAGCCCAGTTCATTGAACAAGCTTGGATTTGTCCTGTGAAGTTAAGATTGGAGGGTGGGTTGGGAGGAAGGGACCAGGAAGTCCTTTGGTTTGGTTTGTCACTTTGGAGAATTCTTAGTGGCAGTTAGTATCTTGGCTATGAGGGCTTTATCAGGTGAATTCTCATCTGTGAGGGGCAGGGTATCTGAAGAACGTCATAATGATGATTCCAGTGTGCCCAGAAACCCAACAATGCACTGTCCACGAAAGGCATTCCGGAAACAACTTTTGATTCATTGATACTAGTCTGAGAAACATTTTCTCTTGGCTCTAATCGGAAAGGGGATTATACATCTCCTTCAGTGAAGCACTTCCTTGTCTTTAGAGAAGCAGATGTTATAAAGCAATTTGTATGGAGAGAGGTATTTTAGTTCAGTTTAAAGGAAATTTATGTGACAATTTTAGGGTACACAGAGAGTTCTGAGATAAACATTTCTCGGATCATGGAGTCTGAGACTGTCTAAGGAGAACTTAGAGATCAAGCATTCTGCTCTGTTACTTTACAGACAATGAAATGGGATCTTAAGTAGAGATTTGGTGTCCTTCTGTTGTCATTTTACCTCCTCTCCAAATCTCTTTGATACACAAATGTTAGAGTTAAATCTGTTACAAATGAATTTTGTACCAAAAATGCTACTGAGTTTGAATTCATTTTATCCTGAAAAATTTGTTGGACTCTATGGGCCAGCCTGATAACCTCCCCCCGCCCCACCGGGATCATTCAAAATCCAGCCTCACGAATTTCTGAGGAGGGCCGTCCTCTGCACTGTATTTTTGAACTGTCGTCAACGTGGCCGCCTTGTTCTGTAGAGAACAAAGCCGCACAGACAGGTGTGTAATAAGTTAAACGGTCACTTCAGGTGAAGAAACCGGGGAGAAAGGGTCAAGATGGAGAAAAGGACCCAGGGCCAAGTTGTGTCGTTGGAAGGAGGGGAGGAGAAGGCATGTATCCCCTGGTATGAATCTCATGCAGTAGACATGAGTGAGCTCAGTCCCCAAATCCCGCTGGCAGCCCTGAGTCAGGTAAGGAGGGCATGATAATTATAAAACCTCTGGAGCTTTTTAAGTTGGTTTTTAGTTGAGGTTCAAGGGGTGAATAAAACCATCCCTTGGGGTCCCCTTCGGTCATTGTGCCCAAAAGCCTCATGGACGCAGGACATGGGTTGCTTGTGGTTATAGACTAGGTTTCAAGGTGTGTGGACCACTGGGAGTGGAATTGATTTTCATCTTTGTTGTTTCAGATGGTAGAAATGGTGTGTCTCCATGTGATCAGTTTGATGGAGGCATTACAAGAATGCAATTCAACAATTTTTGTCAAGGTAGGAAAATCTTAACGATTTTTGTAGACCATTTCTTGCGCCTGAAAACTAATGTGGATTTACTTGGGATGTGCCTTTGAAGAGGAAAATAAAACTGATTTGATTTTGACTTTCAGAGTCAGGGACTAGAGGTTTCAGGCTCATGTAACCGCCCTTCCCCAAATGATTATCATGATATTTTTGCTCGCTTTTACCACTGTGACTGACTCTAGCTGGGTTAGAGATGCTGGACCATGAATGCACGTTAAGACAAGTCATGAAAATAGTACTGGACAACATTGATCTGGAAATGATCTTGTATAAATTGGTTGGGGGTGCCTCACCTTGCAGGATATCCAGAAATCCAAGGAAAATAGTCTTTCATTGCTGAACTTGGGAGCTAGTGTTTTTCTCTAAGGTAAATTAATTTTGTTTCTAATATTACCATAATAAATCACTGTTTAGTGATTTACTGTTTAGAAAATAATTTAAGTATTCGTCACCTGCCCAAGGACATCAAAGGCATACATGGTTAAAAAAAAAAATTAGACTAAAGAAGAACTTGGATTCTCTATCTTTTCTATCTTTTTTACTTCCCCTCTTCTTCCTTTCCTTCCTGTCTTTCCCTCTCTTCTTCCCCCTGCCCCCCCCCCCCCCCCGCTCTACCTGTCCCACCTGCTGTTTACCTGGGTGTGTATTTTCCGTTCTCTCTGCCACCATCACCAAGCTCCACCACACCGACCACATCAGTCTGGAACCTTAGAACTTGCTGTTTCGTGCCTTGATTGCCCCTATTCTCGCATAAAGTTCACTTTGTCAAGTTAACTCCCATAATGCTGAAGAAAAGCAACCCATTTTCCGGGAAAACTTGACTGTCATCAGAACACTGCAAAGCACCTGGTTCAAATGGGCTAGGTAGAGCTTGCTAGTCCACAGCAAAAGTCAACACCATGAGAGAAACTCTATGACTGACTCTCGGATGACCATACATGACTTTATTTTTTATAAATTTATTAAAAGTATAATTTTGATGCAGTAAGCTATACATATTTAAAATGTACAATTTGGTAAGTCTTCCCATGTATTATACCCACGAAAACATTACCATAACCAAGGTAATGAACGCATCCCTCCCCCACTAAAGTTTTCCCATATCCTTTTTAGTCTGTCTTTGCCACCATTCATGTATCCTACCTCCCCATCCGCAGACAACTGTTGGTCTCTTTTCTGTCACTATTAGCTAGTTTGCATTTTCTAGAATTTTATATAAGTGGACTTACAGAATACTTGAGCTTCCCCCTTGCTCCCTTCTCTCATTCAGAAACCTATTACAATTAATGCATTTGTTTGCATGTATCAACAGATCATTTCTTTTTCTCTCTGTGTAGCTTTCCATGGTGTGGCTGTATCACGTTTTGTGTATCCATTCATCAGTTAATGGACATCTGGGCTCTTTTCAGTTTGGGGCTATCACAAATAAAGCTGTTATGAATATTGATGTACAAGTGTTTGTGTAGTTGTATGCTTTCATGTATGCTGGACGCCGAGGAGCGGATTGGCCAGGCCATATGATGTGTGTAAAACTTTTCAAGAAATTGACAACCCGTTTTCCTAAGTGATTGTGCCCTGTTGCATTCACAGCGGCAGTGTGTGTGCATTTCAGTTGCTACACACCTTTGTCAACACTTCGTGTAGTCAGTCTTCCATTTTAGTCATCCTACAGATTGTGTCCTGGGATCTCACTATGGGTTTAAATTGCATGTCCCTTTGACAGGTGACATTAAACATCGTTTGATGTGCTTACTTGCTATCCACGTATCTGCTTGGTGATGTCTGTTAAAATCATTTGCCAACTTTTTTTAATTGGGATGGATTTTTTTCTTATAATTGAATTTTAAGACATACATCCCTTATCAGAGATGGGATTTGCAAAGATTTTCTCTGTATAGTTGTCTTTTCATTATCTTAGCAGTGTCTTGTGATGTGTAGACGGTCTTAATTTTAATGAAATACCATTTATCAAATGTTTCTTTTATGGATCATGCTTTGATTTGTATTTTAAAAGATCTTTGCCTAATCCAAGGAGAACTGAGCTCTTAACAATATCGAGCCTTCTGATCTATGAACACAGTGTACCTATTTTTTAAATGCTTTTGTTAACTTTTTTCCAGCAATATTTTGTAGTTTTCCATATACAGAACTAGCATATTTTTGCCAAATTCACCCCTACATATATAATAGTTTTAGGATATTATAAGTAGTATTTTTTTAATCTAAATTGCTGATTGTTCATTACTAGTATTTAGAAATACAACTGATTTTATATTGATCTTTTACCCTGCTAGCTGTTCAGCTTATTTATTAGTGCTAGTACCTTTATTAGTGCTAGTACAGCTTCTCTGTATAGACAATTGTGTCATGTACAAGTAAAGGCAATTCTCTTTCTTCCTTTCCAGTCTTTATACCTTTTATTTCTTTATCTTGTCACATTGCTTTGGCTAGATCCTCTAGTACAAGTTGAATAGAAGTCATTAGAGTGGGAAACCTTGCCTTGTTCCTGATCTGAGGAAGAATGCATCCATCTTTCCTCATTAAATATTAGCTATCAGTTTTTCATAGATATTCTTTGTGAAACTGAACAAGGTTCCCTTCAATTCCTGGTCAGCTATGAATTTTTGTCAGGAATAAATGTAGGACCTTTCAAATACTTTTCTTACATTTATGGAGATGGTTATTTGACTATTCTTTCTTGGCTGTTAACAAGGTAAATTTTATGGATTGATTTTTGTATATTAAACCAATCTTGAATTCCTGGGACAAACCATACTTGGGTATGATGTGTATTATCTATCCTTTTTATATCTTGCTGAATTCTGTTTGCTAACATTTTAAAATAATTTTTTACATTGATGTTCATAAGGGATGTTGGACTGTAGTTTTTTTTTCTAGCAATAAATATTTTGGGTTTTGGTATCAGGGTAATGATGGCCTCATAGAGTGATTTGGGAAGTATTCCTCCTTTTCTGTTTTATGAAAAAGTTTTGTATAGATTTGGTGTTATTTTTCCCTTGAATATTTGATAGAATTGGGCTTAAAATTTTCTTTGCAGAAGGGTTTTAAACTTATAGATTCAATTTCTTTAATAGATATTAGGCTGTTTAGATTTTCTGCTTATTCTTGAGTGATCTTTGGGGTAGTGTATGTTTTTCAAAGAATTTGTCCATTTCATCAAAGTAGTCAATTTTATTGGCATGAAGTTGTTCATAATATGCTTTTAAGAGCTGTAGGATCAGTAGTTATGCCACCTCTTTAATTCCTGACATTGGTGATTTGTGACATTTTTTTTTCTAGTCAGTCTGTATAGAGACATATGAATTCTGGTGAGTTTTTGATTGAAAAACAACAATAACCAGCTTTTGAGTTGTTTTCACTGATTTTCTGTGTTTTGTTTCATTGAATTCTATTTATTATATTCTCCCTTCTGATTACTTTAGCTTTAATTCACTCTCATCTATTATAAGTTTCCCTCTAAGCACTGGTTTAGTGGCATCCCACAATGCGATATGTTGTGTTCTCATTAACATTCAGTTCAAAATACTTTCTAAATTCCTTTTCTCTTTCTTTTCTTGACTCATTTTTGGTTACTTAGAAACATATTATTTAGTTTCCAAATATTTGAGGATTTTCTAGTTAATGGGTTTTTAGTTCCTGTTTGTGGTCTGAGAACATACTGTATATCATTTCAGTCATTTTAATTTATTGAGACTGATTTTATAGGCTGTGTTGGTACATGCCCTGTGCACACTGGAAAGAATGTGTCTTCTGCTATTGTTGGGTATAGTGTCCTATGCTGCTTGGTTCAAGGTTATTGGTAGTGTTGTCCAAGTCTTTGATGTCGTTCCTTTTATCTACTTATTCTATTACTGAGAAAGAGGTATTGAAATATCTCTGTTGAAAGGGGTATCTGAAAATCTCTTGTGGGTTTGTTTATTCATCTTTTCAGGTTTACCAGTTTTTGCTTCATGTATTGTGAATCTCTGTTATAAGATGCATAAATGTTTAAGATTATTAGGTCCTTCTGATGAAATGAATTCTTCAGGGGCTGTCTTTATCCTCAGTAATCATCTCTGCTGTGAACAGTACTTTGATATTAATAAAGGCAGTATAGTTTTTCTTTGACTAGTGTTAGGATGGTATATCTTTTTCTATCTTTTTACTTTTAACTTATTTGTGACTTTATGTTTACAGTATATTTCTTACAGACAGAGCGTAGCTAGATGTTGCATTTCTTTTAAATCCAGTCTGACAATTCCTTCCTTTTAATTGGGGGGGGGGTGTCTTTAAACCATCTGCATTTAATGTGTTTTGTGCCATTGTTGGGTCTAACACTATCATCTTGCAATTTGTTTTCTGTATTTTCCATCTGTTCTTTGTCTCCTGTTCTTTTTTTTTTTTCCATTTACTTTCTGCTGCATTGAGATGTTAACGATTAAATTTTGGCTATAATTTCCTCTTCTAAGGAAAAGGAAGCTTAGGTTGTTATTTTGAGAAACTTCTGTACTATCATCAATGTTTAGTGCTCTAAATTTCTTCCTTTAGCTGCATTCTTCCAGATATTCTCATTTCCATTCAATTCAAAATATTTACTAATTTCCCTTTTGGTTTCTTCTTTACCCATGGGTTATTTAGAAGTAGACATGTGTTCTTTAGTTATCTTATTAGCTGTATGTTTTAGTTGTTTTTTTGTGTGGCTGATTTGTAGTTCATGGTATACATTTTTAACTTATCACTGTCTACCTTCCAGTAAATACCACTTTGTGTATGTAGGTGGATTTCCATCCTTGGCTTTGTGCTCTTACTGTCATCCATTTTACTTCCACATATGTTATAAACCAAACCACACACTCTTATTGTTTTTGCTTTAGGCAGTCAATTATCTCTTAGAGACTTAACATTTTTTTCAGTATTTATTTATATTTGCTATTATTGCCTTATTTATACTTGCCATTTTCAGGTCTTTTCCCCTCCTTTTATCTTTCTTCTGCTCAAATGACTTCCTTTACTATTTTTTAAAAAGATTTTATTTATTTATTTGAGAGAGAGAGTGAGAGAGAGTATGAAAGGGGAAAAGGTCAGAGGGAGGAGACTCCCCACTAAGCAGAGAGCCCAATGAGGGACTCCATCCTAGTACTCTGGGATCATGACCTGAGCTGAAGGCAGTCCCTTAACCAGCTGAGCCACCCAGGCACCCTCCTTTACCATTTCTTACACAGGTCTGCTGGTCATTGATTCCTTTGCTCTTTTACATGAGAAAGTATGTACTTTGCCTTTGTTTTTGGAAGGTATTTTCACTGGGTATTGAATTCTAGATTCTAAAGTTGAATTTTTTTCCAGTGCTTCAAAGATGTCGCTCCTTTACTGTCTTCTTGCTTTTATTGTTTCCAACAAGAAATCTCTATTATTCTAATTTTTTTCTTCTGTATGTAGTATGGTATGTCCTTTTCTCTCTCTCTCTCTCTCTCTTTTTTTTTTTTTTTTTTTTTTGGCTTCTTCTAAGATTTTCTCTTCACCATTATTGTTAAGTAATTTGATGATGAAACACCTGAGTATAGTTTTCTTCATGTTTCTTATGCTTGGGTTTGTGGGGCTTCCTGGATCTATAGATTTATAGTTTTCTTTATATTTGGAAAATGTCAACTATTGTTTCTTTAAATATTTCCTTCTATGCCTCTACTTGACATACTAAGGATTTCCTTTACCTTCTTTACCATATTAAATATAGTTATAATAACTGTTCTAATGTCTTTCTCTACTAATTCTGTTATATGTATCATTTTGAGATCTTTTCCAATAGATTGATTATTTTTCTTTTTCATTTTTTCTTTTCTTTTTATTTACTTTGGGGGGTGTGCCTGGCAGAGGAAGAAGCAGAGAGACAATCTTAAGTAGGCTCCATGCCCAGGGCAGAGCCCAATGTGGGGCTTGATCTCACAACCCTGAGATCATGTCCTGAGCCGAAATCAAGAGTTGGATGCTTAACCAACTGAGCCACCCAGGCGCCCCTCCAATTGATTGATTTTTATTCTCATTATAGGTCATCTTTTTCTGTTTCTCTGCATGCCTGGTAATTTTTTATTTCATTCTTGACATTTTGAATTTGACTTTCTTGGGTGCTGGATATTTTTGTATCGCTAAAAAATATTTTTTGAGCTGTGTTCTGTGATATTGTTAAATTGTTTAGGTAGTTTTTTCCTTTTGATACTTGCTTTTAAGCCTTGTCAGGTGATCAGAGCTGCACTCCATCTAGAGCTAATGTTTCTTCACCACTAAGTAATAGCCTTCTGAGTATTGTACTTGATACTCTGTTAGTTAAAGAATTTAAAGTAGGGGCACCTGGGTGACTCAGACATTGGGCATCTGCCTTCGGCTCAGGTCATGGTCCCGGGGTCCTGGGATCGAGCCCCACATCAGGCTCCCTGCTAGACGGGAAGCCTGCTTCTCTCTCTTCCACTCCCCCTGCTTATGTTCCCTTTCTCGCTGTGTCTCTATCTGTCAAATAAATAAAATCTTTTTAAAAAGAAAGAATTCAAATTTTTTAAAAAATTGCCCACTCTCACTAGTTTGTGGGAATACCAACTCTTGTTGGCACTGTGTGGTCACCACTCTAATCTTTTGGGGTTGTTTTTTTCTTCAGCCTTGGGTAGTTTTCTCACGTGTGTGCACTGGTCAGTGTGTGGCTGACGACTCAAGGGGAACCTTTTACAGATCTTCAGAGTTCTCTCTTGCTGTCTTTCTCTCTTTCTGTGCAGCTCCATCCTCTCCAGGACTCTGCCTGACAGACTACATACCTCGGCCTCTCTGGGCTCCCTGATCCAGCTCTTTAACTCAGGAAGACAGACAGGCTCTGTCCAGGTCCTGCAAGCTTTCTAGGCAGTAAGCTAGGATAATTGTAGGGCTTACCTTGTTTCCTCTCCCTTGGGGATCACTGAACTGCCCTGATGCCCAGGGTCTAAAAACCACTGTTTCATATACTCTATCTGAAATTTTAATTGTTCCAGGCAGGAGGGTAAATCTGGTCTTTGTTACTCCATCTTTGCTGAAGAAGAAAGTTTCACACCTATTTTTAGTTTTGAGAACTGGAACAAGCATGGAGTGAAATGAATGTAGTTTACCTGAGCAGAAAATCTTTATCCTGTAGCATAAAGCAATATAAGAGGAAAAGTATCACTTTTATTTTGGTGAAAAACAACTTATTTTTTTAAATGTCCTTCAGTTTTCTGGAAATCATTTCTGAAGAGGGAAAAAACCCCAGCCAACTTTATTATCACATTACAGAACCCAGAATAAATAACATCTAATTCTTACTGACAGCTTTGTAGGAGCCACTAGCAAAAGGGAATGGAAATGAATGTTACTCAGTAAGTCAAATTAGCATTCCTGAAATAGGATGACTGTTAGATTATATAATGCTATCAATAATGAGATTTAACTTGAAGGCTTTAGTCAGGAGATTCAAAAATGACAAACCTGAAGGTCCTTTGCAGATATAGATTAGAATGATATGGTCACATGTTTCATAAATGGGCTAATAGCAAAGACACTTCAAAAACCAACCTCACTATTTGCCTGGATTGCCTCATATAGGCTTTGAGCCCCAGGAATAGCTCCGGGAAAGGTGTCCACCCAGGGTCAGTGTACTCAGTGCTTCCTGGCTCCTACTCTGCTTGGTCCCTCAGGATCTTAACAGGAGCTTAGTTTGGGTCTTTCCTAAATACCCAGAAGCATATGGCCCTGCTCCTTATTAAATAGGTCAAAACTCAACAAAAGTTTGTAGACACTAGGACCCTTAGAGTTGTTTTTCTTTGTTTTGTTTTTGTTTTTTTCTTTATAGACATTGGAGAGGAAGTGGTCAGACTAGTTTATTTTTTCCCAATCAGAATGTTTACATGAGCCAGTCCTGCTAATGGCCAGAGAGCATAGCTTTATCTGCCACTGACCTTTGTAATCCCAGTTAGTTATAAAGGTTGGTGGTTGGAGGAAGCAGGGAGAAAATGTCGCTTTCTGATTAAAAAAAAAATTTTGTATTTTCTGATATTTTGAGTTTTAGTCCAATTACACCATACACTGTTCCAAACACAACATTCATGCTAGAGACAGAGTGATGCGTGGCTGTGTTTATGAGTGAGCGTCAGTGCCAGTGAAACGAGCAAACTGTACATCTCGACAGAATGCTCAAAGCAAAACAATAGCCAGATTGAGTCTTGGGAGGAAGAGCATAGAGAGAAATGTAATTTCTCACTTCACCAAGTTGTGTGTGTATGTGTGTGTGTGTGTGTGTGTGTGTGTGTGTGTTGATGAGCTAAATGAATGTGGCAGCCTGTGGCCGTGACTAGTGAACAGAGAGGTTATTGGTACACTGTCCCCCATCCCAGCAGGCCTCCTGTTGGTTCTTTCATTTTCCTCCTGGCACAGCCCCTCCAGTTTGCCCAGGATGGAAACCTCAGCTTCTGCTCTTTTCCTGGCTCCAAAGAGCAGACCAGGGGTCTCTCAGATTGTGTCTGCAGGCATCACCCTTCTTCCTCTCCAAAGCTACCCCTGGTCTTACCTGGACCATCGAGGCAGTGTGCTCCACCCCCCTGGCCCCCAGTCTCCACTCTTCACACCCTTCCTCACCCTAGTCTGCAGATTGCTGCCATGATGATCTTTCTGGAGCCCAGTTCCGCTTGCAGTGAATGGGGCTCCCCTCTTCAGAAGTTATACTAGATTTGGAAACAGTCGCAGGTCATCATAGGTGGGTGGTGAAGGGCCTCCCCTCCACTTTGCTAAACTTGTTTCTCGTGACCCCCCTCCTGAGAACCTCAGGCTTCAGCATCACCTGAATCCCTCCCACCTCCACCTCCCTCTGCACTCCGCCACCTGTGGGCCTCGCCTCGTGGAGTGTGCCCCTGTATTCGTGGCTAGGGCTGCTGGGACAGTCCCATGGCCTAGGCAGCTGAAACACAGAAACTTCTTACCCCACAGTTCTGGAAGCCAGAAGTCCCAGCTTAAGGGGTCAGCAGAGTTGTTCCTTTTGAGGGCTGTGTGGGAGAACCTGTTGCATCCTCCCCCGAACTCACTTTGGGGATTGGTGGGCAATCTTTGGCGTTCTCTGGCTTGTAGATCTCCGCCTTCATCTTTGCATGGGGTTCTGTCGGTGAGCGGGCCTGTGTCCAGATTTTCCCCTTTCCCTAAGAGTATCAGTTATATTGGATGAGGGGCCCACCCTACCGTAGAATGACCTCATCTTAACTCATTACCTCTGCATCGATCCCTCTTCAAGATACGGTCACATTCTGAGGCAGTGTGGGTAGGGACTCCAGCGTCTGTCTGGGGAGGGCACGGTTGAGTGCATGGCCACTGTACTCCTCTACTGAACAGGAGGAGAGGGTCGGAAGGAACGCAGAGTGGAGAAATAAGACGCATATTCGGGTGTTAGAGATCTGAGCAGTACCGTGTCTAGCCTTTACAAACGTACCGAAACCAGTACACCCCCTGCCCCCCCATTTAAACCCACCAATTGAGCTGTGGAGCACCCTCTGGGAAACACCATTCTGTCCCAGACTTCCAGATTTACGTGACCTTACAGTCCAGAGGGCTGAACCATGGCTGAGGGATCAGAGCAGGGAGAGGAGAGCCACTGCTGGAGGCCCTTGGGCTGGACATCCTGTGAGCGCCAAGGAAAGACACAGCAAAGGGGGTCGGGTGGACCAGAGGGGCCGGAGGAGGGCGAGGCCCCCACACGCCTGCAGTTTGAGCGCCTTGCTCCCTGCAGGAGTGGGGACCCTCTGCCACCTGCCTGCGTCCACACCTCTGGCCCAAGTCCCTCTTGCTGTCCCCCACCTTCCAGATCAGAGCCAGGCGACCTCGGGGCATGGTTTTTTATACCGCTGAAGCTTTTCAGCCACCTCCCAGGGAGTGCTCCTTAACAACTACGGGCAAATAGAGTCGCCGTCCTACTCGGGGGACTCAAGTTTAGAGATCCTCATGGAGGAAATGCTATTTCAAGAAAGTGAGGATTTAATTAAATAAATACACATTTCATTTCCCGTGTGTGGTAGCTTTCAAGAGACAATCAGTCATTTACTCTAGAGCGTGTGTTCCGGGCACTCGCAGGGGCACTCATTAACCTCCCAGTGCCACTGGCTCAGCAGGGTCTGGCCTCAGAAAGATGTTTTTCCGATAATGGATAACTCCACAGCAGGGGCCATCCCTTTGGTGATGTTACAGGGGTTCTGTGTGCCCAGCCTTCCCGAGCGGTAGCCGAAGCTGCTGGGGGCGGGGATGGAGAATTCGAATAACACGACTTCTGTGTTTCTCCACACAGCTGATACCTATGTGGTTGCCAATGATTCAGTCAAATATCAAGGTAAGTCATCCCTGGGTGGACCGGAAGCTCAGCTCCCTGCAGACAAGGTCAGGCCGTGAACAGGCCTCCCTGACGCTCCACTTGCTGTGGAGAAAGGTGAATTCACCCAGCTCCCGGCCTCAGGGCGGTGGCACAGCACGGGCTCTGTGGGCCAGGGAACGGGCACGCAGGCCGAGGGGACAGCGGGAGCCACGGTCGTACTATCCGCTGTGGATGAGGGTATGAGTGGAGGGGGGACCCGAGTCTGAGCGAGTCTCGCGTCCTGACTAGAATACAGTCCTGTCCTACCTTCTGAGGACACCCCTGTGTATCTGAGCCCAGGCATGTTCCGTGCTCTCTTCTGGTCGCTGAAATAGACTTTCCATGGGGCCCCCGGCTGGCTCGGTCCATAGACTATGCGACTTGATCTCAGGGTTGTGAGTTCAAGCCCCATGCTGGGGGTCAAATCAATTAAATAAACTTTAAAGAAAAATAAAATGGATTTTTTTGTGACAGGAAGGATTCTTTTAAGAAACGCTAACATTGAATGAATGACAGAACTGAGCCAGAAGGGAAGGGCCCTGCCCCTCTTGTTCTACCTATGAGGAAACAGGGAATCAGTTAGAAGAGTCACTTAGCCGGGGGCCCCACAGCCAGGAAGGAAGGACCCTATCCAAGTGTGTTTCCCATCGCCAGGGCCCACCTTGAGTGACACATCGTCATTGTTGAGTCGGACGTCCTCCATGACTAGTCGGGGTCCCTGGGTCCCTGGGGCCTGATGATGGCGGAGCCAGCCCCCTGCTCCACCCAGAACTGGGCTCTGTCTACGACTCTGGGAGCACAGGGCAAGCAGGGGGCAGAGATGCAAACCTTCTTGCTGGTTTTCTTCTCAGCATCAGGGAGGGATGTCAGTGGATAGAAGGGGGCTGACCTCAAGGTCTGCAGTCACCAAGACAGAAGTGCAGCCATCAACACGGACTTTCAGGCTTTGAGTCAGGGATCATGGTCTTGGTGCTATCTGGGGCCACAGGTGGGGGTGCCTGCACTGCTGAAAACCTGTAAAAACGGTGGCTCGTTCCAGATTGCCCCTTGTCCCCCCAACTCTGCCATCGGGAAATCGAAACCCGAGGCCAACAGAGCTTACAACCTGGCCTCTTCTCGGGCAGTACTATGAGAACAGAGAGACCATAATCATGATTAAAATGCAAGGAAGAACTATTATGTGCCCACTTCTGTTCTAAACTCTCCACTAACTCACCCTTAAAGGAAAACCCCAAACAGATGGAAAAACCTTGTTCCCAGAGTCGTCCACAGAGGAGCTCGGATCTGGGAGCTGGCGGCAGAGCCTGCGTGGTGACCGGCTCCTGGGGGATGGCAAACGCACGCGCGTGCGTGCGTGCGTGTGTGTGTGTGTGTGTGTGTGTGTCTGCCCCCACCCAGCTTGTCGGCGAATGGGTCGGGATGGGAATGGCCTTAAGTGGACGGATCTGGGCCAGAGTGACTTTAGAGTCCCTGGCCCTGGCCCGCGTCCCCCGCCCTGTCTGCCGCCAGATGTGAGAGCTGGCCTCTGTGTTGAGGCCCGGCGGCCCTGGAGGCCCACGGGAGGGCTCTGCCTGCAGGAGAAGCCCGGGCTGGTGCTCCCTTGGGTGGAGCCCGGACCGTCAAGGGAGAGAAACTAAACCCGCTGTCTCGCCCTCCTCAACAGCACTTATCGGCTGGACTGCAGCTTCGCCTCCAGGCCATTCAGAACAACGTGAACCACCACAGCCTAAGGACACTGCCTGGCTCGGCCCCGAGCAGCGCCGGCCTCGTGGCTCTCCGCAAGTGGCTCCAGTGTACCCAGTTCAAAATGGCCCAGGTGGAGATCCAGTCCTCGGACGCGGCCTCTCAGTTTTATCCTCTATGAGCGGACTCCTCGGCTCTCAGTGTCAACACTCTGGTTTAGCAATAATGGGTTTCAAAAAAAAAACAAAACAATTTGATCCAAGCAGGTTGGGGAACATATCGGTACTGTACATTCTCTTTCTAGTTTAGTAAAAAAAAAAAAAAAAAAAAGACGTGCAAAGGCCGGAGAGGGCCAAAAAAATGAAGCTTTCTTGCTACACATCTTTCTGATGACTCCTTGGGCTATATCTGATTAAGTGTTTCCTTACATTATTTTTTAAGAAACCAAATCATTTTTCTTTAACTAACTTCTATTTTTTTTAAGAAAAAAAAATAAAAAAACAACAGACTGGTGGGTACTCACAGAAAAGTTGTATAAGTCCCCCGTTGCTATTTTTGATGATAGAGAATAAATAGGGTTTTTGAAACCTTTGTAGTGTTTTTTCTTAAAATCCACTCTTGGCAATGCAATAAAAAAAAAAAAACAAAACCCGTCACCGTAAGCCAGTGACACTTGACTGAAGCTTTTTGTCATTATCCTGGGAAAAGTGGCAGGTTGCAAGGACCATTACAAAGTGCACTTAGAAATTAGGTGGTTAAACTGTGCCAATTGTTTTTTCTTTGTTTTATAATATCATTTTCCAAAACTGTCCAGTAAGTTTTATTATTTTTAAAACTAATTTTTCAACTCATTCGTTCTAGGCTGTACTTTCTTGTAAGCTTAATGAGAACCACTTTAGTTTTGTGAATAATAAATTTTATTCTTTTGTTAACACTTGTATACAATTCAATTTAGAACTGTAGATTGCGTACTGGACCAGACGACCCCCCACGCTGGCACAGAGCACTGCACCTGGAGTTATGTTTCATAAAACGGGATTTTAATAGTGTAAGAGCACCAAGATTTATCAGCACTTCTACTTAGCATTTGACTGTGCATTCACAAATCATACTTCTCTTCTCTATCCTGTAATGCACTGACAAGAAGACTTACTATACATTTAAGCTGTATATTGACATGCTATTAAATGCACTTTTTTATTATCTTTGTGAGCCTGGGGTTTTTTAAAAATCAGTTTATATGTGGCTTGTAAATTTTAAAACTTCTAACTTCCTTGAAAACTAGAGTACAGTTGTTGAAAGGAAAAGGCTTTCTTTCGGGTCATCTGGTAAGAGAGATACCCAATTTATTTGAGGTCTATTCTCCAGGAAGGACCTTGAGGGCTTGAGGCAATGTTCTTTCTTTTTCTTTCTTTTTTTGTGTTGGTTATTATGAAGAGGACTCTTTTCTGCTGGGAAATCTGATGCTTCTCAGGGGAAAACAAGTCCTCAAATGTTTGTTTCACGGGAGTTCTAGAACATCTGGGTAGTAGAGCTTCACCCCTACGAGAACTTGGGGAGAACCAGTCGGTCCCTAGATGAAGGATGTAGAAATAATCATTCTTCCTGTTTGACGCAGGAGCTCTTCCGACAGGCCTCCCCCTTGGCTAGGACGCTCCCCATTGTGCTTAGTTATGCTTCCGTCAACGTTCTGACTTCTATAAAAGTTGTGTGTGTCTTTATCTCACTTGTAAACTGTGACAGCTTAGAGGTTATGTCCTGTCTCTGTATCCCCAGGGTCTGGCACTCACCACCAGTTTAATTAATGTCTCTTGAACGGAATGGATTCGATTAAGCAACAGGTCTTTCTGAGCTCTCCTGTGGGCTCAGTAAGGGCTGAACTGTGACATTTTCTTTTTGGGCAGTGATTCCTGGAGGGAGTAATGGAAACAGGCCAGGGGTGGAGGCGTTGGCTTCTTTCCGTGTGGGGGGTTTGATGACGCTGCTCTTCATTCATCCTGAGTTCTGCTGCAGGCAGCCCTATCCTACTAGTAGATAGACAAGGTCCAAAGTCTTCCACAGGCGGCTCTTCAACCCCGGCTCTTTCAATGGACTGCTGCCTCAGTTTCTCTTTATATTTGTATCCCCCCCCACAAAGGGCTGGAGAGGACCCCTCAACTCAGCCCTCTTGTCTGGTTCCCCGAATGTTTCCTTTACCCCAGTCACAATCTGGGGTCTTGGCCAGACCCAGGCAGGTCTGTCTCCTTGCCCCTGAGAACTGTGACCCGCTGTCCTGCCAAGCGGACCCAAATACTGTCCCTGCTGGGACGCTGCCACTTCCCTGCTTTATCCAGACCAGTACGCTTCTTCTCTGGCCTACACTGTCCCCCGGCCCATCCCCCAGGGTGGTCTTCTTTTTCTGGCCTTGTGTCAGCCACCCTCCCCACCCCCCAGCAAGTCAGACTCAGGCTCTTAGAAGAAGAGTCAGGACAAGCAGGGACAGATGGCAGTTGAGCAGGATTGTCCCTCATTAATCAGAGGAGAAGCCATTCACGTAGATCGGGGGTCAGCCCACCGGTTTTCATAAGGTTTTATTAGAACCAGCCACACCCACCATGTACGTGGGGTCTGTGACCCATTTGTGCTACAAAGCAGAGCGAAAGAGCTGGAACGAGATGTGTGGCTCTGAAGCCCGAAACTATTGACCATCTGCCCCTTGACGGAAAAAGTCTGCCGACCCCTGGCCTGCCAACCCCTAGCCACAGAGGGAAACCGCGTCGAACCCTCACGTGGCCATAGCTTTCTGCCACCTCAGAGCTTTTGAAATTTCAGTAATACTTCATCAGTACAGTGGGGACAAGGACGCATTTGACTTTATAGGGTTGTTGAGGTGATAAAAAAATGTGAGGAAAGAGCAATGCCCGGAACATGGTAAGCAGGGCAGGTGATGACTTCCTATTCTTCTTCATGTGTTAAAGCCTAGGAGGAAAATCTACTTGCCCAAGGTCACACGGCTAGTGAGAGGCAGTGCTGGAACTTGACCACAGGCCATCTAACCCTAAGGACTCTGCTCTCAACTACTGCCCACCACAGCCCAGCCTCACGTGGCAGCCTGACGGCAGCAGAGGGCACAGAGACTCCAACAAATTTTACCTGATCCAGAGTTGGCCAGTAAGGATCATTGGCTTGGAGAAGGGCCAAGGCATAGGCTCAGTTCTCCCTTGGCTGCGGAATCCTACTGACTTCAGAGTGCGAACGGAACATTCTGAGATACCCAAGGGGAGACTGAGCCCAAATCTGCAAATGTGTAGATTCTATGATTGTGTGCAATGGACATGCCTCTTACTAGCTGGGTGACCTCGGACAAGTTCTTAAACCTCTGGACATCTGCTTTTCCTTATCTATAAATGGAGTTATCTACCCAGCGCCTGGGTGATGGAAAGCGCGCATGGGTAGAAGACTGTGAAGGCACTAAGAGACTGCCAGGAAGACCAGGGTCGCCTTAGGAAGACCATTCGGGGGGACGGCTCACAGCTGCAGATTCACCTGGTTTTTTCCTCCAGCTAGTCCCTCAGAAGCAAGACCTACAAGGCCATAAAGGCAAACGTGATAGCGATAGCCAAGGATGGCCCGTCTTCACCGTGCAGGATTCCTCTCTTTGCAACCCTGTCCTTCTCCCCGTCGCCGGGATGTTTTCACTGAATCTCTTCCCAGAGGGTTTCATCTGAGGTCAAGTGCTTGCAACGGCTCCATTTCGAAGCTACTGCAGACCAAATAAGGATTGTATCAGACTGGAGAAGATGGGTTATTCACCAAGACTTTCTCCTGAGCTGGGGCTGAAGGGCTCCTGAAGATAACTGGACAGCGCAGATCATGTCGCATTACTCCTTTAGTAGAAGTAATTTGCAAATGTGTATATTCGGCAGATGGAGTGCTTTGACAGTAATGGAAGTGTTGGAGCTCCGTGGACTAGTACCAGACCATGTTTTCGTAAGAGCTGATCCCTTTCGGAGGTGGCTGAAGTCTTATTCATAAAAGGCTGGTTGGTTTATTCCACTGACAGGAGCGACATGCAGGAAGCCTCTTGAAGAGGGTTTGAGAGAAGCCCAGAGAGCCATCATGGATTGAGTGTCTACTAAGTCCTGAGTACTTTACACAGTTTTCCCTTTCTCCTCATGGCGCCCCCTACATTGTGATTCCCATTTTGCAGATGGGGTCACTGAGGCCCAGAGGTTATATGACTTCTCCAAGGTCATGCAACTGACTATACTAGCATTAGGACCAAATGGCGTCTGACTTCATGTCAGTGCTCCCCTGAGTAAAGGTTAATGTCTCTTTGCTTTTTCTGCTCTTTGGGCTCACATGGGCCAAGAGTGTGGGGTGGAGAAGTCTGAGGGCTTCCCTGGGAGCAGCTGTATCTTGATGTTTCTGTTTAGTGATCATTTATCATAAATTCCCATCAAGCCAGCGTCACCTTCTGATAAGATATTTTCTCCTTTGCTTTAGGGAATTCATTTAGTTTTCCACTTAATATAATAGTTCTATGGTAAAGAATAAAAATGTATGCATTGAAGAGCATGGTGATGAATCGTTAGATTGGGGGCCTGCCGGGAGCTGGCTCAGCCCTGCAGACACCCGTCTCCAGGTCATCGTAACCCTCGCTGCAGGGTTACAGGAGGGCTGCAGATAGAGCATCTCATCTCATTGTCACAAAGTGACGGGAGGAAGGCACTTCCGTTATCAGCCCCATGTTACAGATGAGGAAACCGAGGCCCAGAGAGACAATACTTAACAAAAGTCACTCAGTAAGACGTAGAATAGAATACCTCCAAAACCCCTAGTTCCTTCTAATACATAATCGGGGAGTTAATGACAGAGTCTTTTGCTACTCACCTGACAGACAAGGTAGAATACGGTGGACCCAAAGTCACCACCTGGCAGACCTTGGCCTACTGGTTGACCTTGGCCCACAGCACGTTTAATTGGATGAGCTTCAACTTTTCATTTCTCGTTTTGGTTTGAAATCTCTGTGATGGCGCACACAGGTCCCGCTACTGATCTCTGCCTCCCAAGCAGGAAGACCCCAAAAGCCTTTCGGCAAAATCTGTCTTGCTGGCTTCCCACATTCGCCTGTCGGGCGGGTGTGTGAGTTTGCCACCCAGTTAAGACTGACCTCCTGTTTTATGGGCTCCATCCGCAAGCCGGCAGTGCAGTAGGACTTGGGGCTGTTTTCTCAGCCCCTAGCAGCCTTGCTGCCCGTCCCTCCGGTGTCATTCCTCTGCCCCCACCTGCACAGCTGCTGGCTGGGGCTCCTGCCCGTCCACACGCCCACCTATCCGCTTGACCTCACTTTGGGTCAGGGCTAGATCCCCCCACCTGCTGCCTCCCGGTTTCTCCCAGCCCCCGAGAACCGGAGGTCAGCAGGTGGTGCCGGGTGAGGCCCTGGTTCCAGCTCTTTGCGGCAGGGCGAGCAGGACATTGGCAGAAGCCTCGGATTTGGCTGAACAAAGAGCTGGCTTCTTAATTATGCAGTCCAGACAGGCCCCCACCAGCAGGCCGGTGGAGAGGGGAGCCTCCCGGGGCTGCCTGGCAGAAGCCCTGATTTCCTCTCCTTCAAGTGGCCACTTGGAAAAGAAAGGAACCAGCAAGTAATCAAGCGTGAAGGACAGAAACACTCCAGGTGAGGACAATCACACCGCTGAGCCAGGGGTGCATGGCGGGAGGGAGGGTGCGCGCCAGAGGGGGATCGGGCCTGCTCCAGACAGTGGGGCGTACCCAGAGCCTGCCACCCAGAGGGCTCACCATGGATGGGGTTGAGGGCCAGGCCGGGTGGATGTCAATGTCAAGGATGGGGACACAGGACAGTCTCGACAGCCAGGTCGTTTGGAAACGTGGCCGTGGACCGGTCCTCTGACTCCATGCACGTCACTTGATCTTGCTAAACCTCCATTTTATCAAGAGCCCAATGGAGATGGTAATTCCTCCCTTGCAGCCGGTTTGCAGAGAGCAAGTGAGGTGACGTGTGTCGGGGACCTAGCACAGAGCCAGCCGTAACCCAGGATGGCGGCCAACCTCCAAGGAACGCTCGCCACTCCTAGGCGTGCTCAGCACCCAACGCTCTCGCAGCCTCGTAGCCTTCCGACTGTAATGCCGCGTGACAGCTGCTGTTTTGCTGGAACGAAATCACAGCTCGCAACGGGAGTTCGCCTCCAGTTCTGAGTGCGGCCGTCCCTGCCGGGCTTCGCATGGTGACTCAAGGCTCCCTCCACGCTTCTCGGCTTGAAGGAGAGATGGGGAATCCTCCCCACGGCAGATCCTGTCGTCCTCTGAACCTCACACAGTAGGAACACATCCTTGTGTTGTAAGGGGGATCTTATTTTGAAAATAATCAATGGATATGTTCTTTATTCTTCTCCAGGAAACCACATTTTCCAGCCTGGCACCATGGAAAACGTGGGTCCGGAGAAGGCTCGGCTGCAGAGAAGTTCCTATCAGAACCAGCCCCCCGGAACCCCAGCCCTCTCACCCCCTGTTCGCCGGTACAGACTCCAGAGTCCCCGTGGTCAGAAGAGATTGCTGCAGTCCAGACATTTGCCTCTGGAGCCGTGGCGGGACAGAAGCTCACCCACAGAGACTAGAAGGGCCCAGTACAGTCCTGCAGTCATCTGTTGGGGAAGCAGCCCAAGCCGGCCCCCGGACCCGCCAGGACCTCGACCGCTCCATCTGCGTTCGGCTCCCTCAGCCCGAGAGACCCTAGACACCTGCTCCGGGGTCCACCTGGGTGTCTTCTAGAAGGGTGCAGGCCTGGCAAGATGGCATGAAGACTGAGCATCCGTCCAGGAGACAGAGTCCTCCCGAAGAGACTAGCTAAACAAGAAGAGGCCTGAATGCCATCAGTTTGCAAATCCGGGTTTTTCTACCTCTCCCACCCTGACCCCCAATGGTGGGGCGGGGGGACTCTGAAGAGTTATGTGCAATAAAAGGCTGTATTTTTTTCCTTATGCATCTATGGTGCTAAATTAAATTTGTAACCCACCATTACTCAGTTAATTAATTCCACAAATATTTCTTGTGCCAGGCAATGTTTGAGGGGCTGGAGATTTGGCCACGAATAAGACTGGACAGCAGGGTGGGCCATGGTAAGGCACCTTCTGTTCTAATAGGAGGAGAAAGGCAGTAAGCACAGGAGTCAGCACGGGCCCTTGGGCTAAGAACTTCTATACGGAAATTAACAAGGTAGTAGAAGGGACAATGAGCAGGGGACCCAAGAAAGCCACACAGTGACCGCTGGGGAAAGTGACTGAAAGGACATCAGCTGGCACTCCAGGAGCAGCAGGAAGGCCAGGGTGGTTGAGCGGAGGGGCGGGGGACCAACAGAAGGGGTTGGGGGTTGGGGTGCGGAGAAGCCCATACCAGGTAGAGGACCTGGTGAGCCAGAGGACCAATGTGTGAGCCAGGGGAGGGAGTGTGGGTTTTATTACAACTGTGGAAGAAGTTGCAGGCAGGTTTTTAACTCACCTATGATCTGACATGCATTTTGTAAAGATCACCCCAGCTTTTGCGGGAGCCACAGGAGCAGAAACAGGGAACCGAGGGCGGGACTCTCCCTGGAGTCCAGGTGGAAGGTGGTGGGGGCTCGGACTGGGGGGTGGGGAGCGGAGTTAAGCTGGTTAAGCTCAGAGCTTCAGAAATGGACATGGTAGGACTTACTGATTAATCAGCCCCTGGTGCAAGGCACGGAGGTGGAAACATGACCGTCAGGGTTTGCGCGCTAAGTGGTGGTGGTCGATGAGGTCATCGGTGGAGACGAGGAAGTTGGGATGTTGTGGGGTGGTGGAGGGAGAGCTAAGAGTCACGTGTGGCTGCGACGAGAGACCTGGACACAGGAAGGGAGCCACGGGAAGTGAGTAGGGAAGTTGAGGCTGGACGTGCGCGCTTGGCATCGGTGCCTATGGGGGGATTGGCAGCCTCGGGCCTGGATGAGCTTGCTGGAGGACTGACCGAGGCGGAGTGCAGGTGGGGGGGGGGGCAGGTCAGCCGTGGTGCCCAGCACCTTTCTTCTCACCACCCGCGACGGTGGCAATAGCGTCATTTCTCATTAACGGGCTGCGAACCCAAATGTAGGCTCTGAACCCCTAGTCTGCTGTCCCAGGATCCAGACACGCTGACTCTACTCCTTTTTTGAAGTTTGACATAAAAAGTGAAATAGAAAAATTAAGTTCTCCTAAAGGAGATGCAAACCACTGAGCATTTGTCTTGCTCGAAAGGTTAAGCTCAAACCTCCAGACAAAAGTCAGTGGCCTTTAAACCGGCCGCACCTGGAAGTTCACAGCACACGTGCCCCAGCTCCGGACCTTCCTCAGCCCTGCTCTTGGAGGACAGCTTCCGAGCAACCTCACCGACGGCTGCACAGGGGCTGTGCTGTCACCACCCTTAGGCGAGACGTGCCCTTCCTGGGGCTGGGCTTGCTCTGGCTGCAGCCCCACACGAGCAGAGGATCTCCAGCCTGGAAGGCCTCCATCGCAGCCCCTCTCTTTGGGGACAGGGCCTGGCCCTTCTAGGAACCCCCTGTTCAGAATGTCATGATCCCTGCGTGTCGGAGAGTCTGGAAAGGAGGACATCTGTTTTTATTTTTTATTTTTTTTTAAATATTTTATTTATTTGACAGAGAGAAATCACAAATAGATGGAGAGGCAGGCAGAGAGAGAGAGGGAAGCAGGCTCCCCACTGAGCAGAGAGCCCAATGCGGGACTCGATCCCAGGACCCTGAGATCATGACCCTAGCCGAAGGCAGCGGCTTAACCCACTGAGTCACCCCGGCGCCCGGACATCTGTTTTTAAATTAAGAGGTGTAGGGGCGGCTTCAAGGAGCGACACAGAAAAGTTTCCAGTATCTTCTAGTTTCAATGATAGGGGCGGCACGTGACCTCAGAGCAGGTCTTGGCTCCAGGAGGAATTGCCGAGTGTCCCTCTAGCTATGAGTTAGGTAGACACTTAATGCCTTAGGGAACGGATGGGACAAGGTTTTGGCATTTTCCTTGACAAAGACAGGAGGATGCTTTCACTCAAGAAGTTCTTGCGAGGACAGAGATGAAGCCTGGACCCCATTCCTTTTGGGGTTCACCACTGGAAGAACCTCTCTGTTGGCCCGAGATGATCCTTGGCTGAGGTTAGTTGATAGGAAAGGACCTATGAGGACACTTGCTGGGAGAAATAGGGGTGTGGCGTGCGGGCGGGAAGCCAGGGACTTGTGTCAAGGGAATGACTCTGAATGACCAACCATGACAGCCAAGGCAATAGTGACAGTGCCCAAAAGGCAGTTGGAATGACGGGAACAAGCGTAGGGGTGCAGGATTCTGCTTCCAGTCCCCACCCTGGAGAAGCCATTCCAGGAAGACCCTCTCGGTGCCTGATGGCCACCCACAGACAGAAGGATGATCTGGTGTTGCTGGGGCCACTCCAGTCCCTTCCATGTGCACATCCTAGGGAGGTGGCCAGCCAGGACGTACCATGCCCATTTTCTAGGAGTGAAAACCAAGGCTCTCAGAGGGGAAGGCACTTACGAGAAGTCACATAGGAACCGACTCATGTCTGATCTATCCATCCTTGTCTCTGGTTCCCAGGGGCAGGAGAGCCCGAGTGTCCTGTTTGCTTCCCACAGACTGGGAAAATCACTGGGTGTAAATCAAGATGGAAAGGATCGTTTGGAATTTGAGAGCCTGCCTGGGTTGGAAAGGCCTAGAACTTGTAGCTACAGAGAACTGGATTTGAATGTCAGCTCTGCCCCAGACAGCTTTTTTGACCCTTGGTAAGTCACTTAACCTGTCTGAACCTCAATTTACTTACCTATAAAATAGGGACAACCTCCATGCCCCGCGGGTTTGCCCGTCGAGTAAAAAGAGGTAACGCCTCTGAAGCGCTGAGTAGGTGGCCTGGGGTGTCCCTCGGTCTCTGCACTGGGGTCACTGTGCACGTGCACATCTCGGGTCCATCCCTACCGCCAAACTGCTTCTGTGAGGCAGGGCCCCATCTTGTTTCTCTGAGTCCCCAAGAGACAGCATGGTCAACCCCTAGGGTCTGAGTGGACACAGGCTCTCCGGGGGCTCGAGGGTTCAGACAGCAGAGCAGAAGCCAACCAGAAGTCTCCATAGAAGCGAGTAGGAGCTACATGTGCAGGGCTGGGGGCACCGAGCCAGGCGAAGCCACCTGGCTCTGTGCACCTGTGGCTGTGTTCCCTGTGTTCTAGAAGGAGGCAGCCTCTGAGAGAGAGCAGGGGAGACGTGGCCACCTAGGAACAGCACGGAATGGTGTGTGCAGCCCCCACCGGGTGGCTGTGTTGGTGCTGGGGACGGACAGCCTGCTGCAGACCGACGTCAAGGAATTTGTCTGGAACTTTCCTTGGGGCTGATGTTGGCGCCGGTGCCCAGTCAAGGGAAGGGGCGGCAGGGGAGGTGAGTGGTCCAGGGGCTGGGTCAGGAGCTAGGCCACCACTTGGGACAGAGCGCAGCTGCTTAAGCCTCCTCATGGAACTGTGTTCTAGATGTTTCTCCCTGCGCGGTGCAGGGAGGGAAGGAGAAGGAGGCGGGGGTAGTGAACAGAGACACAGCAGGTCCCACCGCCTCGGTGGCAGGAGCAGGACACAGAGGGGGAGGAGGTGGGAGGCTGGCAGGGGGCCGGACTGGATACCAGAGCCGGGACAAGCAGCCAGAAGCCCCACAGATTTGAGCTGGTCTGGGAGGTGGCCCCCAGGAGAGGTCGGTGCTGCTCCCCAGGGTCCTGCACTTGCCCTTCCCCTCGCCCCCCGGGCAGGCGGGCCCTGCTCTGTCCCCAGGCTGCCTCTGGGGCTCAGGGCCTGGCCTGCGGCTCCCCTGTCTCATGCCCTGGGGGCCTTGGCCTTACTGCGGCAGCTGCGGCCAGGCGGGAACACACAGGAGCACGCCCAGGGTCTGAGGTGTCCCTCTCAGAGGGGACCCGTGCGGGCGGCTGCTGGGCAGAGGGTTTCTCCAGGCTGATGGCAGCCTTTTCTGAATGACAGCAGTGACAGCAGGCGCCTTCATGGCCACCACTGGCTGTGTGCCAGGACCTGTGTCAAGTTTCGGCAAACAGCAGTTCAGGGAATCCCAGGCTGGAGGGTGGGTGGGCACTCCGGGGTCTCGGATGGTGCTTCCGTGGCTCCCCTCTGTGGCCCTGTCCCCAGAGCCCTGCCCTCAGCCGACCACCCTCCGGGCTGGGGCAGGGGTGGGGAGACCTCTGGCCCCCCCGCTCTGGGCACACAGGGTCCTCTCTGTTGCTGCCACCGAGATAAGGCTGAAACCTGGAAAGCCCGGGGGAGGGGCACGGGGCCCGCACGACCCCCACCAAGGGGAATGGCCTGGGTAGGGGTCCGCCTCAGTGCCTGGTGGCTAGAGACGCCTGTCTGGGCTCAGACTCCTGCCCCACCCACCCCTGGTGTCTACGCGCCCTTGGCTGTCATGCTCCACTCCAGCCCGGCTCTTCACCCCTCCACAGGGGACACCACTGCCGCAGGGACAACACCTTCTCCGTTGCTTCGGGCCCATCGGAGGTGCTGGGAAGAAGGGGTTGCTTTTGGTGGGAAAGGGGGACTGGCAGCCCCAGCAGCAGCCCACACTCCACTCCATCAGGTCCGGGGAGCAGGGGAGCCTGGGGCCGGTCTGCGCTCTGTGGGCTCCTCTGCCTGGAGGCGCAGGGCAGGCCCCACCAGGGTGCTCCCAGCCACTGGGCAGGTGATGGGGAGCTGCCAACCAACTCTGGGGCCGGGGTGCTGAACTCTGGACCCAGTGAAGGACCGAGTAGGAGGCTGCAGGCCTGACCCATCTCCCCTCTGGCGCAGCCCGCCGCTTCTGGCCCCTGTGATTCCCATGAGCCCTCTGCAAGTTAGGGTAACTGGCCTGTCCTGTCTGCCTGGCACCCTGGGCCAACTGGTCACCCTCTTGCCAATGGAGTCAAAGATCAAGATGGCTGCCTGGGGGGAGGAGGAGCTGATTGGTACCCTAGAGTCCCCATCAGTGCCGGCCTCAGGGTATTCTGATAAAACCATATGGAAATAAGGCCAGCAAGTCCCCGAGCCCCGCCCTGGGTTTACAGCAGAACATCAAGAAAAGAGCACAGCACCCCCCCCCCAGCCCGCTCTCTCCTTCCCCCGCCCCCCTCCCCCCGCCACGGAAGACAACAGACAGTCCTCTTTATAAGTACGTTTTTACTGAAAATAAAAAAGGCATGGTACTTTCTTCCATGTAAAGAACATCCAGCCTGCCTCTCCACCCCGGCACCGCCGGTCCTGCTCCTGAGGTGGTCTTTGCACAAAATCCACAGGAGCGGCTCGCTGGTGGACAAGACGGCCCGGACTTCATGCTTGTCCATGGAGACAGAGCTCCTGCGGACGAGAGCTCTGTCGCCGTGTGCGCTGGGCACACGTCAGGAAGGCAGATCTCAGGGAATGCACATTCATGCGTTAGAGAGCGCACCACCCGGGCTGTTGGAATCAGACTTTGTACAGATTCGCAGAGTACAGTGATTTTATATAGATAGAGATCTCTTTAAATATATATATATATATATATATATATATATAACGATATATAATATATATGTCTATATTTTTACAGCTATTAGTCTTCCTTCCAAAACTTGCTTTGGAAGCTTCTAAGGAACACCTAAAAACTCTGGGAGATTCTATAGGCCGTTCTAAGTTGGGCTCGACTAAGAGACAGTTAAAAAATATCTATTTGAGAAAAGGCGGAGAAGAAATGTGCATTTCGTTCTCAACCTCAGAGTTTGGGCTAGTCTGAGGAGTGGTCTGTGTTAACGGACTGCAAATACATTCCTTAAATGAAAGTTCTGAGCTCAAATACCAGGCCGTGTGCTTGCTTTCCTTTTTCTTTTTCTTTCTTTCTTTCTTTCTTTTTTTTTTTTTTTTTTTTTGTCACTTAAGCCAAAACTCCAGTGAGGTTCCCTTGCTGCCACGTGTGAGAGTTTCCAAACGGCCACTTCTGGGTTTGGTGGGTTGACTTCCATGTGGACTCTTTTTTAAGAACTAGTTCTGTTCTTCTCTTGTTTTCACTAACTGAGCGAGGAGAGACTTTACAAATGCGATTTGGGGGAATTTACGCACAAATGTTAGCTCTTCCCAGAGCTCCGCTTGTGTTCCCCGGGAAGGGGACACCGGTCGCAGGGCACCATGGGTAGTTGTCAAGATTCCTCATGGTGGGGGGGGGGGGGCTTGCCAGGGGCTGAAGGATTTGGCTAGTTGTAAAACCCCCTAGGTTGAAGCCAGGGTCAGGAAAGGTGGGACAAGTGGGATTGTGCAAAGCAGGCCTATGTCCTGCCTCCCTGATGTCTCTCCAGGCTGGCCGTCCACCCCTCCATGGCCCCTTAGCTGGGATTTTCCCCTCCGACAGAGGGGGCCTTCCCATCCGCCCTGAGTCCAGGGTGGCACATGCTGGCGGCGGGGGTCCTCCCTGGGTATCTGCTCTGGGCATAAGCTGGGGACTCAGTGGGAGGCTGGAGATCCTGAGGGAAAGCGCCTCCCACACCCTCTGGGTTCTTGTCACCAGCTCTGCATCCCTTGGGGGAGTGGGAGGCATGGGCAGAGAGGACTGCCCAGAGCCCACTGGCTGGGGGCACTGGCCATGGCCACTGGCAGCAGGGTGCCATGCTCACGCAGGCAGGGGAAGCCAAACCCAAACCCAAACCCAAAACTGGTCCTCACACCTAAGAAAACTGAAAAGAAGAATGAACCCCAGGGAGGGCCTGGGACTGTCCTCAGCCTGTCCCTGCTGACCTGCGGGGAGGAGCCGGGTTAGGGTCCCAGCAAACTCACTTTCTCCCCTCTGCCCTCCAAAACACAATGGACCACAGACCACTTCGTGGGCACAAGGGCTCCAGGACGATGGAGTTCCAAGGTTCAGCCTGCACGGGGACTTGTTTTCTGTGAGGCTTACCTGGATAGGACATTCTCACCATGGCCCAAACACTCTCCAGGGAATTATGGCTTGATGGTCTGGAAGGTGGAGAGGGTCTACTGAGCTAAGACCCTGTGCAGAGAGAGGAGGACCATGACATGTGTCCAGTTCCTTCTGAGCAGCTGTGTGGGATGTGAGGGAACCACGGGGTCGGGGGTGTTCTCATGGTCCGCCAGGGGAGGCCGAGCCACAGGCCACTGTCTCCACGGGGTCAGTCGTGTGCCCACAGGGCCCGTGGCCGCCTGGGACACAGGCGGGTGGACCAGGATTACCAGGGCCAGAGGATCGTCTCCTTCCAACCTCTTCCTTCTCTTCATCCACCAACCGCTCCGGAGGTTTCAGCATGTTTTAAACACAAGACCTTGGGAAGGGACATTCGAAGGGGCGCACTGGGAGGGCACCACCTTCCTGTGGCGGGGGGGAGCCGGGGGCCCTCGGGAGAGGGTCTGTACCTGGTCAGGGCCTTCGGGGGGTGGGGGGGTGGTGGTTGTCAGAGGACCCAGAGCCAGGTCGGGGCAGCCTAGCCCGGGGCGCCCACAGGGGCTTGGCACAGTGGCGGCCTCCGCCGGATGAGGGCGGGGCCTGGCTCACACGCGGCAGGTGCTGCGAGGCTCAGCTGCGGGATGAGTCTGAGGACGGGCGGAGGGGCCTCTGTCCTTCCTGGCTCCTTGGCCTGGTGCCCAATGAGCTGCTTTGCCCCTGAAGGGTCAGACACTAAGAGAGCTCCTCTGTCTGCTGCCAGGAGGGGCCTCTGCTGGCTGGGCTCAGAGCCCTCCGTGGCAGGGGGGCAGGGGTCCCGAGCCAGGGGCCCTGGATGTGGGTGCGACGGGGAGGAAGGAGGCAGGCCCTGAAGACTGAAGAGAGTGACAGATGCGGCGACAGACAGATGTGTGGGAAGCACCTTTGGAAGGGGACGTCTCGTGGCTCTGCCGATGGCTTCTGTCGGGACGCACGGTGAATGGAGAAGTGGACGGGCTTGCTGGGGAGGTGGACAGGTTTTCTGGCAGGGGAGTGGCCCCAGATCAGCCTTCTCTTGGCCAAAGCAGGATGCCTCCCTGGACCAGCACAGACAGACAGACAGACAGACTCTCCCTGCCTTTGTCAGAGCGCGGCCGGGAGACAGGAAATCAAAGACAAGACAGAGAAGAGATATGCGGGGCCTGGGGTGTGGGGCTGTCCCCAGGAGCTGCGTACAGGGGATCCTGGCTCAGCCCGGTGTCTGCGCTGCCTTGCTCGTGAGGTAACCGGGGTCAAGGCTGGGTAGAGGATGGTTTCTCCTTTGGAATTCCTGGACAAGCCCAGCGTCAGCTCGGGTCCACTTGCTTTCCCGGGTCCACTAATGCCACTGGCGCCACCAATGTGCCCCTCTGGCCAGCGGGTCCAGGGTCTGCAGACTCACACCACGGCGCTGTTCACGTCCACCCCTTTGCTGCTCTGCGAGGAGGTCATGGGATACTCAGCAACACTGGTGCCATTCTCCTCTTTTCTCAGTGGTTTCCTGGGAGGGGAGGCAGGGACAGGCATGAATGACCAGTGACTGGGGCGGGGGCACCGTGTCCTTCCAGGGGACCCACCAGGCTCTGATCTGGGTTAGCATCCTTGGGCTGCGGGTCCTGGTGGGGGCCGATCAGAAGCTGGAGGTGGTCTCAGCGAAGTGACCACATCACAAGTCATGCACACCAGGGCACGGTAGAGAGGGAAACGGGCACTTTTAATAAGGAAGCAGGAACAACGGGTGTGAATTGGGACTGTTCCGGACAAATGAGAATGGAGAATGTACAGTCAGCCTAGTAGGACATTGTCAGGCTTTGATCGAGCTCTTTGATTACGAGCAAGCAGATGTGAAGATGAATATTTGGGGGTGCAGAGTAAAAAGAGGAGAGGGGCCAGAGGTTGGATTTTGCAGCCTGGTCTCTATGTGGTCAGAGGAGCGGGGAAAACGTGATGAAGACAATGGTGGTGAAGGTGATCCTGGTGCTAGTGATGGGGGGTTGAGGTGGCGGGAACAGTAACGTGAGTGGAGTTGGTGGTCGAAGTGCTGATGGTGGTGAAGGTGGTGGTTATGGTGGAGTGGGTGGTGGAGGTGACGGTGGTTGTGTTGGTGGTGTTTTTGGTAATGAAGGTGGTGACAATGGTGGTGGTTACGGTTGTGTTGGTGGTGGTGGTGATGGTAAAGAAGGTGGTGAAATGGTGGTCGTGTTGGTTGGTGGTTGTGGTAATAATGGTGGTGACGATGGTGGTGGTTACGGTTGTGTTGGTGGTGGTGATGGGAATGGCGATGGCGATGCTGCTGCTGTCAGGAGTCCTGGTGATGGCAGTGGCGGTGATGGTGGTTGTGTTGATGGTGGCAGAGGTGGTGGCGGTGAATGGCCAAAGTTGCTGAGCACACGCTAGTGCTTCTCAAACACTTCACGTTGGGCCCCTTGAAGCTCATTCCAGAGCTGTCTAACCCCGAGAGCCTATTCTCTTAACCGTGCGCAGCTCAGGAAGGCTGGGAGGGAGGCTTTGAGAAGGCTCTTGCTCGCACGCGGGGTTCCGCAGTGGCCGTCCGACTCTCTGGCCTGGCTCCAAGCCCACCTGCTCTCCGGCCTGGTTCAGGAGGGCGCAGCCCCCGGCGCTAGGCCTGCTGGCTTCAGCCTCTCTCGGCCACGCAGGCCATGGAGCCCAATCCCATGTTGCAATACTGCTGTCTCCTGGGGGACTCTGAGGCCCACGGGGTCGTAAGCTCAGTCATCTCCTGTGTCCCCACGACGTCTGGGGCTGAGCCTGACCTGGCCTTTGTTGTGTGTTGTCTAAATTGAACGTCCCTGGCCATCTTTGAAAGCCTGGCGATTGGTTGCTTCGGCCTTCTCAAACGTCTCTAGAGCCTCCCCAAACCCAGGCTGCAGAGGACGGGTACTCGGTGACCAGCTGGGTGCCTGTGGGATGAAGTCTTGGGTGAATTAGTTGAGGGGAGGCAGGGTAAAGGGAGGTTATCAGTAGTGCCATGGATGGGATTATCAGGCCTGCTCAGAGGCAACACCCTGAGACCACATCTATGACCTGTTCCCTATTGTCTTGCAGGAGAGTTAGCTCACAAAACCCAGAGAGAAACCCAAAGTGCACTCCCTCTGGGTGTCAGGCTTAGTCACAGTGGCTTCTAGAAATGTGAGCTACAAACCAGCACTTCTTCTTGGGGCCCCATCGCCCTTTGTGCAAAGCACTCTCGGTTACAGACTTTCTTGTCCCTTCTCACAGTGGTCCCCAGAAGGAGCTAGGCCTGGGGTTAAGGGATTCATTTCATGGGGACACTGATGCTTAAGGAGAGCTGTGACTTGCCCAAGGACCCCCCAGCTGGCAGGTGTCAGGGCCTGGACCACCACCTGCTCCTACCATATCCTGGTCCAGACATCTTCCCATTAAGTCAGCATTCCCAGCAGCCGTTGTCCCCCAACATGGGGGGCTCCCGTCAGCTCGGGAAGGCCATCCTCCACCTTCCTCCTGGAGAACTCCAAAAATTCTCAAGAGCCCTCCAAGAGTTCTCATTTTGCTTGAACTCAGCACATCCCGAGAACCCCATTAATGGAGGCGCTCAGGGACACTTTCCAGAACCCCCAGGTTTGTAGGGGTCAGACAGTTGCCTTGCTTGTGATGGGTTTGTGGAAATGACAGCCTCTGTCCCTGGGCCTGTTTCTCCTCGGTCTCCTTCCTCTCTCCCCTGGGCCGCCACCCACCCCTTTCCAGGGGCTTCGAGCCGCTCTGACTTCGCGGGGTGGACTTCGTTCCCGACTCTGAGTTTGCACGGCCTGGGGGATTGGGCTGGGTGTGCACTTCCCTTTGTCATCCATCTACAAAGGGGAGGATGGACATCGGAATCGGGGTTCCAGGAAATAGGGACAGACAAAAATCTCGGAGCCCAAACCCACACCCCACACTGCTTTTCTCCCCAATAAATGATCAATCTGGGGCTTGGTCTAAAAAGTCAACCAGAGCAGGTCCGGCTCAGGGGCGATGAGGCTGAAGGGTTTTCCAGAGTGGATCGTGGAGAGATGAAGAAAAGGGTCTGGCTCTCCCACGGAAATGGGCAAGGCATGGAGGGTACAGAGTTTCTGCCTGTTTCGGATGAGGGTAGGAAATCAGCATCATTTCTTCCGCCAAGAGAAAAGGTGGAATTTCTAAAGCCAGGCTGCTGGCTAGGAGACCTCTTTGTGTTCCCCAGAGCCTTGGAGGAAAAGGTTGGCAGAGAGGGCCTGGCAGGAAGCAAGCCTGGCTGGAGGGACACTGAGGACAAGGCAAGGCGACAGCCCCACAGCCTTCTCAATGGCCCCAGCCACTTCCCAGGCAGGAAAGGACAAAGTGGGTCGGGGCACGGGCTTCAGCCAGTGAAGTGGCACCTGTGACTGCCGCAGCCTCCCTCCCCCTCCCCCACCCCAGGAGCATTCCAAGAGTCTGGGCACTGCAAGGGGGGCGGGTCGGGGTGGGGGAGTCACTGTTCCAAGGAGTCTCCTGAGAAGTGGACCTGGTCTGTTCCCCCCCTCCACCAGCGCAGAGCCCTCAACCACTGTACCCTCTGGGCTGCTGCCCCAGCCCACTCCCAAAGCCCTTCTGGGATGCACAGAAGCCCAGTGGACTCTGGGGTTTTAGCTACAGCGGGAGATGGCTCTGCCTTGCCTTCTCGCACTGTCCTTCCTCTAGCAGGGGACTTCAGGGTGACGCTGCCCCAGCACTGGGATATCCTAGCTCAGTAAACCCAGGCCCACCACTTCCAGCTGTGTGATCTTGGGCAAGCCACTTAACCCTTCCCTGCCTCAGTTTCCTGGTCTACAAAATGGGCACAAGAATGGTGTCCATTTTATAGGCTTGTGAGGAGGATGAAATACGTTAATGTGGTTAAGCACTTAGATGGGCACCTGGCATACAGTAAGGGCTCCATAAGTGTTTGTTAGCTCTCAGTACTGCGGTCGGTTGGAAAGCTGGCAGCGGGGAACTGTCCCAGGCAGGGGGAGGGGATTAGCAGCAGCCAGCGCTCTCCCATCGGCATAGACCTCCTACCTAGTGGGTGCCCCGTGGGGCTCCGGAAATGCCAGAGAGGCTCACTACAACCCAGCCTGGGTCTGCAGCGCCCTGAGCCAGCCAGGGCTGGTCCCGCTAAGCCAAAGAAGGCCATCTGCACCCTGGTGCAGGAAGGCATGGCCACAGATGATGCCCTACAAGGCCTGGTTCCTAAAACCAAGAAAAAGGGGAGTGAGCTTTTCCTTGGCCGTGCCCAGGATTCCTGCCTGGCAGAGGGGGGGTCCTCCACTCTGAGACCCCCTTCGTCCCCTTGCCCTGGGCCGGGCAGCAGCAGCCCCTGGGCACCGCCATGAGCCATGGCCTCTGCAGAAGACGCGACCGCCAGCACGGCCGGCCTGGGCAGGGAGGCCCGGGACCCAGGTGCCCCTCCAGGGTCCTGCTGACAGTGATATGACACGTCCCACCACCAGCCAGTTGCTCTGCTGGAGGAGCTGGGGACAAAGACAGCTTGGAGGAGCCCAACAACGGAGGGCTGCCAGCTCGCTCCTTGTCTCACGCACCCCAAGGGAGAGTCTGTTTCCCATGAGGTTTAGAGGTTCTGACTCCTTCTTCTGAAAGCATCCATCCTCCCCTGCACGGATCCCCGAAGCGCACGCTCAGACAAACCCACCCCACCTGCATACACACCCCCAACCCCTACACACATACGTACACATACGAGAGTGCCCATACACTCATACCCACTCACACCCTTCACACACACACACCCCCTTCCACGATGAGATGCCTTGTCGCCCGCAGGCTTCTCCAAACCTGGGTCAAGAAGCCAGAGAAAGCCTTCACGAGCCACCCAGGGTAGCTGCTGACCCTAAGAAGCAGCGGCCTCACTTCTAACCCAGCACGTCTCCTCCCCTCCTCCCCTGTGTGAAGGTGAGTCCAGCGTGCAGCTGGCGGGTGTCCTCACCCTCCGACCGAGCCCCGGGTTGGACCACCTCCCCGGGGCTTTCTTGATTAACCATGTCTGGCTGAGCGAGCCGAAGGCAAGTGACGATGAGGCCCACAGGCTGGTGCTCACCCCTGCGACCCAGCCAGGAGGGCTGGGCATTTGGTTCTCACTCCAAGGGTGGTGCGGAGCCATCCGAGGACTCCTTAAATCGAGAACTCCTGCCTTACCCCTCGTCCGGTCCCACAAGCTCCAGCCAGCAAGTCTACAGAGAGGAATTCAGGGAGGGATGGAGCTTCCTGGAGTCAAAAGGGTCCCGAGAAGCATGGACCCCTCTGGCTCTCCCATCCATGAGTGCCGAGCGTGCCCTGTCTGCCTGCCTTTCTGGCCATGACTGGCTTCAGCGCCACATGGCCCCCTCCTGCCCACCCACCCCCACCGTACAAAGCTGCTAACCGCTGCTGCCTGCTTCCCACCATCAGGACCTCGATCTCCCATAACAGCAGGTGGGTCTCCTGTTGGTGGCAGGGCGAAGGGGCATAAATGAGCCCAAATGAGCATCTCGGCCCCAGGCAGATGGGGACACACAGGGTCCTTGCCCCTTCCGGGCCCCATCTCCTCTCCTCGGAGGGCGGACTGTGCAAGTGATAAGGACGAGAGATACCGTTGCCTGGGGGACTCCAGAGAAGCCTGGGTGTTGACCCCACCATTGGGGAAAAGCAAGCCCTGGGCCACCTGGAGGGTGACGGTGGGCCCCAGAGGAAAGACCACCAGCTCCGGAGTTGGAAGACTGAGTCTTGGTCCTGCAACAAAGCCCAAAACTCCACTGCCCGAATCCAGCCGAGGTCCCGAAGGAGGTAAGAGGGTCTCCGAGCGGTCACGGTCACGTATCTGTGCGCAGCACTCGGCGGAGGTGGTCCCTCCTCGAAGCACACGAGCTTTGACTCAACTCACAGTACAGTCAGACGTGGTGTTCTTGATGGCCAGCCAGAGAGGCTGGATTTGGCGCCTGGGGGTGCTGTTGTTACAGGAATGTACAGGGGCAGCAGGGAGCAGTGACAGATGGGAACGGCTGGGACCCCGGTGTCCAGTCACTGCAATGGGCCCCGCCGGCCCAAGAGATTTTGGCAGACAGAGCTCCGGACTCCAGACCCCCGGGATCCGAGGTGCCTTCAAGGTGAATGTCTCGCTTCCGGAAGTTCATGCGAGATGCGGCTGGATGAGAATGTTCCACTCCTGTCCCCAGTCCCTGGGCCCTGCCTCGTCTTGTCTTCCTCCATACCCGCTCTGATGCTGACTGTGCAGGCCTGCAGGGGCCAGGGGGAGAGGGCCGGGCTGGTGGTGTGTGCACCGGGCCGGGGAGGAAGGGGAGGCGGCAGATGGCCAGGGCAGGGGGAAGAACTGCCTGAGTATGTCAGGCCCAGCGGGTGGGAGGCAGGTCACTCAGGGCATGGGGAGGGGGCGCTGAGTCACTGCGCACGCGCGCCAGCTCCCAGCCAGAGGACAGCAAGAAGACAAAAGGCACTACTGGGGCTTGGAGGGAGGGGAGCAGAGCTGGCAGAGGGGGGAGGAAGACCAACCCTGCAGAGGGGAGGGGCCAAGCAATTAAAACCCCTGCTGTCTCGTGGTAAAGCAGATTCTACCTCCCTTACCCAGGCGGAGAGAAAAAAAACGGAGTCCACTGAAATTCTCCATAGTGTTTGCTAATCTAAAAGGTAGGATCTGGGGGCCCCAGGGTGGCTCAGTCAGTTAAGCATCCAACTCTCGATTTCAACCCCCTGGGAAATCAACCCCCCCCAACTCTGTGCTCAGCGGGGAGTCTGCTTAGGATTCTCTCTCCTTCTGCCCCGCCCCTCCGCCCCAGCTCACGCTCTCTTAAATAAATAAACAAATAGATAGAAGTAAGAATCTGGCAAGTCTGTGTCAACAAGCCTCCATTCAAGCCACAGAAGGTCATGGAAGAGTGACTACGCACCACAGGGGAGCGAGATGAGGGAGACAAGACGACGGCTCCCTGCTCTGATGTGTGTGCAAGTGTGCACGTGCTCGTGCACAAGGTCCTCACACACATGCGGGGGCACATGCACGCATAAACACCAACACTAACCTGCCTAGAGCAGAAAGCAGAAACGTAAATCGGAAAGGTCCAGCTGCAGGGCGGGGGCAGGGAAGAAGGATCTAGGGTGGCCTGCGATGCTGTCAGGGGAGGTGGCGTTCGAACTGGGGCCCGAGTGAGGAGCAGGAAGGGCTGAGCTGGGAGAGGAACAGCAGCAGCGTGTGGCTCGAGGGAGCTCCCTGCGAGCTCGAGGAACACCAAGGGGGGCTGGAACCCCAGCCAACTCTCTTCCCTGGCCGGGACTCAAGTTTGCTCCCGTGACACAGACGGTCTGACTCCTTCTGGCTCAGATCCCATAGGAAAGTCACTTCCCCCACTCCTTGGTCCTCCAGGCAGACCCGGCACCTCGGGATGGATCACCTGAGGTAGCAGCGCCCAGGGAGAGGAGGTGTCGCTGACTCCAGGGCAGCAAGCACCCGGCTGCACATGAGGGGACTGGGCTGCAGACAGTACGCTGTTGTGCTAAGGCAGCCGCTCGTCATGACCCCCACCGGGGAGGCCCCTGTGCACAGGGGAGGGGGACAGGGACGGGGCGGTGTTCTATGCATCTGTGGGCCGTGGGAGGCTGCTGAGCCTCTCTTCTTGGAAAGTCAACAGATAAGGTGCGAAATGGGAAGAAAACCCTCAGTCATACACACATCGCTCAGAGCATGGAGAGAAAGAGCAGAACCGCTGACACCCAGAAGCCCTGTCTCCCAAGAATGTGGCTGCAGGGAGAGAGGGGGACAGCCGGGGGACTCCTGTCTTTCTTAACAGGCTTGTAGCATGTTTGATGTTTTGAACCACGTGTGTGTATTACCTCGATAAAAATTTTAAAAGGTGGTTGTGGATGTAGGAAGCCCTAACCTTTCTTTCCAAACATAAAGCCATGTCAGGAGGCAGGCACGGCACTCCTGACTCTTGGGGTGCGGGAGCACCCCCTCTCCCAACCTCCTCTCTTTCCCCAGTTCTCTTGGATTTCCACCCTCCTTCGTAGCACTCAGGTTTTAAAAGCACCTTATTTATTTATTTGCGTAGCAGCTATTTTTAAAAAAAGATTTTACTTATTTTGAGAGAGAGAGTGAGAGAGAGCCTGAGCCGGGGCGTGGGGTGGGGGGTGGATGGAGGGAGAGAAGCGAACTCCCCGCTCAGCCAGAAGTGGGATGCAGGGCTTGATCCAAAGACCCCGGAATGGGGACCTGACCCGAAGGTAGACGCCTACCGGACTGAGCCATCCAGGTACGTGCGCGCGCACGGGTATGTGTTATATAATCCACGTACCCCACTAGGGAAGGGGTGAGGTCTTCTCCTGTGTGTCTCTATCCCTCGCACCTAGTCTAGTCCCCAGCATACAGTAGGCGCTCCATACGTGTTTGAAGTCCAAGCCGAGGAGCACCAAGGCCCGGCGACAGTGTGTGTGCCCGGGCACGCTCGGAACAGAGCTCATTCTCACAAGCAGCACGCTTGCCCCCCGCCTGCAAGCAACAGTTTGCGGGACTGGCCACAGCCCATTTGCAGCCTCTTATCTCCTGTCTGCCAGTACCTTGTAAATCAGAGTGAGACGGCCATCAAGAGGCTTAATGGCAAATCGATGGCAGAAGGTGAAGGTCCGTGCCACGCACAGATGGCCAGAGGAGGAGGAAAGGTGCTCTTGGTGCGCCTGGGGTGCGGGGGTGACTCACGGCAGGGGGCCTGGTGGGGATGGGCGTCATCTCTCTGCAGCACAAGTGTTCTCTGCATGAACGAGGTGGCTGTCAGAGAAGGTGCAAACGTGCCCCAGGACAGAGTCCATGGGCCTGTGATCTTCCTCCCGCCAACCTGGCAGGGCTCTGAGGCTTGGGCCTCCTCCCTGTGTCCTGGCCTTTTGTCTTGGTGACTCCCACCAATCACTGCTTGTTGGAGGTCTCCTCCCTGTCCCGGACCAACATCTTCTTTCCTTGTGTCTGCTTTCCATTATTTCCCCTGGATTGTCCCTCTGGACACTCTTCTCCCGAGGGTGGTCTGTTCAACACCGACTGCTCCCCGCTACGAGGTGTGCGTCTCGAGGGCAGGGACTGTGCCCAAAGCACCCACGACGGGATCCCCCATGCCAAGCACAGCCCCACTGCCTGACCTAGACCTTGGCAAGCATTTCCGTCAGCATTTATACCTCTGAGCAGTGAAATGTCCTACTGGCTGTCCCCTGGCCATCTAGGGATGGAAACAGAGGCTCAGGAGCTGGCAGAGACTAAGAGGACCCTCGTATTCCGGGTAAGGAAACAGGGGAAGGCAGTGTCCCTCACTGAGCTGGGAGGCAGCTGAGGACAGAGCTCGGAGGTCTGGACTCCCAGTCCTGGTTCTTGGAACAACTCCAGGCTGTCTGAGGCCATGTGCATGCCAGACCTGGGGGCGGGGAGGAGGCCTGAGGGGAGGCACGAGGGTACAGAGCACCCAAAGGCTCTGGGGCTCCATCACCCTTGCAGCTGGGAATAAAGGAGCCTGAAGGGCACAATGCCCTTCAGGCTGACCCTTGGTTTCAGCTCAGGTCATGATCTCGGGGTCTTGGGATCTAACCCCACATCAGGCTCAATGCTCAGCTCGGAGTCTGCTTGGGACTCTCTCTCAAATAAACAAATCTTAAAAGGAAAAAAAGAAGCTGCTCATGGCATGCTTATGGCAAGGAGGCCACTGAAGGGTGAGCTGTGTGGGTTCCCATGGCCGGGTATCCGGCAGAGTTTGGGGTCATTGGCAGGGGACCTGGGAGCCACTGCATGAGCTAGTCCCAGGGTGAGCAGCTCCCCTTCTGAGACCCTTGGTCTGATGAACTCCCTTCCCCTTCCAAGAAACCTCTCAGGGCCCTGGGTCTGGGGGAGATGCCCCTTCTTGGGCTCCCCGCTTTAGAGCACCCCCGAACCCCAGGGCACCACAATCACCCAGTTCAGAGCTGGGACTCTGGGTGCATTTGCTGACTCACAGGCTGCAGTTTGATTCACTGAGTCTGTGAAGAGGAAGTGCTGGTTTGACCCCACCTCCCAAGGTCATGGCCAGTGAGAGCACCGCAGGGTACATCTTCTGCACCTGCTCCTGCCTCCTCCCTTTCCTGTGGAGGCCTGTGGACCCTGCAGCCTGCATCCCTGATGCCAAGCCAAGCCAAGCTGGCGTCTCCAGAGCCACCTTGCTACCCCACTGGTTCTAGAACCATCCTCCCAGCAATCTGGCTCCCAAAGGCTGTGTTGGGGCCATTCACAAGGATCTCTCGGAAATCCTCCCCTAGGACTCCAGGCTGTGAGAGTTAAAAAAAGACCCGGGTTTATCACTGACTTTTCCTTTTAATGGTTTTACAGTGACATGAAATGCTTTTGTTTCCTGAGAGAAGAGGCATGTTTCAAATGAATTATTAACCAAAAAGAATTGGCCGTGAGCAAGAAATCCTCCATTGACTCTGGAGACAAATGCAGACAGACAGCTGGCTGGCAAGATGCTATCTCTTACCGCCCCCGGCAGAGGTCAGCCCGGGCAGCGGCAGGGGCCATCTGCTCCCCGACACAGCTCTAACTTGGGCTGCCCCCTTCTCCCTCCCCCGAGGGGTTAAGCCTCTCCCACACAGGCCTTCTTTCAGGCCAGCTCTGGGAGTGCTGACCTCTGTTTCTGCCTCCACTTGACCTTGAATGAGCCCCTTCCAGTCACAGTCTGTCCTCGTGGGCTGGGATGCTGAGGGCTGGGTCTTCTTCCCCTGTGCCGGGGCCGGCGAGGGGCTGTGGCGGAGCGGACACCGTGCTCGGGGTCCTCGTCTCTACATCTGCCCCCAGCACCCACTCCGTCCTCCCCCTGCCCTGTGCCCTGGGAGGCTGACGCCTACCACTGCGTGTCCTGGGCGCCCCTGTTCCTCAGGTTTGGCCAGTGAGAGGCACCCTCAGGAGACGAGGGAGGGTGGAGAGGGTGGGCTGTGTCTCCCCTACCTTTCCTGTTTGGGGGGCCCATCTCCATCTGTTCCAACCACAGCTCCTGCTAAGCGGCCCCTCTTGAGTCTCCTCAGGCTCTCTAGGCTCTCTAGTTCCTGTGGCACCATTTCCTCCCCTTGCCCTGGTCCTCAGGGCGCTGATGGCCCCCACTGCTACTGGTCCTGGAGTGCTTCAACCACCCCCTTTATTCCCAGGACCAGCCCGAACTCCTGGAGGAAGCCCCCCCCACACCCCCCCATGGGAGCCACGCCCACACCCAGCGAAGGAGCCCCGCCCACACTCCTGGAGGAAGCCCCGCCCACACCTCTGGAAATGAGCTTCGCCCACATCCCTGGAAGGGATCCACTGAACCATGGGGCCTGAGTTCTGTGTCTTTCCAGGCCATTGACAGATCCCGGAACCAAGAGCTCAGAGCCTGTGCAAGGGGACAGAGCGCAGACAGGAGGCCCCTAAGGCTGCTCTGAGGGGAGGTGAAGGTGCACCCCCCCACGCCCTCCTGGGAGACCCCCAGCTCCGCTGAAACCAAGCCCACCACGGCCACAGTCAGCTAGTAATGTGAGTTAGCTCTCCTCTTGCCCTCCTGATGTTGGAACAGACAGCACGTTTCTTCAGAAGTTTGGGGCAGACAGGGAAGTGGCCTGAGAATGCTGCCTGTCTCTGAGGGGAAGGCCAGTGGGACAGTGGCCCCCTCCCTAGCAGGGCTACTGGTGAGTCATGGATGCCCTTCCTGGCAAACCTCCAGTAGCTCCCTTTGCCTTCCAAGTCCCAGCAAGCTGCTCGCCTTGGCGGGCCAAGCCCCTCCCCCATCAGGCACACCCTCCAACCTCATCTCCCACAGCCCTAGAGCTTCCTGGTGTCCTGGCGCCTCGGCTCACACAGGTGCCTTGGTCTGGAAAGCCTCCCTGCTCTGCTTCTCAAAAGTGTCCTCCCACAGCAGCAGGCTCTCAGCTCAAATGCTCTATCATCTGGATCCGAGTTAGCCATGACTCTTCTGGGCACTGCCACAGGCTGCCAGCAAGCCCCCCATAGCCTCCACCACCCGCCTTGTACTGCGGTCATGGTCATGTGCGTATCTACCCCCCACCGCCCTTCAGTCAGGTGAGCTGCCACAGGCACAGTCTGAATCTTATCTGTCTCTGTTCTCAGAGAGCCCGACACACAGTAGGTGCCCGTGAGCCACCTGGGAATCAGACTGGCTGTGTCCCCGGGGAGTCTTCCAATGCATCTACTTTGGTTTCCAAGGCCAGGCCTCCCCCTGAACTGCAGGGTCTGGAAGACTCGGGCCTTTCTGTCTGCATCCTCCTATCCTCTAAGGAGCACAGCCATGCCCCAGGTACCCGGGTGCCCTTGAGGAAGGGCAGCCCGGACTAATGAGGTCTATTCTTCGGTCAGTACGAGTGATACAGAGGCACGGTCAGGGCTGGGCTTTGGAGTCATGTTCAAGTCTGGAGTCCACTGTTCCCTGGTTGTACCATCCTGGGCAGTTCCCTTCACCCCCTTTGAACGTGGTTCCTCGTCTGTAAAATGCAGCAGATTGGAAAAAGGTGCGACAAAGATGAACGAAGGGAATGTTAGGGGGCCCAGGAGCCCCCCGCCCCTCCCCCACTTGCTGGAGACGCTGGGCCACAGCTACTCCCTTGCGGCTTGTCATGGTTTTTGGACATTATCTGGCAGCTTGAGAGCAGGGGGTGGAAGGGGCTCTTGGCCCGGACGGAGATCCCCAGGGCTTGGCCGGTCTACCTGGAGCTGCTGTGCCTGGGCCCTGTCCTCCTCATGTCTTGCCATCTGGCCGGTCCCCCTCCGCGCCTCGTTGTCAGACTTTTAACCTGATATTTTACTCTTTCTGCTTTTGAATCATTCAAGTGAAATCACATAGAACAATGAATCAAAAGGATAAAGTGAAATAGTTTAGATGTTAGGATTGTTCTTAATAGAGACCCCCTAACTTTGGGCCTCTGGGAAATTTCAAAACCTTTATTAGAAATATAATGAACAATGCCTAGGACCTTTAGGTGTTTTGCAACATTTTTGTTTGTCTTTTGACACTATCTTCCCCCGAGTTCTGGGGAAGCTGGGGTGAGGGGACATTTTTTGGAGGCCGGGCAGCCTGGAGGTCAGGGGACCTACGGGGGAGGTGCTATGCCGTCATTCCTGTGGGGGCAGGAGGCGTTCACCCCACGGCCCATTCTACCAGACTTAGGGGCCCCAGATACAGCTTAAACCTCCTCAGACCCCAAAGGCAGCCACACTCAGCTGCAGACCCCGGCTCTACAAGGCGGGTAGTGACTGGTGATCATTTTTGAAAGGCAGAGTGAGTTGGTCCTTTTTTGTTTTGAACCGGTGTCTGCATTTAGAAGCCAAACCAATATGGCGCCTCTCTCCGGTGGCTCCATCCCCAACCTTGCAAGGATATGCAGACTCCCGGGTCCTAGGCGCCTGGAGTGAGGTCCCCAAGGCAGGGCCTGTTATTTCCAGGTGGGGTCACTATAGATAGATAGATAGATAGATAGATAGACAGGCATTCACTATATATTTTTTCTGCTTATTAAATGCTTAACAATGTTCAGGGCTTGAAGAAACATGTAGGGGTGGACAGAGTGGCCCCCGGCCCGGGCAGAGCCCCCTCCAGGCTCAGAGCCCTGTGAGCACTCACCTTTTGATGGCTTTGTAGCAAATGATGACGAGCACGGTGAGAAACACCAGGGAAGCGCAACATACCGCGATGACGATGGCCAGCCCCGACCACCAGCTTTCCTCCGCGGGGCACGAGGTAGAGTTGGGGGCTGAAAGACAGTAACATGCTGAATCTCCCTGGGGTGGGAGGAGCAGGTGGCGGCTGCGTCAGAGAGGGACCGTTGTGGGTGACACGAAGGGTGTGGCCTCCCCCTCATCCCTCCTTTCCAGGATGAAGGCTCTGGGACCTGTCCCGCCGTCTCCACCCCCACCCCGCCGGCAGGTGACATCATGGCTGGTCCCCGGCCAGACACGTGCTCCGAGCAGGGGTGAAGCGCCGAGGCCCGGGCCATCCATCCTCCCTTGGCATGAGCTAACTGACAGCAGGGTCAGGTTTAATTTCCCATGAAAAATAACAGAACATCTCATTCTCTCAGTTGAGGCATTAAATCCACTTCCTCCCAGGGTGGGGGTGGGGAGCAGGGCTCCCAGGACGCACCGGGCAGGAGGAAGGAGAGAAAGTGTGGGAAGCCGATTCCTTCTAAGAGGCAGGCTCTGTCCCTTCTTGGATGTGGCCCATGCAGTGAGGACCCGCAGCTGCCTCCGCAGCTGGCTCAGGCAGGTGGACGGGTGGCCAAAATCTGGAAAAGTCTGTCACTGACAAAGCATCTGACCCTGGATGCCACTGGGCCTTTTGGTCATTACTCAATCCATGGAGTCTCTGGGAGATGAACCTGTCCTCCCCCTGCTTCACTCTTCTGAGAAAAGCAGAGACATCACACTGCCTCATCCCAGAGGCTCTGAAAGGTCCGGACACAACTGGAGACAGGTGCCACAAATTGCAAAAGAAATTTGGGGGGGGGGGCGGAGAAGCAAGAGAAAAAGAAGAAGGGAGAAGCGGGAGAAAGGGAAAGGGAGAGGGGCTGGTGAGCAAGTGAGGACAGATGGATGGACAGATAGACACCTACTAGCTCTGGACACGTCTTCAAGACCAGTGATTGTATGTAAAGGATCCAAACCATGCCCCAGACTCTGTGTGCCCTGAATAACAGACACCTCCAGGGGCGCCACAACACGTGGGGAATAAATGAATGATCTCGCAAGGATACCACGGATGGCTTCATCCCCATCGTCATTTTTGTCATGGATGTTGTTGTTGCCGTAATCATCGAGGTGTAAATCCCACAGGGGACTCTCACCCATCGGAAGTGTGTGGTCAGATCAGCTTTGACAAATACGTCCGCGAGCCTGAGCCACACCGCTGTCATGGCACAGAATATTTCCATCAGCCCAGAAACTTCCCCCGGGCCTCCTTCTAGTCAATCCCTGCCCACAGGCCACCACTACTCTGCTTTCTTAAATCATCGATTAGATTTGCGTGTTCTTGAAAGTCAGAAAATGGAACCAGGCAGTGTGTATTTTTTTTGCTCCCTTTGTTCAGCAAAATGTTTTTGAGATTCATCCACAAATTTCTTTTGCGGGAAGAAG
>NC_081569.1:134915621-134968889 GCF_022355385.1 Mustela nigripes
TTTCTTTCTTTCTTTCTTTCTTTCTTTCTTTCTTTCTTTCTTTCTTTCTTTCTTTCTTTCTGTTGCGGAGTGGTATTCCCATCTGTGAATAAACCACAATTTGTTGTGGATTCCTAGGCTGTTTTCAGGTTTTTGACTTTTGTGGCTCAAGCTGCTAGAAACAATTGCATACGTGGTATAGACATGTCTTCGTGTTTTTCTTGGCTAAACATCTGGGAGTGGGCCCGCTGGGTCCGTCCTAGGGGGTGTGTGTGTGGGTAACTTTATAAGGAGCTGCCATGCTTGTTTTCCCAAGTGCCTTTTCCCTTGCACATGCCTGCCGGGAATGAGGAAAGAGGAACTGGCAGGGCATGTGGTTATGGGTTATGGAGTTGTTACCAGACTGTGGCATTGGTGCAAGCTGGGCAGGGAGACGCAGAAAACCATGGCGGGCTTTGCAAGGAACAGGTGCTAAAGCCCCATTAACAAAGGCAAGGTCCCCAGATGTGGGGCTCAGCTCAGCGCACAACCAGGCAGATTTGGAAACGCTTCCCGAGAGATGCCCAGGACAGAGATGTCACCAGCCACTCGGCCAGGGCAAGATCAGGCCTTTAGGAATCCCAACACTTGAGAAGATACGGAATAGGAAATTCAAAATAGGAACAAACTCTAAAACAAGGGAAAAGAGATTCAAGAGGATTCTCATTTTTGTCGTGATGAATTTCTTCAGGGTTTTGTTTTGTTTTGTTGTTTTTTGTGAAATGTTAAATACAAACCTTTCTTTCCCCACCAAGAGAAGCCTGGTTCCCTCCCACCTCCCGCCTCGTTACTCGTTTTGGGGTGTCCTTGGCTTAGCCGAGTAAATCCAGGCCCCATTTCCCTACAGTGATCACTGCAGGACAGTCTGAAATGCAACAGGGGTTGAATTCATGGGGCGCCAAACCCAAAAAGCTTGCCTCCTTGTTTTCATTGCAAAGGGAAGTAATTTTGGTTTCTGTCGATTCTATCCTAGGCTCTAACACTTCTGGGCCAAGTCTCAAGGGGACCTTCACACCTGCCCACCAAAGGCCCACAGGTGGCTGGGGCTCACATTGCCAGTGTGTATCCTCAGCCAGGGGCAGTCCCCCTTTAAGGGGGCACTTGGAAATACGGGGTCAAGGGCTGTATCTGTTGTCACAGTAAGTAAGCCCAGGAGCTCCCGAAAACAACAGTGATGGGGATATTCCTACAAGGTAGAATCATCCCTCCAAAAATGCCACCAGGGCCTTTGTTGAGAAATCCCATCAACTGGAAACAGAAGGGTTGATTCTAACCCTCGTCTGGAACTTGACACTCAATCTCCGAGCGCCCCTTGTGATGGTCTTTACATCCAATGGTAACGAGGGCGGATTTCCTTCCTGCTTGCATTTGTTCAGACACAATAGACACAGAAAGAGGGGAGTCTGATTTGAGAGGGTCCTTCTGCTTCGGGGCCCCGATATGATGCGGCAGTGCACTGCTCAGCACATGCTTGTGGGAAGCTACTCAAGGCAGGAAGCTAATGCGTATGAAAAGAGGGAGGAATTTTGTGGATCTAGTCCAGGGCATAAATCTTGGATTTCGCCAAGAAAACAGCTCTTGTTTGTGTTCAGAGAATGCACCCTTCTTTATCCTAGCTCCGGTCATTCTTTGTGCATTAGGAAGGATCAGAGACTGTTGGAGCTGGAGGAAGGCTAAGAAGTGTCATTTCAGAAAAAGGACAAGCAGGGACACTGGGGATCAAGAAACATCTTTTGCAGGGCCAGGGTTGGGACACTAAGCTCTTCCTGAACTTCCTTCCTATGGTGTGGTCAGTACTCCTTTGCAGACGTGACAGGCTTAGCACATGAGCAGACCGATGGTGCATATCTGAGAAGGTAGCATCATCAAGGTGCTCATTCATTCATTCATTCATTCATTCATTCCTGCAGCCACCAGCCGTTTACTGAGCACCTGCATCCCTGGCACATTGCCGGGATCTGGGAGTGCAAAGACGGATTCGCTAGAAACTGTGCCCTTACCAGGTCTGGAACCAGCTGCCCACGGATCATTGCGGGGCTGGCCAGAACCTGGCTGACTTGCTCAAGGAGCCAGCGGGCTCCAACAGCCGAGACGTGTGGATTTGCTAATGTGCAAGGTGAAAGTCATTGCGGCTGAGGGGAGGAGGCCATTCGTGCTAAGGATCAGGGGGTAAGGCGATGTCTGCGAGAGGCAGGTGGTCACAGGGGGAAGGCTGAGGCGAGCAGCGTGGGAAGTCCCCGACTGGAGGCTGCTGGCGCACCCCCTGCCCCTCTGCCCACCCCCCTTCCTTGGGTGCCAAGATTCTGCAGACACTGACAGAAAGGCAGGAGCTGTCCTGACCTCAGTCCTGACGACTCAGGGGTCTTAACACCCTGTCTCCTGGGACTTAATAAGGCTCAGCCTGCTGTATTCATTAAACTCTCTTGACATCCGTAAAAATGATAAAAGTGACAACCAGAGAGCGCGACGTAGAACCACCCGGGCTCAGTTTTGCTTTATCAAAGGCGCTGCTTTCTTTCCAGTCAAGAAATGCATCATTTAAACTTCTATTTGGGGGACGCTCAGGGTGGCTCAGTTGGTGGGGCGTCCAACCCTTGGTTTTGACTCAGGTCGTGATCTCAGGGTCGTGAGATCAGGGCCCCAGTCGGGCCCCTCATTCAGCACAGAGTCTGCTTGGGACTCTCTCTTCCTCTGCCCCTCCCCCTCCACCTCGTTCATGCTCTTTCTTTAAAATAAATCAATCTTTAAACAAACAAACAAACAAAACCCTTAGTTTGGGGACTTTTGCTTCCAGCTAAGATGTAGTAACCAGGCCAGATTCGCTGTCTTCCACATGCCTGAAACATCCACAAAATATGGTTTTCAAAAGAGCAGACCTCAGGGCAACAAAGCGTGCAGATCTCTGAAGGACAAGAAATGAAGGAGTGGAATTCTGGCTGCCCCAGCTTACTGCCCGGGAGTTTGCCAACAGCAGAAGGCAGAAGCCAGCAGGGCCCAGCCCACTGGGTGAAGTCAGGAAGTGGAGCCTAGATTCCAGGGAGTGAGCAAGTTCAAGGAGTGAGGTCCCTCCCAAGGGGGGAAAATCAAGAGCCTATCAGGAAATCCACCAACGATTATATAATTCCAGGAGTGGCAAGTGCTAGAAGAGAGATTAAAAAAGAGGTCAAGATGCCCCCACACCTTGTGGAAGTGTCTGGAAAAGGAGCAGCTGTGGACAGAAGTGAACAGAATCAAGGAGCCTGAGCAGACCAGCAAGGTTCCTGTGGGCTGGTGGCCCAGTGCCCCAGGGGAGCTGTGGACATCGGGCAGGTCCCCCCAGGTGCTCTCAGTGACCACAGCCTTCCCCCCATTGCTTCGAGTTTCTGTGACCATGAGATGGGACAGCAGAGGCAAGGTTCTCGAGGGCTCTGAGACAAACAACCATCATCTGCTGAGCCCCGATTCCGAGGCACATGACTAAGTCACAGTGGCACAGAGCCCACTAATACCCTCTTTTGTAAGTGGGGAAACTGAGGCCGCACAGCAAGCGGAACGACCAAGATTTGAACCCAGGTGTGTTTGCGTCAACACTCACGGTCAACTCAACACGGACTAATGTGTGACCCGGGACCTGCCACTTGTGTCTCCCCGGCTGGCTGCACGCGGGAGATGCTGGATGGACAGGAGGGTCCCCGGGGTGTGGGGGCGCGGATGAATCAAAGGGACAGCAAGCATGGGGGAAACAATTCGGTTTTGCAAGGTATTTTTTTAGTGGTTCCTAGAAGGGAGTTAGTTATAGCCCTGTCCTTCGTTTTAACATGATTTTTCCATTGTGAAGGAGGCTCTTAACCCTGAGTGTGGCCTCCTGGAGGGGACAGCCACTTACTCCTGCAGCAACAGGTTTCTGGAGGGCAGCCTGAGTGCCGGGCCCTGCCGGTGACACCAGAGGTGTTCAGTGGACCTCTGGGGGCTCATGAGACTTCTCTCCCAACTTTCAAAGTCTTTGGTGACTCATGCCAAGGTTGCCCGTTGCCTGACCAACTCCTGACTGTAAGGGCCACACGCCAAGCTACCCTTGATAGTGCGGGCAGGAGATGGGCCCGCAGCCACCCTCTGCGATCTACCCCTGGCAGCCCCGCTCCTGGCCCATCAGTGGGTCACAACCACGGAACGCAGGCCTGTGGAGGGCCCCCCGAGCGGCGCCCAGCTTCCTTCGAGGGGCTGATGCCATGAAGGTACTCCCCGACCAGAGGACCCATTCAGCCTTGACTGTGGGAAACCAGTCAGAAGCTGGTCCGCGCCTGATGACACTGCCGGGTCCTTGGGGCTCAAACATTCATGCGGCAACAGAACCTCTTTGAAGGACCTTTGGTCAAAGGAGGGGGCTGGGGCTCAGAGGCGGGGAGGAGTTCAGCAGCGGACTTGTTCTCACGTCTCAGCCCTGCCTTACGTCTTCCCCCCAAGGACCCAGAAGGATGTGGGTTCTCAGAAGTTCCTGCACGGCTGATGGCCCTGTCCCTGCCTCTGCCTTGGTGTCCCCAGCCCCACTGCGGAAGGAGGGGTGTGGGGCAGCCTCCTCCCCCACCCCCTGCCCCCACACAGAGCCCATTGTTTCCAACTGGGCCCACTGCCATCCATTCACGGGCATAGGGGGCCCACGGAGAGGCCTGTGCCAGGGGCATCCGCCCTCCCCTGTGGCCCACTTGGGGGTGGGCCGCTCCCTCATCTCCCACCCTAAGGGGCCAGGGTGTGTGGCCGGACTTTACAACCGCAGATACAAGGTCAGACCCTGGCACTCTATGCAAACCTCTGAAATAAGCCGCATTTCCAGACAGAAAATTCTCCTCCGGAGCCCCGCCCAGATGAAAACAGCAAGCACATGTGTTTCAGCTGAGGGCGTGGCTTCCACCCCCTACTCCGCCCATGGGAATCGGGCTCAGGCTTTGGGTACAGGACAGAATCGCCCTCAGGGATGTTTCCCCCATTCCGCCCACCACCCAGGCCAGAGGTTCCTCTGGGTCCCCCGACCCCCCGCAGGGCTCAGGCCTTGGGGAGGCATGGCCAGCCCAGGAAGTAGATGTTCTGTGCTGTCAGCCCGGCATGGTAGTTCCCGTTCCAGTCCTTCTGCCCCTAACTGGTTCAGAGGTGGCATATCATAGCTCTGGCCAGTGACACGTGAGGAACGGACTGCTGGGGGTTTCCAGAACTGGCTCCTTGCTGTTACGGGAGAAGCACGAAAATAGAAAGAGCTTTTTCCCTCGTGGACACTGCCATGTCCTTTTCTTACCCCTCACGGAGCAGCTCTGGGGGACTGAGGGTGCTGGGGTGCAGAGTGGGTGGGTGGCAATGGGAACGAGGGCAGCCATGGCGGCTTCAAGGGACAACATGTGAGCAAAGACTGGGATCTGATAAAAGGGTTCATCATGCAGGTGCTTGGGGGAAGAGCCCAAGCAAAGGCCCTGAGGTCAGCAGGGATAGGGCATGTCCAAGGAGCAGCAAGGAGGCCCGCGTGACGGGGCTGAAGCAGACGAGGGAAAGACGGGGAGATGAGAGCCCTTTGGGTTTTTACACTGAGAAATGAGGTGTTGTTGGAGTCTGGAGAAGGGGTGGTCTGACTTCACTTTGGCTCAACTGCGTTATGTTTAGAGTAGACTGTGTGTGTGTGTGTGTGTGTGTGTGTGTGTCAGGGTGGGGGAGGGTAGGAAGCTGGGGGGTCATTGCCAATAGCCCAAGACGGACAGGATGGTGGCTCTGATGGGGCCTAGTAGTAGAGGTGGGAGTTAAGGGCAGATTCCGGATATGTCTGGAAGGTCAAGTTCATGGAAGTACGGACGTGTGTGCCTGAGAGTCAGAGAGGAGTTACGGGGGACTCTGAGCAAGCGGCAGGATGGAGCTGCCATCAACAACAGGGAAGGCCGGGGCCGGGCATGCTTCTGGGTGTGCGGGCGGGGAGCGAGGTCCGGCAATCCCGTCACACCGCACGGGAGATGGCGAGCGAGCCGCTGGATCGAGACCCTGAGCTCCGAAGCGAGTACAAGCTGGAGCTGTCCGCAGCCAGGCCTGAGGTCAAGTGCGGGAGTGCGGACGGAGCGGGGCAGCGGGTCGGGCCGGAGCCCTGAGGCGCCTCCATGCGAAGAGACCAAGGAGAGAGGAGGCAGGAGGAGAGGCCAGTGAGCGCTGGAGGGGGACAGGCAACCTGGCGTCCGGAGGCCAAGTCAGGGAAGGTCACGGAAGAGGCGGTGGTCCGCTGTGACTGCTGCAGCCGACAGGCGAGCTTGATGGGGCCGAGAGCCGGCCACCGGCTGAGCGACATGGCAGTCACCGTGACCGTGACCGTGATGGGTGCAGGGACGAGGGAGTGGTGGAGGGAGCCTGAGTGGGGCCACTTGAGAGAGAATGCGGGCAGAGGAAATGGAAATAGCAAGTAGGAGAGCTCAGGGGCAGAGGTTTGTTGCAAAGGGGAGTAGGAAAGTTTGTTGCAAAAGGGAGCCACCGCTGGGTGGGGGAGGTGGTGGCCGGGGAGGGCTCATAAGATGGGAGATGGAGTGTATGCACGCACATGTGTGCCTGTGCTGAGTGTGACTCAGGACAGGGGCTGGGCCCCCTGCACAGATGGGGGTCCCCGATATGTAGGAAAGGTGAGGGGGTGTGTGCGGGGGTGGGGGGGTGACAGGGTGGGGTCAGTGGCCACTTCCTTCCTTCCAGTGGCTTCTGTTGTCTCCGCGAAGGGGGAGCTCAGCAGCTGAGCAGGATGCGGGAGCTGCTGGGTGTCTGGTGGGGCTGGGAACTGCAGGTGAGGCCAGTGCAGGGCCGGCCATTTCACCCCACGCGCCTCCACCCCGTGCCCCGGACGGCGGGGGGAGGCCAGTTTCCCCACCGGGTCTGAATGGAGCGCAGGGCCAGGGGGCTGAGGGCGCACCCAGGGGCGAATGCAGTGCTCGACCAGGAGGGGGAAACGGTTTGTGAAGGTGCCAGACCTCACTAGGGCAGGTGGTGGAGCTGGGGTGGGAACCCAGAGAGCTAGCTCCAGGGCAGACAGAAACAAGCCAGCAAATCCAGACACGCCGGAAGATACACTTTGGACCAAAGGAGACAGGGCTGCATGGAGGGATCGAGGCCGTGTGGGAAAGGGGACATCGGTGTCACCCTGGGCGTCAGGAAAGCTTCTTTGAGGAGATGAGATTGATGCTGAGTCCTACAGCGTGGGGAAGAGGGAAATCCCTATGGAAAGGCCCTATGTGGGTTGGCCTAGGTCAGCAGGGGAAGGAACGGGGGCACCAGCGGCTGGCACCCACACCTCTCTCCCCCCAGAGTGCAGAGTGGGTGGGTGGCACTTCTGCCTTGGTGTCCCCAGCCCCACTGCGGAAGGAGGGGTGTGGGGCAGCCTCTTCCCCCACCCCCTGCCCCCACACAGAGCCCCCACCTCTTTCCCTCCACCCGCTGGTGTCTGGGACCTCCCTGCTGAAGTCCTGGTGAGGGGCTCCATGCCCTTCCATTTCGGACTCCCAGCCCCGAGGGAGCTCGAGCCCCATGGGCCACTCGCTTCTCTGATTTATTTATTCCTGCCTGGCGTTCTGGGCCCGGCGCCCAGCGTGATGGTAGTGTGGCTGCTTGTCGTCAAGACACCATTCTCAGGCCCGGCTCCTGAGGGGGGCATTAAAAAAACCCAATACATTATTAATAATTGTCTCCATCATTCCCATGCCTAATTAGGAAAGGAAAATTATGAATTGGGTTTCAGTCTCCGTGGTGGGGGCAGCCATGGCTTTTCCTGATGCGAAGGAAAGATCTGGGTGGAGGCCCAGGGGAGCCCAGAACAGCAGGCCCGCTGCCTGGTGCAATTCATTATGCTTCTGGTGGCGACTGCAGACCACGCCTCCCCTTGTTCCTCACCCAAACAGCCCTCTTTGTGAGGCTCCTGAAGGCCAGGACTCATTACTCAATAGCACTCCTCCCTCTCTGTAGCTGCAATCCTTCCTTTCTCTGTCCCTTGCCCTGGGGACCCTCCCCAGGTCCCCTGGGGCTTCTGTTCCCACCCAGGACCTCAGAGGCACTGCTGCCCAGAAGGTCCGCTCTTGGCAGCATCAGAACAGCACAGCAGTGACATGACAGTGCTACATGGGGAATGGCCTGGGGGACCACTCGAGCTCACCCTCCCGGCCCTGACGCCCCCTCATTCGTGTGCCAATCCACTCACTCACCTGAATCTCCTAGGAGCCTGCTCCGTGCTGGGCAGACCCTATGCTACGTACCAGGACATGAGGGTCAGTGAAAAGGACAGGGACCCGCCTTCATGATGCTTACAGTCCACTGGAGAATGGACACTGACTCAGGAATCGCCAGATGCCGACTGACTCCTGTCTCCCCGACACACTTAGCTGTGCACGTGACTTAGGGACCAACAGCAGGAGACCAAAAAGCAAGACACAATAAATAATGTGCTGAACGTGGGAGCCCACGTTGGTTGACCGAGAACGATGAGCTTATCTTTTGTTTGTGAGACAGTCATGACCTCAGGATGAGAAAATGCTCCCAAGAGTATATATATTAAATGCTCAGCAGAACCCCGGTAACCCAGCTGATACTGAAGAGATGCTGAATTGCTTTCTTCCCTTCCAGAAGGCACTTCATACCTGATCAGGCCTCACGAGTGCCTCGCCAGGTAGAATCTGCTCTGCTAAACAGTAGTAACCATGTTGAACAGGGGTTCAGCTTGGACCAACAGTCGACATGCTTTGATCCCTAGGCCAGATCTGGCCCACCACCTGTTTTGTAAATAAAGTTTTATTGGAACACTCATTTGTTCCTCTATGGTCATGGCCACTTTCTGGATGCATCCACCAGGCTGAGCAGCTGCATCGGAGATAGAATGGGCCTGCAAAGCCTGAACTGTTTACTCCCTGGCCTTGGACAGAAAGAATTTGTCTGTCTATCCCTATCTAACTTGGGGGGGTCTTAACTTGAGACTGTTCGACAAACTTAGGACAGTGATCTGAGAGCGCCCTGAAATTACAGCCCAAATTTCCATTTTGCAAGTAAACATTCCACTCCTTCTGTATTATTTCTCAGACAGGTGCTTCGCTCCAAATGTCACACCAGTGCCCTGGTGGGAGGGCTCTAGGCATGGGGCTCAGGCTCTGTCCAGTCCAAGAACTTTAATAATGACAGTGTGATGACACAGCAAAAGCACGGAGGACAGACAGACCTTGCCTGGGGCAATCACTCGTGCTAAGCAACTCTAGACAGAGAACTGGAAGGATATAAACACCTCATCCCTTTCCTAGAAGGCTGGTGGAGAGGACTGACCACAGTGACGTGTCACATCTCCTCCTGGGGCGTCACCAGAAGAGTGCGTTCAGTGGTTCCCAACCGCAGAGGCAAGGACATTTGGACAGATTCAGGACTAACATCTCTTTAACTGCCCAACAACGGACCAGGCTGGTTTCTAAGGCAGGTGCAGCCCCCCACTTGGGGCCAGCCCCCACGGCTCTTCCTGGCTCCCAGTCCAATGAGAAAATGACTGTCAGCCTAGCTGTGAGGTAGGACAGGCTGCTCTGTCCCATCCCTCGCCTGGCAGTTTCAAGCACACCGGAGCACCACTGGTCCCTCCTCTCTCTCCCTCTTGCCCTCCTGGTACTTCATGGAGTCTTTTTGCTTGTTTGGCACTCAGACAGCAACTTCTACAGCCACCTGACTCAGTCTTGGCTATGGAGGTACACTTTATAAGGTGGGGTGCTTCCCATCTGTGCTGGGGTGCAGGGCACACAGAGCACCTTCTTTGCGAGGTGGGGAGCCTTGAAACTGACTCCCCCACACCTCAGAGAGTCCATGAGCAGTGGCCGACAGACAGGGGCTAGTTGGGACTGTCTAGCCCCCTGCTGCCAGCCGCGACCAATGGTAGGACATAAGGAAGCATCCAGAGTCCTCCAGAGGATCGGGCTCACGTCTCCTAGACTCTCCCTCAGCTTCCTCCGCTTCCCCGTCCTGCCCTCCAGTTCCCACTGGGCACATGTCCTTTAAGAACCCTTGTCTCTGGCTCGGAGGGCAGGTTCCATGGCAGGAACCCCAGACATCAAGTCACCAAGGTGTGGAAACGCCCTGGCCTGCCTTCTCAAGCGTCAGATTGATGACATCACTGCCCAGCGAGATTCGTGTGTTCCAGATTCCTGTGTTCCAGATTCCTTCCCAGAATCCCCCTTCCCTAGTTCTCCAGCCAGGGCCTGGGTCCCGTTTAAAGGTCCCTGTTGGCTTAAGCCATGAATGACTTTTGTCCAGGTTGCGAACACCAAGGGCTGGTGACACAGATGAGAAAAATCAGTATTGCTTTGTTGTCTTTATTTTAAAAAAAATCAAGAATGTCTGAAATGTCAGTGGCTTTGGGAAAAAAACCCATAGTATTAAAGAGGGGAAAAAAAAAACAACATGCTAATGGTCCATGGCCACACTCTGATATATATAAAACCTGTGACTACTTACATTTAAATTAATTAAAATAAAATTAATTAAAAATCCAATAGCCACACGTGCCTAATGGCTACCACATCGGACAGCACAGACATAGATCACTTCCATCATGGCCGGAAGTTCCTAGGTTGGCGCTGGTCCAGGGCGATGAGAGAACTGCTTGGCTTTCTTTTCCAAAAAGGCAGTAAGAGTCGTTTCGAGCCCCTTTAACGGCAGTTTCCAGAGCACCTTCTTCTTACACTCATTTTTTAAAAAAGATTTATTTATTTATTTGAGGGGTGGAGGGGCAGAGGGAGGCGGAATCTCAAGGGTTCTGAGCACGGAGGGCGGAGCCAGACGATGCGGGGGCGGGCAGGGGGGCCAATCCCCTGACCCTGTGATCGTGACGTGAGCTGAAACCGAGAGTCGGAGGCTTGACCGACTGTGCCACCCAGGCACCCCTCTTCCATTCGTTTATTCCCAGATCCCCTCCTGCGGACACAGGCAAGGTGGGGATTATTACCATTTCATAGGTAAGGTCACTGAGGATTCCTAAGGGCCAAAGAGGCCAAGTGACAGAACTGCTAAAAAAGTAGGTCAAAGCTTCCAAAGCCGCTGCTGGGACAGTCCCCAAGTGTGTGGGGACAGATTCTAGTGCCACACTTGGCACACACGCTCACTCCTTTGACAGCCGCCAGGCCTGGGAACTGGGCGGACCCTTCTTGAGCAGATAACAAAGCGGAAGGCCAGGGCGGGCTGTACCCCTGGGGATCAGTGGTGTGGCATTGCCGTAAAATGGGGCCAAGTCTGTGGCTGAGAGACCCCGCGGCCACACTATCCCCGGACAACGTCTGGGACGCTGGCCTGGCCAAGGGACAGGGCGTGCTGAGCGAGACTGGGCAGAAGGTCCCAACTTGGCAACAAGCTCCTGGCTGGGAATTTCCTCCTCTTTCTGGCCACGTGGCTCATTCTAAGAGTCAGGCCACCTGGCTCCTGGCACCGTCTTGGAAAGCCTTTGAACTTTTGCAAACTTTTGCAAACTTCATCAATCTGGACCTCAAATGCCGATCGGCCAAACGAAAGAGCCGACCTTAGCCTAGAGCAGTGGGGTCCCTCAGCCGGGGCACCACTAACCCTTAGGGCTGGATCGTGGCTGCTGTGGGCTATGGCAGGTTTAGCCCCATTCCTGGCCTCCAACTGTCAGATGCCAGGAGTTCCCCTCTCCCAACTGTGATGCCCACATGTTTCCCGGGGCAACACAATCTCCTCGTTAGAACTGGGGGGGCCTAGGGGCGCCTGGGTGGCTCAGTGGGTTAAGCCGCTGCCTTCGGCTCAGGTCATGATCTCAGAGTCCTGGGATCGAGTCCCGCATCGGGCTCTCTGCTCAGCAGGGAGCCTGCTTCCCTCTCTCTCTCTGCCTGCCTCTCCATCTACTTGTGATTTCTCTCTGTCAAATAAAAAAATAAAAATTTAAAAAAAAAAAAAAAAGGTCTTAGAAGGTCTTAGAAGGGGGGGGGCTTAGAAGGTCTCCAGGACTCTCCCTGGCTCTTACACTAGTGAAACCTCAGAAACTGGTGTGGAGATGCATGCCTCCCCAGGGACACGGCCAGCAGCGCAGACCTGACTCAGCCTCCCAGAGTGCACCTTGCTGAGCCCAGCCCGCAATGCGAGGGGTTAAGCTCGATGGCCTTCCAGTGGGAACCCAGAATTCCGAGCCAGCTGCCTCCACGATGACCTCCCTCTATGCAGAGTCTCCACAGCGGAACAGCCTGGAACAGGGTCCAAAAAGAGTCAAATGCCTTATTTTCCAAGGCATCCGTAATTCTCTCTGCCAAGACAGGAGACAATGTGCCTCTGCCACCCACAGGCCAGTTCATTCTAGATCTGAGAACAAGGAGCCCATTTATTCTCGAGAGGGGCAGGGGCCAGGCCACCGTATCTTCCAGGAAAGGGTGGCCTTTGGCCTGGGTGGCTGGCAAGGGTGTCACAGAAACTTGGGAGCTGAGAACAGCCGCTGCTCAGTTGTCCTGTTTTCTCCGGTGGAAGAAGGGACCACACACCAGAGATGCTCCTCCCTGACCCGCCTGGCAGAACTTTGTCATCGCTCCCGGGGGGACGTCCCACCCATAGGGGTCCTTCTCAAAGGCCAATGGAACCTAACTGGAGTGATGATCTTTCCTCTTGTCCCTTAATACACGGAAAGCACTTGGGAGTACGGATCCTTTGACCCGTCCCCAAATCCGAAGGTAGGACGCCAATCACCACGATGCATTTAAGGCCACAGTGTGAACGTGCAACATCTTTGCCATCATAAAAAAGATGCAAGATCTCGCCACCTACACGCTCAGGCCACTGTCCCCCGTGTCCATGCAAACGTCTGGCCTGTGCCTGCCGGGCTGTTTCTGAGCTTTCACTAGTGTCTGTTATTCGTCATCTGGGCTCAGATTAGCAATTGGCTAAGGTTTTAGGAAACTGTACAGAGGGGCGCCTGGGTGGCTCAGTGGGTTAAAGCCTCTGCCTTTGGCTCAGGTCATGATCCCAGGGTCCTGGGATCGAGCCCCGCATCAGGCTCCCTGCTCAGTGGGGAGCCTGCTTCCCGCCCCCACCCCGTCTGCCTCTCTGCCGGCTTGTGATCTTTGTCTGTCAAATAAATAAATAAATAAATAATCTTAAAAAAGAAAGAAAGAAAACTGTATAGAGGAATATCTTTATCCTTTCAAAATGTTTCAAGGAGCTTACTAAGAATATAACGGTAATAAGAGCAGCCTCGCCCTTGCTAAGTACCCGTTCAGCCACACTGCATGGGTGTCTACTACCTGATTTAAGTCTCCTGATCCATCAGGAGATGTGGGTGTCACTGTCCCCATGAACAGAAGTGGGGACACATCCTGTGACGAAAAATCAACAGAGACCCCAGCATTCCAGGACATCTGATGCCCAAGTCCACCCTCCTATCATATCTGATTGCAAATCTGGCAGAGACCAGACTTTTCCGGCGGAGCACCTCAGTCCGGCCGGAAGAACAGATTTTAACATTGCCTGGAGAAGCTGTGACCTCTGGCCTGTGGCCTCCATGACGGTGCCCCCAGTCGTACTCCCAGGCTTCTTCAGCCCCTTACTTTCTCCTCTTGAGGGCAGAGGGCAGGACTTAGTCCACGAAAGAGTTTCGGGGGAGACCTAGGAGTGCAAAGTTTGCTTCAAAGTAAACCCAAAAGGTAGTTTGCCACCCAAAGTAATTTCGCAGCAAAACCTGAGCAGTGAGGAAGCAGGGCCTTTTGATGGTCTCGATGGGATCTGGTTTCCTTTTTATCCACAATATATAAGTGATGCTGCTTTTCCAAAATCGGAAGCATTTGAAAAATGCCAGTTTGTAGGAATGAGAAGCAGACATTTGCTCATCACCCCAGGAGTGATAAGAAAGGGACGTAAAATTCCCCACAAGGGAGAAATTATCTCCCTTGTGGGGAATTTTACGTCCCTTTCTTCTTAGGAAGAAACTTTTTTTATCACCAACAGGATAAATTCTCCCCTCCCTAGTTCCTTGTAGTCATGAGCTCCCTGGACATATTGTTCTAAAATCCAATGGACATAGAACATCTCGAGATCCTTGCCGCTGCTGTCTACTCTTTATTTTTCCTGACAGCTGGCCAGACAGGTCACCGTAATCGACCGTTCCTTCATCTTTCTTTGACAGCGACATTAATGGGGCCTTGGAGGTGAGGACCGTCTCACACAGACAGGGTGACGTCTTAAAAGCTCTTCCAATTCTGGGGAATCTTCTGAACCATAAAATATGATCGATAACCCTGAAGGTTCTCGAGACTTGCAGAAATTGGTCAGTGACGGGAAGGGAGGCCCAGGGGTTAGCTCGGGGACCCAGGTCCTCTCCCCAGAAGCCACCACGACTGAAACCAATGTCTGATGTTTCCTTTGAGAGAGGGGACCTACATGTATGTTTATGTATTCCAAGTGAGAACCTTTCCAATCCGCCCCCCAGCAGAATTCATATGTTGAAACCCAACCCCTAAACTGATGAGGAAGTGAGGTCTTTGAGAGGTGTTTAGGTCATGAGGGTGGGGCTCCCGTGAATGCGATTAGTGACCTCATAAAAGAGACTTCAGAGAGATCTCTCCCCGTGCCGTGTGAGCGAGAAGGGAACATCCGTGAAGCAGGAAAGGGGGCCCCTCGTCAGATACCAAATCTGCCTGGGCCTTGGTCTTGGACTTCCCAGCCTCCAGATGTGTGAGAATTAAATTTCTGTTGTTTATAAGCCCCCCAGTCGAAGACATTTTGTTATAGCGACGCTCCTAGACCAAGACCAGCACTTGCCCCCACACATATCGGGGCTACTGTCGTTGGTGACATAGAATATATATTCGACTTAATATATTTTGGCATCGGTATGAACGGAGCTGTCTTTTTTCCCTTTTCTTTCTTATTTTTTTTAAAGAGCAGAATGGAGTGCCACTGTACGCCCTGTTTATCCAACCAGCTCAGGAGACACTGCTCTTCAAATGCAGAGACCTCGACTTTGGCTTTGTCATTTCTAAACCCAAAAGGGAGTTTGCTGCCCTAAGTAATTTGGGAGCAAAACCTGAGCAGCGAGGACGCAGGGCTGTTTGATGGTCTCCATGGGATTTGGTCTCCTTTTTATCCACAATATATATGTGATGCTGCTTTTCCAAAATCGGAAGCAATTGAAAAATGCCAATTTGCAGGGAAGAGAAGCGGACACTTTGCTGCAGGTTTCTTGGGGGCCACCCAAGGAAGGGAGCACCCAGCAAAGCAGACCGGCACCCGGTCTCCTCCCCTGCCCCCAAAGGCCACGGTCTCAGCTCCTCCCCTCCTGGACCCGACCCAGCCCCGGACTCCCCCTGTCACCTTGAGGAACACCACTCGGCGCCTGGCTCAGCCTTCCCTTTCAACAACATTTCAAGATGCTGATTCTTAAAAGAGAATACAGGAATCAGGATTTTCAAAATGGGAGGGATCTTTGATGGTTAAATATCGTTTCTTTCTTTTTCTTTTCAGACCCTGGTTGTGGCCTCGGCCCACTGGCATGTATCCACGATAGCTGCCGTTCCCATATGGCTGGCAGGGGGCAGGCAGTGACCCGGAGAAGGGATAAGCTTTAATCTAGCTCGTGGGGAATAAAGGAGGAAAAGCAAGCTGTCATCTAGAAAAATGGGAGGAAAAGCGCATGCAGTGTTCTTAGGCCCTAAAGTCGCACTTGGCCTTGACCTGGCCGACCTTAGCTTCTTAGCTGAGGGTAGCGGGGGCAAAGGTCCTGCAGCTGCGGGGCCCCTGGCCCCCGTCTCTAGCTGTCCTCTTTCCGCAGAAGCTCTCTCCAGTCCCCTGGCTTCAAAGCCAGATGCCAAGAGCTCCCATATTTACAGCATCAGCTGCTGATTCGGACATTCAGCCGTGACTCAGTGTCTCCACCTGCACCGCCGACAGGCTGGCTCAGACTTCACAGGCCCCAAACGGGACTCCCCATTTTCCACCTCTCAACCTCCTCCCCTCGCAGTCGTCCATGTACCCGGTGGCTCAACGCAGAGACGAGGGGCGTCCTTCCTGGCAACCTCCCTCACTGGCCCCTCCGGCCAAGCCAATGTGACTTGTCTGTTCTGCCTTCGGATTTGGTTTCTGCCCCCCCGCCCACTGCCCTGTCCCTTCCTCCCCCGTCACCCGCACCCTCCCCTGGACAAGAGCCTCCTAGCCTGGCCCTCCCTGCTCCCACACCATTCTCCGAACAGCCGCCAGAAAGTTCCCTAGAAAATGTAAATCAGATCATATGACACTCCTGCTCGACCCCCTTCACCGGTGTCTTACCAAATGTAGAATAAAATCCAATCTTTTTTCACCATGGTCTTTGCTAAACTTCACACTCCATTTTGGCCAGTTCCAACCCTTGTAGGGAAGAATCTAGAAACTTCCCAGGCGGGGACAGAGCTGCCAGGGCCAGCACTTAGTGGGATGCCTTCCAAGGGGAGGATGGATAAGTTGTGGGATGTGTGTTAGAAAGGAAGAAAGAAAAAAAAAACAAGCAAGACGGGAATTAGCCGTCTTTCTCAGTGGCTGTGCCTCGGTGGCGGGAACACTTTATAAACGTCAGCCTGGGCTCGTGCTCCTGCTGGGCTTCCCTGGAAGAGGAGCGGCTTGGGGGACAAGGCAGAGCCGGCTAATCCCACAGGGCTTTACGTGGCCGGCGGAAAACATCTTAGAGTTGAGTAAGGAGATAAACTGCCTTGCTGGGTATAAGGTCCTGAATGTTCTCAGAGATGAGACTTAAATCCTTTGTGTATTTCTGACTGTGCTGGAATGCAGGGTTCCAGCCTGGAGGTGGGGGAGGGGTGGGGGGGCAGGGAGCAGTGGGGCTCTGTAAACCAACCCCTCCGTGACCCAACTTCCTCTTCTGTAGGGCACATTGGGGCGCCGGGCTCTGGCTTGGTGGGAGCAGGAATTCAGCAGAAATGGGACAAAGAGGGAATGAAAGGAACCAGAGGGGAGAGAAGCAGACATTGTGAAAGCAGGAAGATGAAATGTGGTAGGTCTTCAGAGCGGTGGATGGGGCTGTAGCGGGGCCAAGCATCTGAGAGCACACCTGGATACTGCAGTATCCGGGCTCTCCTCACATCTAAGATGATGTGAAGTAGCTGCTACCGCCCCCTCCACCCCGCAGGTCACTGGCACAGTCAGGGGTCAGTGACTCACTGACATGGAGGCATCAACAGCTACCCCTCGCCTCAATCCAGTGCTCCCTATGGGTTCTCCTGAAGCTAGCTTCCAGCTGAAGTCATACCCTTGCCAGACTCCTTCCCCTTTCTTGTCTTGCTTCCTTCACTTCCCTTCCACTTCCTGCTGAAAGCACTCCTTCTATAATAACACACACCTGAATCCTTGCCTCAGGCTCTGCTTCCACGGCACTGGATCTAAGACAGCATGACTAGGGAAAATCAGGAAGAACATGAAGTCTGTCAAGATATAGCCCAATAAAGCACCTGACCTCATAAGACTATGTGTAAAAGTTCAATTCCACATTACAGCATTCAAAAGCATTGAGCAGAATAAGAGCCCTGTCCTCCAGCCACCCAGAGTCAACTGCCATGACTGTAGTCCTTGGGTCAATTCAACACACCCAAACTTACTGAGTGTTCTGTGAGCAAGAGATCATGGTGTAGGCGCCCTGGGGTGGACACAGGAATGGAGTGGACTCATTCTCTGACTCCCTGGGGCCTGCAAATTAGTGGGTCCCCAAAGATGACTAGTGATTCTCTGATGAAAAGCACGAGCCCTCTGAGGACTGGACCAGGTCTTAGATATTTGGCTTTTCTGTTGCTGGCAAGATGCCTTATAAATGAATGTGGACTAGCCCAACATCATGCAAGAGTGAAAGAGAATCATCCAAAGACACAGTAACGGTCTTCCACAGTAACAAGGTGGGTCACTGAGTTTTCCAAAAATGGAGAGAATCTGCTCTCCTTGGGACAACAGGTTAGGCTTTGAACCTTGGCTGGTTCGAAACAAGGCTTAATGGCTAAGCAGACTCTCAGCAGGGTCTCTATCAGCAGAAAGGGGAGGGTCTTCATGGCGTAAAACCATCCCTCGCAGGACACTCATCACCCCCGGACCCCTGTTACAGTAAGCACCCCCCCAGTCACTATGGCAACAGAATATGAATACCCCCACATTTCCAAATGCAGCTGTTTTTACCCTGATCCGGAAACACAGGTAGGATAAGTCAGCTTAAGGCGAGCCAGGGAAAGACTGTGTGAACCAGACAGACAACAAACGTACGTAACAGCTCCGTGACCTCAAGTCTTCTTGAGCACGGCCTGCCCTCATCCTTTCCTCCTGTTTCCCTGCCTGTGTGTGTGTGTGTGTGTGTGTGTGTGTGTGTGTGTGGCAGGATATTCATCTGACCTTGGAGAAGTATGAACCTGGAGGCTGAGAGAAAAGGTTTGAAGGGGAGGAGGAGGAGAAGGAATGAAAACACCCCCTGTGTACTCAAGGTAACTTCCATTTCCAGCACCGAGTTTAGAGTCTCTCTCTTTTTTTTTTTGTCAGAGATTTTATTTATTTATTTGACAGAGAGAGATCACAAGTAGGCAGAGAGGCAGGCAGAGAGAGAGAGAGAGAGGGGGAAGTAGGCTGCCTGCTGAGCAGAGAGCCCGAGGTGGGACTCGATCCCAGGACCCTGAGATCATGACCTGAGCCGAAGGCAGCGGCCCGACCCACTGAGCCAGCCAGGCGCCCCCGAGTTTAGAGTCTCTTAAACCCAGTCATTCTCCTGGTGGAGTGGATGGAATAGGAAGGAAAGGAGCTGCTCTGCCCCTCAACAGCCCAACAGGCCAACCGCAGCCCCATTCCTAATCTCAAGCTCCACACGTCAGGGAGGGGAGGCCTTCCTGGAGAAGGAGCGACCAAGAAGAAGGACTCGGGGTCATCACCCCGCTCTGAGGTCGGCAGAGGCCCCAGTGTGAACACATGGTCTGGAAGCTTCCCAGAGAGGTTGGTCCAAGACACCTTGAACTTCTACTGATCAGTGTTCCTTCTCCAGAGGCCAAAGGGTGAAGGGCAGCACAGAGGCCACTGAGAAGTCATGACCAGTCTTGATAAGCTGCAGGCAGGCCCACGCTGCAGGACAAACAGACACCATCCCCCTGTGCAGCCTAACCATATTCAGAGAGAGAAACGGGGCAGAGAGGCAGCCTAAGTCAATCCCCATCAACTGATCTGTGAAGGGGAACAAAGCAAGACCAATATCTTGGTACCATCTTGGAAAGAGATGGTTGCCACAGCCAGGAACCCGACAGGCACACAAATGTGCCGTGGACCCTACCTCCTTCCCCTCTCTGTAAGATTAATGGTCCGCAAACACCACCTAGGTTGCTTGACTTAGCTGCTCAAAAACCTTCGGCTCCTCTAGAATAACATCCAAACTCCTCAGGCCACCCAGCCTGAGACACTTCCACTCCCATCACCCTCCCTGGAACCCTACACTCCTGAAAAGGAGAATCACAGGTTCCCAGAACGTCTGAGACCTTTCTGACGCCCCGCCTTTGCTCAGGCCATTCCTTCCCCTTGGAGCACCTCTCCCATCCACCTTTCTATCCTTCCCTGCATCTGCCTTTCCAAATCCTAACTGCTCTCTGAGACAGTTCAATGCCACCTCCTCCAGGCAGTCATCCCTGATGGCTCAGGGCTCGCGGTCTCTGTCTTCTGGAGCACTTTGTACCCGTGGCCCTCTGTGCTGGGTGACCACTTCCCATTTCCCCTCCCCTGAGCAGCGAGCTCAACCAGGGCCTGGAGAAGGAGTTCTTACTCATCTCTGGGTTGCACGAGCCAGAGCCCAGAACATGGGAGGCACTCAGTTCACACTAGCCGGGTAAATCAGAGTCCTTGCTCGGCAGATGATCCCAGGGCCACCAAACTCTTGGCAGACACTGCTTGGCATCAGCTCATCCTCGGACCTCCTCCCTTAGATGCCTTCCTTTCCATCCCTATCCTCCCCCGGCCCATCCTGCTGGCTCTCCACTGTCCCAGTCTGGGCCCCTGTTTTCTATGATCTGGACAACTGCTGTAGCTTCCTGATTCATCTTCCCCACAAACCTCTTGCTGCTCCAACCCATTCTCCTCTCAGCCACCAGTGACTGTCTTAAAAACTAAATCCTTTTGTGCACCTCTGTGGCCCAAGCCTCTTCAATGGCACTCTGGGAGGGAAAAATCCAGCTCTGTACTATGGGAAGTGTAGTTTATAAGGCCCCGAGTGATTTCGCACTACCCTCCCCAGGCTCCCCCTTGATCACTGTGCCCAGCCCAGCTGTCCAACCACAGGACCTTTGCATGTGCTGTACTTCCACATGGCGTGCCCTCCCCAGTCTGCGTAAGGTGCCTCCTTCAAGTATCAGGCAGCCTGAAAGGCCTTCGTTGGCCATACTGTCCAAGGTGGAGCCCCCCTGTAGCCCCCACTTCTTCCTGGAACCACTGGTACAGCTCATATCCCCAGCTCCTGCCACAGCATCTGGCCCAGAGTCAATGTTCAGCAGGTGTTTGCTGAATGAATGAATAAGTGAGTGAGTGAGCGAATGGTCCTCTTGACCACCTGCAGTGGTTTCCCTCTGGGCATCCCGATTCTAGTTTCATTTTCTTCTTGACTAAGAAAGTTAGGAGAATTTGGGTTGTAAACTTTTTTTTTTGTAGGCTCCATGCCCAGCATGGAGTCTGATCTAAGACTTAACTCATGACCTTGAGATCAAGACCTGAGCTGAGATCAAGAGTCAGATGCTTCACCCACTGAGCCCCCCAAGCGCCGTCGTGTTGTGATTTTTTTTTTTTTTTAGCAGAAACCAAGAATGGCTTCTTACATCTGAGTATACATACGTAGCCTCTTTATGGGTCTGTTCATTTGTCAGCATTGACTGACTTTATAGGGAAACGTCCCCTGTGTTTCCGACAGACCTCGACTCTCTCCCGGTAGCCACAGGAACAGCCTCCCAGGATGGTCCCTCCATGATGTGCCTCTGTCCTGGGCTGTCCCTGCATGCCAGGATGGAGGCAGTTCTGGGAATACCAGCCCCGGGGCCTGTGAGGGCAGACGCGGAGCCGACCCAGGCCACACGGCCCGGTCCCAGCACGCACGACAGCCTCTGGGGCCTCTGGGCTGCCCACCTGCCGGCTCTAGGTGGCAGGTCCCCCTCCCCCACCCAGCAGATGCGGAATCCATGTCTCCTTTTAATTATACCAACACCAGGCCCCACGCAAGGCCGCTTCATCAGAACCCTGCAGGGATCAGAGTTGTCAGCCAGGGGCTGTCTGGGACATGAGGCCACATGGCTGTCCACCATCCCTGGGGCCGCTCCAGGGAAGACGCCACAGCTGCTGCTCGCCTTGGAGCGATGGCAGGGTCCCGCCTCCCCCCTCAGACTGCCGCCTGGGCCGGCCCCGATGTGCTCTAGTTCACGCCTGATGTACCCAGCGCCCAGTTTCTAGCGCACAGTCCAGCTCACAGGCGCGCCCTGCCTCCTTCTCTCTGATCTCTCTCCCCTGCCGGGATGTACGCTCCGCATTATTTTGTTCCACAGCGTATCCCAAGCTCCTAGAACGTAGGAATGCTCCAGAAATGTCTGAATGAATAAAGGGCTGCCTGCCTGGCCATCACCTTTCCCAGCTTCACTCTGAGCGCCCCGGAAACTCTGTCTCTGACTCTTCATCAGCACACACGCCTGTGATAAGGCACACCTTCACGGCGGGCCCTTGGTTGCTCCCAGCCACGTGCAGCCGGATCCCTTGCATTACTCATGGCCTCCCCACTCTGCAAGGCCAGTCGCACCACTCCCCACCCTCCAGGCCCACAGTGAGCTCTGCCTGCTGCCCTGGGGACCCCCTCAAGGATCCTAGTTCATATCTCCGCCTGCCTTCCCGTGGTCACTAAGTGGGGACCACCCGACTGTTTCAGCCCTAAGTACTTACCCTCCTTCATTCCCTGGGGCACGACCCCCTTGCTCACGGCACCACCTGGCCCAGACCACCATTCTCTCCCCTGCCATCACCCTCTCCCTGCTTCTGCCTTTGGTCTCCTGCCGCTTGGCCATCTGAAGACAGCTTAGCTGGAAGCTCTCCACGCAGACCCCCCGACTCTCTGCACGGCCCAGAGCTCGAGTCCAGGACTCCGGCATGCCGTGCCTTGCCCCCACTCCTCTAACTCACCTCTTGTGCCCGTCACACACTTGCCGTCCTGGGGTGGACAGACTCTCTGTGGCCTCCAACCCCTGCCGTACTTTCTGTCGGGAATACACCCCCCTTCCCCATTTCCACTCCCAGCCTTCACCTGGAGAATCACGGCCCCTCCGCTCGGCCCCCCATTGCTTCCTGCATGGCACCTGCTCTGGGTCAGACACTCTCCACTCAGCGGACTGTCTGGGAATTCTCGGGGCTCCGTTTAGTCTGTGGTCCCCGTGTCCTGCCTCCGCGAGTTGTCCACATCCCCAACTCCACATGACAAAAAGCAGAACCCTGGTCCACCCCCATGAGCCTTCCCTGTGGGTCTCCCTGTCCCACCCGCCAGGCTGTCCTCGGTCTCTGGCCACAATGGAGAGATCCACACACATCTGTTGAAGGAGTAAATGTCTATGATCAGTTTACTGCTCTTTAAATATAGGGATCAACTACCCCAAGGGTAGGAGAGCACCCGCAGGAGTGCTGATACACTTTCTGGAGTGAGAAGGAGGGGTGTGGATCTTGGAAGGTGTAGACCCATTGGGTCTGGCCAGGGGTGAAGGCCACCCGAGGTGATCCCAGGGGAATCAGGTGACAGCCCGTAGCCTGTAGCTGGTGTCCTTCTGGGGCTCACTGGCTCAGCTGCCAACTGTCAGTGCTGCATCTCTGCCTGGGGAAGGTGGTTCCCTCACTCTTCTTGGGATCAGCTCTTAACTGTGACCCCAACTCCCTCAGCCCACAGGTCGGGTCACTCGGTGCTGCTGTCCCAGCATTTCCCAGGGCTCCCCAGCAGGACTGAGCTCCCTGCAGCTGCCCACAGGGATGACTGGCTTGTCCCGTCTCCCACTCCCACTCACTCCTTATTGGTGTTTTCTGAGATCAACTCCCAAATAGCCACCTGTCCCTGAATTTTTGTCTCAGTACCTATTTCTGAAGCTCAGACTGAGACATGGTCCCAGATGCTCCCCATGAATGGCAGGCTCAAAACTGGGAGTCCCCGCCCCGCCCCCTTGCTCCTGGAGAGCTTCTATTGTCTTAGCCGTCAGTCATGGCGTTTATGCAAACATTCAGTGCGCACCTTGCATGGGTCAGGCTCTGAGCTGTCTGGGGATGAAGAGGAATCAATAGTCCCAGTCCTCAGGGACCCGCAGAAACTCAATAGGTCAGACCAACTACTTTGTCCTGCGCATGAGTAGGACATCCTACGTGAGTTCTACAATAATATGAACTCGCCAGCATTGACAGGGTGATCCCCTGGGGCTGGCACTCTTCCTAAGCACCAGGGCGGGAGGCCATGTGACCCACTCAACAGCCTTATGAGGGAAATGAGGTTCACACCAGGCCAGGGTTATGGGGTGCCAGATCAGCTCTTGATCCCAGTACAACAGGTGGGGGAGGCTTTCAGGATCATGTCCCCCACCCTGCAGGATCCCTTTCCATTACGGGGTCACCTGCTCAACATGTGTCCTGCTCAGGGGGTGGAGCCTGCACATTGCCTCGGGATTCCTCCCCACGCCCAGAGGCCCCATGAGGAGGAAACTGTGGCTCACACTGCTTTAGAGCACCCAGGTTTATGTGCAACGTCCAGAATAGGGACTGCAAGAGGGTATGGGGTTTCCTTTCGGGATGATGGAAACGCCCTGCCATTAGATTCGGGAGTGACAGGTGCACGACACAGTGAACATACTGAACAGAGCACAGAACAGAACGCTTCCAAACAGTGAGCTTTCTATCAGACAGACTTAGAGCACCCCGGAAGCGGGCTGGAGGTGCACTTTGGCCAACGGGCATGTTTGTCATCTCCAGCCCCTGTGCTGAGTCCAGGCTCCTCTCCAGACTCCGCATTCCCAGAGGGTCAGGGTCTAGGGTGGCCCTGATTCTTGGGATCTCCCAACCCCCGTGGTGGTACCAAGATGTCACTCACTGGTGTTTGAATCTCACCGGCCTTCTGGCCCCAAGTGCCAAGGTACACACCTGTTCGTCTTCCCGAAGCACAGACCCCTCCCCGCCACCTGCCTCTGGTGACAGTCGAGGGTCTCCGCCTTGACTGGGGCAAGAGTCACCTCCCTCCATGTAGGGCAGGGCATTGGTCACTTTTTAGAAGTCCCAAGTGATGCCAACACCTCCCAGGAGCCAAAGCTCAGGCATCCAGCTGGAGGAAGGGGGTCTTGTACGATTCGTTTACGCAGCCTCTGGTACCCGCCGAGGCCCAGCCTCTTGGTGCATGTTTGCTCCGTAAATCAACAAAGAAAGGTTGGCTGAGCAAATTAGAGTCCACATAAATGTGTCATGTTTTATTTGCTGGATACCAGCAAATGAACGGGAGACAAACAATTCCATTTATTGAATTGGGAGAAGAAAATTCGGTACTTAAAAAAATTAAATGAAATCAGTTAAAAGAACGGGCCAACACAGCAACCTCTTCGATCTCAGCCGCAGCAACTTCTTCCTAAAAACATTGCCAAAGGCAAGGGAAGCAAGGGCAAAAATGAACTATTGTGACTTCATCAAGATCAAAAGCTTCTGCACAGCAAAGGAAACAGTTGACAAAAGCAAAAGACAACTGAAAGAATAGGAGAAGATATTTGCAAATGACATATCAGATAAAGGGCTAGTATACAAAATCTATAAAGAACTTATCAAACTTAACACCCAAAGAACAAATAATCCAACCAAGAAATGGGCAGAGGACATGAACAGACATTTCTGCAAAGAAGACATCCAGATGGCCAACAGACACATGCAAAAGTGCTCCACATCACTCGGCATCAGGGAAATACAAATCAAAACCACAATGAGATACCACCTCCCACCAGCCAGAATGGCGAAAATTAACAAGTCAGGGAATGACAGATGCTGGCGAGGATGCGGAGAAAGGGGAACCCTCCTACACTGTTGGTGGGAATGCAAGTTGGTGCAGCCACTCTGGAAAAAAGTATGGAGGTTCCTCAAAATGTTGAAAATAGAACTACCCTGTGACCCAGCAATCGCACTACTTGGTATTTACCCTAAAGATAGAAACGTAGTGATTCGAAGGAGCACGTGCACCCGAATGTTTATAGCAGCAATGTCCACAATAGCCAAACTATGGGAAGAACCTAGATGTCCATCAGCAGATGAATGGATCAAGAAGATGTGGTATATATACACAATGGAATACTATGCAGCCATCCAAAGAAATGAAATCTTGCCATTTGCAAAGACGTGGATGGAACAAGAGGGTATTATGATGAGTGAAATAAGTCAGTCAGAGAAAGACGATTATCATATGATCTCCCTGATATGAGGAAGTTGAGAGGCAACGTGTGGGGCTGTGGGGGGTAGGGAAGGAAAAAATGAAACAAGATGGGATTGGGAGGGAGACAAACCATAAGAGACTCTTAATCTCAGGAAACAAACTGAGGGTTGCTGGGGGGGTTGGGGGGAGGGATGGGGCGGCTGGGTGATGGACATCGGGGAGGGCATGTGCTGTGGTGAGTGCTGTGAAATATGTAAGACTGATGATTCACAGACCTGTACCCCTGGGGCAAATGATATATTATATGTTAATAAAAAAGTTATTAAAAAAAAGAATATCCACAATTACATGTAAAAGCTAATACATTAACCCTTTCTTTTCCAACCAAAAAAAAAAAAAAAGAATGCGCCCAAAACTGGTAAATTCTTCAGGATACCAGAGGCTCAAGTCCAGGGACAAGAGTCGTGCTCCCGTGTGCACTCTGCTCAGTAAAGAGCCAGCCCATTCTGTGGATGGGGGAGTTGAGGCCAATCTGGATAAGAGATTTGCTCAAGCCAGGATTATGCAGACAAGAGACCCCGTTTACTGAGAGTGGGATGCACCGGCTGTCAGGCCAGGCCCTCATGGACTATTTCTGCCCCAACCCCGGCCTTCGGAGAACAGCCTCTCGCTTTGGCAGATGAGTGAATGGAAGCTCGGAGAACGGCAGGGACCAGTGCCCAGATGCTAAGGGCTAGAGCCAGCCCCAGCGCCCAGGCCCTCCTGCTCCCAGGCCCGCAGGTGGTTCAAAGATGACAGGATGGAAACCACGTCCCTGCAAATGATGAATGTCTGATGCCCTAACGTCCAAAACCATGGTGACCGCAGAAACCAGCGTCACCAGGGCAGCCCAGGAAGCAAGACCCCTGCGAAGTGACACGGCTCCTATTTGGTGCCGAGGGTCCCTCATCAGGTCTTGCTCTCAGCGAGGACAGTGCACTGTGGTCATGCACTTTTGTAAGGAGCCCGGAGCCCTGTGGAAGCCGGTCCCACCTTCCGCACCTGTCCTTGCTTTAGAGGCCTCTGACGGCCTCCTCCGCTAGCTCCAAACTCCTTAGACCCCGGAAGAAAATCTGGCTGGCTTCTTTGATGCAACAAAGGGTTGTTAAACCTTGGATTTGTGCTAAAGTCCCAGAGGTTGTGTCCTTAAAATGACAGCTGCTGAAATGTGGGACAGCTGAGTCTCTGCTAACCCTTCACATGCTGTCTGAGTCTGCCTGACGACCCCGCCACTGAGATCAGCGACATTGAGGACCAAGGGAAGGAGCGGTGTGGGTGACGTCCCGTGGCTTCTCTGCTCCTCGATCCCACAAAACCCAGTGGCATCCCTGCCTCCTGACCCTCCCGTACAAGCAGCGACCATCCTGCCTCCTGTCCCTCCCCTACAACCACAGCCACCACCGTGTCCCCTCACCCCTGCCTCCAAACCGTCTTCAATCAAACTGGGGCTTGACAGCACCTCCTCTCCCTTGTGGCCACCTCCCCCCATTCCAGGCCACACCACTGACTACCCCACCACCACCTGTGGCCTGGACCCAAGTGACAGCCTCCTCACTGGGGACCTGGTCTCTGTAAGGTGTCAAGGAGACCATGCCACACCTCTGCTCCAGAGGTCTCTAGGTGCACTTAAAACCCCACCCTCTTCCCTAGGCTCCGGGGCCCTGCGCTGTCTGGGTGCTGCCTCCCTCTGAGCCTCGCCCTGTCCCATCCTCCTTCATGGAGCAGCCAGAGCCCCCTGGCCCTTCACACACCCCAAGTGCCACCCTGGCTGTCCCCTCCACTGAGAAAGTTCTTCGCCTGGGGTCGTCCCCCCCTCCCCCACTAATTCCCTTCCACCAGCTCCCAGCTGAAACATCACTTCCTGTCCCCACAGCACGCGATATTAAGTGACCGCCCAGTGATGCCCCATCAGACCCCAAGATTTTAGCGACCTCTGTAGCACACGTTTCCCTCTACTGGTGATGGTTTCGGTTTATTTTCTGTCCCAGGATCCTCTGGGATCCTCTGCTGGAGCCAATACACAATAAAATGTCAACTTGGTCACTGAAGGGTTCCTTCTGTCAAGTTCACGGCTGCATTCCCAGAACCTAGCCCAGGGACCGGCAAGAGCAGACAGTCAAAATTATTCGCAAACCCCACGCGAGTAGCTGCCGAGGACCTGCAATAAGCCAGACACGCGCTAGGGAACTTCACTACATCCCGCAAAGGATCCAGGCATTAGTCAATTAATTAATTAATTGCTAAAGATCAAATCTGATACTTAAAGGGCAGGATGATTGCTATAAAGGAAAAAGACAGTTCTTAAAGGGCAGGATGATTGTTATAATTATAGGAAAAAGTTCAAAGAGTTTGTAAAGATGGAGGGTAGCCTGTTTTTAAAAATGTGGGCATCTTCTCTGACCCTCCTCTCTCAAGAGGCAGCGACTGAGTCCCACCCCCGCAGTGCGAGCAGCCCTGGGCCCGTGATTCCAAGACCCAATACAGCAGCCGTGATGCGTCACCTCCTCAGCTGGCTTCCACCTGCTCTTAAGGCTCGGCCCGCAGCCGCCATGCTTCGAGGAAGCCTGAGCCCCAAGAGGATAGCATGTGGGTCTGGGGGACCCGGCTGGCTGGGGACCCAGCCGACAGAAAGCACCAACCACCCGACGTGAGCAGGGAAGCCATCAAGGTGCAGCCAGCCCCAGGCAACTCACGGTAACTGCAGGACAGACCTCCAGCGCGAGCCTCCTGCTGGGGCCCCTGTGAACCCCACGCCCGCGAAAGGAAGGGAGAACAGGTGGGCAGTTGATTTCACCATGAATTTTGGGATGATCCCCAAACTCTTAGCTGTAGATAGAACTGGGAATGGTGTGACCTCTGCGGAAATCAGGGAGGGTTTTCTGGGAGGATATTCAAGCTGCTGTCTACATGACTTAAGGTCAACTCCTTTGAGGGGGAGCCTAGCACAGGGAAGGACTCACACATTCAAAGGCTCTGAGAGGGGAAGAGCGAGGTGCGTTCAAGGAAAGGAGGGGGGATCCCCCGACGCTGGCTGTCCACAGTGGAGGGGCAGAGGTAGGCAAAGGAGGCAGCAGGAAGCAGGAATGACTGCCCCTTCTTTCCAGCTGGGCAGCCTGAGACCAGTAACTCACCCTCTCTGAGCGCTAGGCTCCGCACAGAAATTGGGGATAATACCACTTACTACAGAGGAGTGGCTGAGGTTTAAATGAGCTGAGGCAAGCCTCCACCTCAGTACCGGGAGCTAAATATCATTTTCCTTCTAGTGTTCTGGGTGAGTGGAAAAAAAAAAAAAAAAAGCATTCTAGAACTTCCACAGTCCCATGTGTTTCTCTTTGTTAAAACTTGGCCCTTGGCACACAGGATGTGGAGCCAGGTGACCCCATGCTAGCTCCACCACCGCTGGGCGACCTCTGGGGAGTCACTTAACCTCTCTTCTGGTTTTTCTAAGAATAAAACAAATGCAAAAAATAAAACCTCTATCAGTGACTTGACTCCGTGAAGACAGGCACTATGGAAATGCAGGCTCACGTCTCTGTTCTGCCACAGCTATTTTGGGCTCAATCAGCCTCAGGAACAGGTCTCACGGAGGGGCGTACGTGCTTTTCCTTGAGGGCTGGTACGCGTCTCCTTCCCTGGCCTCAGCCGTGTCTGAGTCACACGCGGGGACGAGTGCGCACTGCTGACATTTACCGAGCGAGCCCAGGTCCTGAGCTCTGGCGGCTGCCGTGGGCTTGCTGCTCGGGCTCCTTGAGTGTGCCTTTGTCTCTGCCAGGATTCACGCCCGCCCATGCCTCCCAGAAATACGCGGGCCTGGGGAGCCCCGACTGACCGTGAGCCCAGCAAGGGCTCCCCAGAAAGGGACCCTGGGCGGAACTCTCCAAAAACCTTTCCCTTTCTGTTGAAAATCCGGGAGAGACGACACATCCTTAAAGAGCCAACTTCATCCTCAAGTTTCTAACCTGATGCTCCTTCGCCAGCCCCGTGTCTGAGTAACCCCTAACCTGGACGCCAGTTACCATTAACACCTATTAGCTGCCATTCATTGTACGACTTGGGCTCTGGGTTCTGCACTGTGTTAACTTTACGGCACCAAATCCCCCCAACCATCCCCATGCAGCCACTGTTGTCACTGGCCCCATTTTACAGATGCAGCAACTGAGGTCCCATGCAGTTAAGGATAGCTTGCCCTAAGCCCTTAGCTAATGAGCAAGATTTGGCACCAGGTCTGGAGGGCAGGAGAGATGGGCTGCCATAGGGCTTCTCAAGCATGGAGTTTCTGCCTCATTCAGTCTATGTCATCTCCAGTCTTCCCAGCAACCCCTTCTCCCGGGGGGTACCCCCAGCCCCACTTTACAGATGAGGGAACTGAGGCCCTAAGAGGGAATGGGACGTGCCCAGCATCACAGAACTAGGGAGTGGAAGGGCCGGGTCTGCCTTTAACATCTCTGTCAAGCTCTAGAATGCCGGTTCTCAAAGTGTGTACCCTGGGCCAGCGACGGCTGAGAATGTATGAGAAACGCAAATCCTCAGGCCCTACTCCAGACCTACTGAACCAGGAATTCTGGGGATGGGGTCCAGTAACCTGGGTGGAAACAAGCCTTCCAGGGGCTTCTGACTACACTGGACCCCTGGTCCAGTGTCTCCCAACAACCCGCAGCTTGTACAAGTTTACAAGGTGATGTTGCCCCTTCCTTTTAAGGGTGGTGAAAACCTGTGCTTGAGAAACAAAGGGCAGATCGGGGAGATGCTCTTCCACGCGCCTTTCCCCATGGCAGGTGGGACTCAGGCAGGGCCGCCTCCACAACTGCCCAGGGCTTCCGGCAAGGGTGGTGCGGGGCTGCCCCCCCCATAGGAACACACAGCTGAGCTGTCCCCATGAGCAATGAGTTCCAGATGGAGACCGGGGGTGGGCCAGTGTCCCTGAAAGTTTCATGATAAAACAAAACAAAACGAACACACCCAAACCAAACAGATCAACACCTAAAAACCCACCTTGCCTTTGTTAGAAGAGCGGCCTGGCGAAAGGGAGACGGGCTGTCTCAGTCAGCCCAGGGCTGAAGCGTTCCATGGGTCCCTGTGCTCCAGCCCAGCCAACAGCTACTGGAGAATTCTTTCACACTATCCCAGGCCCTCCCTTCCAGCCCCTACCGGGGAGGCCAAGTCCCTGGGTGGCCCTGGGGCTGCTGGCCTGCCCACTGCCCACTGCCCACTGCGGGAACTTGGCCAACGCTGGCCAGCGGAGGAGAGGCCCTTGTGAGTGGAAGGGATGTAAGGCACATCCATGGGACAAATGGGCAAAAGGCGGACACACGTCCAGAAAGAGCGTCTCCGGAAACACGGCACTCCTTCTGCAAACAACTTCGTGAGGGCAGGAGCCACCCCTCTCTCGCTCACTGCTAACCTCCTAGCCCTTGGCACCTTGCCTGGCACCTGCTGAGCTCCACACACACCTCGTGAACGAAGCTCCGTGCCCGTGGGAGAGGCTGATTCCTTGGGGACTAGAGAACAGGCTGAAGTCGTAGATGTGGCTCTCTGTCTGACATATACTGGGCACAACTTGGATGCAGGATCTAGACTGATCTCAACAAGGACGGAAAGAATGGACAAATCCTTTTCTCTGCCACTGGTCTCATATCATAGCTCCAGGCAGGCCATGGCCAAGGGGGTATCCTCTGTCCCATCCCTGCCCAGTGTCCATGTCCCCTACTTGGCTTTTCCCTTGGAAAGCCACCACTCCTTTAACCTCCATTCCTGCATGCCAATGGCAAGGGTGGTCACATGGCCCAGGCCTGACCAGTCAGCTCATTCCAGCCCGTGGGACTCACCACCACTGACCCAAGGACAGACACGTGACCCAAGCTGGCCCACTGACAGTCAGCCCCAAGACTTGAGTTGAAAGATTCAGAAAGAGAAGTTCCCTTTGTAGGAAGATTACTGACAGTAAGGTTGATGGAATCCGGGAGCCTAGAGTCCTCAGGGCCTGGGCAGGCCTGAGAGAAGGGACAACCAGGGGAAACCAGAAGACAGAGAGACAGAGGCAGAAATCCAACACGATCATCGTGCGGGACCTGCCTTTGGAATATCCTGACACGCGAGTCAGGAAACTAACATCTCTCACCCTAGTTTTAGTATGGCTTGAGCTGCTTCGAGATGCGTCTCTGCTCCATATAACCAAAGGAGCCCCCCCTCCCACCTCCTCAACCCCAGAAGCCCTCAGGCCCCAAACCCAACACGAGGCACTCCCTGCCTGCCTCCCCTTCTCTACGGCTCCCAGCTTGGCTCCAGGCCCTCAGGGATGGTCTAGGGCTTGAAGCCTCTTACAAGGTCCGCACTGGACTCCAGTCTAGCAGCTCACCCTCAAACCACCCTCCACACTGTCAGGAGAACGGATCTTTCTAAAGAAGACAATACAGAATCAGGCCAGTTCCCCAAGGCACACCTTTGTGAGCTTGCAGCATTTGATGGCGATTCCTGAAGCGGGGGTGCGGGGGGCGTCCACGCAGGTAAGTAAGCTGATGCACACGGACCCAGCACGCTAATACACGGAGACAGAACGAGAAGCTTCGGCCCCCTCTGGTCCTCTTATTAAGCCTCCTGATTTCTTTATGGAGAAAAATCTCTCTGGGGCCCTACCAGGGCCCTGATATATCTCTACCACTTGCTTCTCTCCCTTTCTAACAGAAAGAGGGAAAGCCTTGAACTCGGCACCTTCTGCAACAAGCCAGAACTTTGGAATGTGTTTTGTGCCCGTTGCGTCTGTTTTTAGGGTCACCTTCTGCGTATGCAAATGACACCGGTTTTTCATTGACAGTCGTTACATAAAGTTTTCCTTGGAAATTAATTTGTATAAACACAAAAGTGAGTCTATTTAAAGAAAAACGAAGGCAAACAACAGGATGTAATAGGAGATGGTGAATCACGTTTGGCAAACAGTGATTCACAGGATGCCGTGTGATCTCCTCCGCGGGGCACACGAGGCCCTCACGGGCTGCCCCTTGTCCGCTCCTTCAAACCCACCGAAGGGCTCTGGACTCCCACGATGAGGCTCACAAAGTCATTACTCTGTTGCTTCTGCCTGATGTCCTTGTAAGGACCTATTTAGCCAGAGCGACTCCATCTTAGTTAAAAGCCATTTTGTTGTTTGTGCAAGTAAAACTTAAACTGACTCTGCCTCCCTCCCCCCAGAGAAACTTACTTAGAAGCAAGTCTGGGAAACCAGTAAAATATGGTCAGCTAGTTCCTAATAACAGAGCCCAGAATACAAGGACGAGTCAGGCCAGGAGGAGACATCCAATCAGTAAAAGTACACATATTGTCTCCCTAACCACCAAAGAATGTAAACTCTGCCTTTTCGGCGCCAAACTTGAGCGCCAATTCTGCCCAGAGTAATAGGTTAGTTCAAACAGCTACTAAAGGGTAAATTATAATTCAATCGGTCACCTGCTGTGACCTAACATGACTATGCAATGTTACAATCTCACTGGCCACCTACGTCTGGCCAGGCTTTTTTGCTCTATAAAAGTTAGTCTGTGAGACTGGAAGGGGTCGCTCTCTTCGGAGGTGGCCCTGACTGGTGTCAATCAATTCTTAAGGATGTAAGATGGGGGGTGGTCGCTTCGGAGATGGCCCTGGCCGGTCAGTCTGACTTCTAATGCTTACCATGGAATAAAGCTTTGCAGAACTTTCACCTTGTCTCAGTCTCGTTCCCCTGGCCGATCAGTCTAACTTCTAATACTTGATAAATAAAACTTTAAATAACTTTCACTTTGTCTCCGTCTTGTTTTGTTTAATAACGGACCTAACAGTCCTTCCCTCACACCCTCCTTTTTGACCTAGAACAATCCTGTTTTTTCTGGGAGACCCAGGTGAATGTTGCTGTCTACTGTGGCCCAACTATTCGAAGATCTCGTGGCCACCTGGGTTCTCTCGGTCCACGTTTTGGGGACTGCTAACACCAAGGCCTTCTCTGTGAGGCTGAGAGACTCCAGGAGACCAGAATGGCCTTTTTATCTCTGTGTCTGGCACAGAAGCTTGGTTAGCACGGGGTGAATGGAAGGGACTCCCATGGTGGGGGGCAGGTGTGGATCCATCAGATGCAAGCATATAGGGGGACCACTCAGACCCAGAGCCTAGACAGCAACAAGGGGAGGATTGCTCATGGAAGGGAAGGGGGAAGGAGTGATCTCCAGACACAGGTGCCCGAGGCTGGGCTGCATGGCACAGCCCAGGGATTCCCTCTGGAAGGCAGAGGACGAGAGCATCCCAGGCTACCGGGTCCTGCAGAGGCCTGGAACACAGGGCCTGGCAGGCCAAGCTTCTTGACTTGAACTTACATTTGGATCACCTTTGAACTTGTAATGCCAATTCCTAAGCCTTACCCCAAAGACTGACTCGGTAGGTTTGAAGTGGGTCCTGAGCCACACTTTAAAAGGAATGCCTCGGGGCGTCTGGGTGGCTCAGTTGGTTGAGCAGACGACTCTTGGTTTCAGCTCAGGTCATGATCTCAGGGTCCTGAGATCGGCCCCGTGTGGGGCTTGGCACGCAGCGGGGAGTCTGCTGGAAGATTCTCTTTCTGCCTCTGCTCCTCCCCCCACATTCTCTCTTGCACAGTCTCATGCTCTCTCTCTCTCTAAAATAAATAAATGAAAAAAGGAACGGCTCAAGGGATGTTGAGAGCCACACTCTGGGAAGCACTGGGCCACAGGTGTCAGGTACGAACACAGACAGGTAAGGGCCTAGCAGACAAAATGCAGAAATACGTCCGAACAGCAAAGCGCCCCCCCAGCACCGCATCACTGTCTGGACACCAAGAGCCTTAAGACCCAGTCCACCCAAGAAGGAGCGTTTTCAAGGTTATTTAAAATATGCCCCCAAATAATTCAACGGAGATGTGTTTCACGAGAGAGAGCCACATACACGGTCACAGGCAGCGTTACAGGCCGGCCCCGGAGCCATCCATCCCCAAAATACAGAACCTCTTGTTAGAGACCTTCTCAACTAGCGATTGTGAGCAGGAACCTTAACCCCTCCGAGTCAGGAGGAGGCCACTTCTGGCTAAAGAAACCCTCCTTTGTTTGGATGGCCAGGCAATCACATTGTTGGTAGATGAAATCAAGGCCAGCCAGTGAAAGGGAGGTTTCTAGCAGAACTTGCGGCAAAAGGGCTGTAAGGCCCAACACTTGGGTTTGCTACCAAACACCTGGGTTCGCTACCAATCGCCTCCTGATGGGCGAATTAAAATAGAGAAGCGAAAGCATGTGCACCCGTGGGGTCTTTAAGACCAGCCCGGAGGCCGCCCCCCTTCCAAGCTCTGGCCTTCAGAACAATCCAGGCCGAGCCACTCATCAAATGGAGATTGACTTTTATCTGATTAACCGATGGAGAGACATCCTCTTCCACTCCGCGGAACGTTCTGTGGGAAAGGCGCTCTGCAGACTGCAGGGAGAAGTCGGGCCTTGGCTTCCCTCCTGCTCGGCCAGTGGAAAATTACAAAGGAAGGAAGGCTGTCCTTCGCTCTGCTCACCGGTTCTTCCTGGGCCCGGAAAACACAAAGGGAACCCCAGAAACAGGCGAGCCTTTACTTACCTGGGGCGGAGAGGAGTCGGGGAGGCGGTGGGGGCGGGGGTGGCGGCGGCAGCAAGGGAGGGGGCCGGCACTGGCAGATGTGTTGGCAGCTGTCGGTCACCTTGGAGCAGGACTTCTGGGGCTCCCCGTGAGTCACCTGCAGAAACAGGCAGGTGCTCGAGAGGAGACCATGAGGCCGCTGGGAGCCAAAACGGGCCTACCCCACCCACTGTGAGCCAGGCTGGAACTCGGGATCCCGCCCCCAGACCACCACGGGCAGAAGGCAGGAGTTGGGGTGGTTCTAAGGGAACGGTGTTGTGGGCAGCCGGCCTGGTGGGTTTAGAGACCAAGCTTTTATTCCCAGCTCTGCCAGGGGTTGGCTGTGAGATCGCAGCACGTGACCTGGCTATTGACGGGGAGACGAGGAGTTGACGGCTAACTCTTGGAATTTCCCTTCCGCACAAGTGAGGGACCTGAGGCCCAGGCTGCCCGAGGGTCCCACACCCCGGGCGGTGACAGGACACTGATTTGACCGCATCAGTAACCTGCGCCAACCATTCCTGCAGTCTTCCTCCGAACAGCACAAGGCCAAGCCCTCCCCTTTTCTCTGCCCACAGGTCCTGACAGCCTTCCTATGTCCTTGCAGGGCCAAGGTACCCCCCACCTGGAGGGAGGAACCTTACCCAGCCCGGCCATGTGAGCAAAGACAGCCTGAGGGGTCTTGTGGGAAACACAGTCCTTGGGCGCCTGCCCACAGTTCAGGAGCTCACGGGGCCATGTGGTTCTGCTCCAGAGGCCCCCCCACAACGTTTCCAGCCCCACCTCAGTCCACACTCTCAGCTTCTGCTCTGCTCTCAACGCCCTTCCTCTAGTCCCTGGACCCTGGCCACGCACCATCCTCCCCTTTATATATGCTGCTCCAATGTTCTAGAATGTTCTCAAACTTGATCCATGACTCGGTCTGGCGATCAGCTTCTCAGGCAAACCCCTCAGACCAGGTCAGAGCTCCTTTTATAGGCTCTCCGGGCACCAGGCTGCTCTCTGGGGGCAAAAATCTCATTTGGGTGATTACCTGATTCCTACCTGTCTTCACCATTGGACTAGAGGCTCTACAGGGACAGGGACCCAGCCTTTTGTTTTCCCTCACTAAGGCAGTGCCTGGCATCCAATAAGTATTTGGTGAATAAATGAACGAGTATTAAAAACTTGACCAGAATCCATGCCTCTTGACTCCTGGCCTGGTGTTTTCCGACACTGGTCTTCAGTTCTGCACCTGTCAGCCAGGATGGGGCCAGGCTTGACCAGCAGTTCCCAGCCCTGGGTGCACATGAGAGCCTCCCAGGGAGCTTTAAAAAATACTCACTCCCAACCCTTTCCTAAGACCGATTAAATCAAAATTTCTGCAGGTAGAACTGGGCATGGCTGTTTTGTGTAATTTGCCCAGGCTAGACTTCGACTGGCTAGCCCGCGTGAACACTGCTGGTTCACACAAACCAGCGTCCTGCCCTAAGCCTCGAGCCTAGGGTTCAGTGCCTGGCCCAGGGAACGAGGGGATTTAAAGGTATGAAGGGAAGGAGCTGGTGGGCATCCTCTTGTCAATGAAGCCCACAGTAACTTCTCCGGCTGTGCTCTCAGGGGAGTAGAAACCCAGAACCCCAGTTTCTCTGCAGGTAGCGTCCTGCCGCTGGGAAGAACATTCTATAGATGGCCTTTGGAGGCCAATTCTACCATGTGTGTCCTGGACCAGCAGGGAGAGCCCTGGGGCTCCGATGCTCCCTTCACACTTGGTGGCTGTGAACAAGCTGGGTGATGACCACTGGGTGATGGCAGTGGCTGATTTACAGCCCTAACTTAGTATCTTTACAGCCCTAACTTAGTATCTACGAGGGAGGAAGCAGCTGCTCACCACCTTTTAGTGTTCTTAAAGGGCCACTGACTGCGTTTCAAACTCCAAAGGCAATCTCATCAGATCCTTGGATGAGGAACCTTTCCCAGTAAGTTGGTGGGGATCCCTATCTCCCGGCGCAGCCATGGTACCCCCACCGGCTTCTCCAGCAGTGCCCCTGTCGGCTCTGCCGTGGTCATCGAGCTGCCCTCCTCCCGGTTCCGACCAGCGCCGGCCTCCCAGGTGGCTTCTGTGCTGGACTCCACAGTGTGCAAACATCATGCAAGGCCACTGCCAAAGCAAGGACTCTCCCACTCTCCAAGGGGCAGTTTACACGAGAGTTCGAGAGGAGCACGTCTGCTTAACCTGGCCCAACATGATGACCCATTTTTGTGAGCCGCTGTAAGGGCACGGATGTATATGAGAGTTTAATGTGATAAAGTTATTGGCAGGGAAGCTGGGGCCAAGTTTCAAGGCTTAAGGGGGAGAGAACAAAGGAGTGCGCCTGGCATTTAAAAATAAAAATCGATGGTTCCTGGGTCTCTCTGCTAATGGCCCCCTGAAATGGGACTGTGCACCACTGCTTAACCCATCACCCTCACAAAAGCATCCAGTTTGGGGTATCTAGCCTTCTTCCTGATGGGGGACCCCACCTGGGGTCCTTCACTGGAGTTTGGTCCAGCACAAGCCTGTGGCCACTGAGCCGCTCTTAACAGATACCTGGTTACTCTGACCTTGATCCGCTGGCCAACTTCCGGGACCCCACGTTCCCCGCTCCCACACCCACCCATCATGTTGGCTCCATCTGCCCAAGGCTGCTGCTTCTCCCTGGGGGCACTCTGGGGCACCCTGCCCACTGCTTTATTATGTCTGCTCCCTGCACGGAGCTCTGAGCATCTTGGGGGGGGGGCAGGCGGGTGGGTCTGTGCTGCCGGAGTCCTAACGCCGTGTGCCTCTGAGCCCGACCGTGTATGAGCCACGGCTCTCGTTTCACCACGAGGATCAGTGGGAGAGGCCAGCGCTGTCATCCATGCTTATGGGGAGCGGGGGGAGGACAGGCCCCGCGAGGCTAAGTAACGAACTAAGATTTCACAGCCCTGCATTCAGTTGGCACACAATGAAAAGATGTGTTGGGGGATGGTCCTCCCACCAGTGGACAAACACAGGATCTATTCTGCTCCCAGCTCTGGGTCCACCTGGGGGCTCTGCGCTTGGTGGTGGTATTGTATTTAGACCAGTTGATATTGTATTTAGGTCTAAATATTGTATTTAGACCTCAGCATTGAGAGCCCATCTCAACGCCTGGCTTGCTTGGTTTGTATCTTGGGGAGTCCCACAGGGAGAAGGAACTTTCCCTGAAGCCACCTGTTCTTGGCTGGACTTGGATAAGCAGGAGCAAAGGCTCAGAGAGGCCAATGACTTGCCTAAAGCCCACAGAACAGAAGTTGGCATCATGACTGCCTGGGACCACTTTTTGTCCAGTTTTGCTATCCCCTGCCTTCCCACCCCGGCTCTGCAGCATTGCCCTGGGGCCAGAATCTTGTTTCTGTTGCTGTTGTGGAGAGTGGGCTAAGGCACAGGTAAGTCCTGCAGTCACGTGGGTTTAGGACCCGCCACTGTGGTCTGGGAGCCATGGTGCTCCGTGTTCCCACTTACTCCTGACCAGTCCATGCAGCCTTCTGGTTCAGTGGATGTCATGTCCCAAATAGCCCCTACGCCCATCAGTTTCTCCCCATTCCCATTGCTACCACCCTGAGCCAGGACACCATCATATCTCCACTGGGCAGCACCTGCGTCTTACCTAGGAGAATGAGATTTAAAAAAGAGGACATCTTGTTAAATTTTAAAGAAACAACAATTTTTAGTATAAGTATATCCCAAATATTGGACAGGATATACTTACACTAAAGCATGAGGTGTTATTTATTTGAAATTCAAATTTAACTGGATGTCCTATATTTCTACCTGCCTAAATCTGGCAACTCTCCCCTCCCCAGTGTCTTTGCCCCCTTGTATCACCCCCCCGCCTCCCCAGATCCATCTTTTTGCTGGGCCTGGACCAAGATTTCTAAAATGCCAGTCTGAGACCGTGTCCTTTCTTGCTTAAAACCTCCACGGCTCCCGTACCCCTCAGGACTGTGTCCAAACTGTAAGGCATTATGTTAGTGGCTTTCAACAGTGGCCTTACCTGGGACTTCCCTCCCCTAAGTTCCTCCAATGCCTCATTCTCCCCTCTGGCCTCAGGGCTACTCCCTCGGCCTGGACACTTTGTCCGTGCCCGCATCCTGCTCCTATCTTGTCCTTGTTCACGCTTCAGCCGCAGCACTGCCTCTGCGAGCCTCCTCTGGCTCTTCCGCCAGGTCTCGTCCCTAAGCCGTCTGCTCCTGCTGAGTTCTCTTGCCTCTGATTACTTAATTTTCTCTCCAGCTCCAGACTGTCAGTGCCGAGAGGCCAGGGACTGCTCCCTCCTTGCACTTCACGAAGGCCCTAGCAAACAGTAGGTGCCCAATAAATGCTGATGAGATAAGCCAAGGTGTAGTGACTGATCACAGGAGGAGCTCAGCGCTGCTGGTGGCTCCCCTTCAGCGCACAGAGACCGCTGGCCCGGATCAGAGCCTGTCTCCCTAGAGGTCGCCCACAAAGATGATGGCTTCTGGCATCTTTTATGGAGACAGGCCAGCATCACACTAACTTGATGAGACACACTCCTGTCACACCTAATAAATTTGCCAGCCTGTCATCCTCTTGGCTTGCAAAAAAGGAATCATCTGGAAGTGAACTTAGAAGAACCCTGAATCACAAAAGCCTAGGATCTCAACTGTAGACCTATTAAAGAACAGGGGAAGGCTAGGGAATGCCCCCACCAACCTTGTGGCAATTTAAATGTCATCCAACTCTAATGGTTATGTTTCTTACCCTCTGGGCAGCAGCCAGAGGCTTCAGGCCGATTTTAAGGTGGGAACCTGGTGCTCGGGGGGACCACAGGTCTCCTCCTTCACCAATTAGCCTATTAATTATAGCTCTTTAATATGTTGGTCAACTGTTACAACTTTGGGGGATTCTTCTAGCAAAATGCTTATGAAAGCACAATCAGCTCTGAGCTCTTTCTCTATATTCAAGAAACTCCTATGATGTGGCAGATTTCAGTCTCTCCACTTAGAGGGAACTACATGGCCCTCGTGCACTTGTATCTTTCTCTTCTTCCCTCTGTTCTCCTGGACTCAGCTCTTTCCCTTAAAAACCAGAGCCATCCATTCCAAAGCCCCTCTTCCCTTGGCTTCTCAGTCCCTTTTCATTTGTAGATTAATTTTTCCAGAGCCTCCTGCCAACAGTTTGCCCATTTTACTTGTCTAGAGGACTCCTTTTCTAATTGATTTTCACGAAAATTGATTTATATTGAGTAACAGCATCTGAAACACCCACGCACGTGCGCGTGCGTGCACACACACACACACACACACACACAGAGGCATGCGTGCGCACTTGGGTGAGCGCTGCCTGGCTGAAGGACATTGCTAAAAAACTGAGCTGTGGTCACAAAATTATTTCTTTTGGTGGTGATGGTGGGGAGGTGGCGGGTCTGCTGTTGGAATCCTGCTAGTTCATGCCACAGAATGCCAGCCTTGGAGGCTGACAAGATCGCATTGCTCTCCAGGAGTGTCAGGGAAAACCGTAAACAGACGAATAGAAAAATGCGGTGAACTTCACATCCGAGGTTCAACTAAAAGTTGCACAAGGGAAGCTGGTACCGAGCCGCCCAAGTGTTTAGAAGTGACAAAATCCTGAATCCTGAGGAGGCACAGCTGAGTTTAATAACTGCCGTTTCACACATTAAACAAAGCTGTCAATTCCAGAAGGAAAACAATCGTGAGGGAGACAGAGGCAAACCGGAGAAGCCAGAGCAGGAGATGAGCCTGCGGCTGCGGCTGGGGGGCGGGGAGGGAAGACCCCAGCCCATCCACCTGCTCAACCAGCACGCTCCTTCCATAGCCTGAGAGTCCCTGATGCTCCCTGATGGTCACCCAAGCCACCATCTGAGCACGACGGACAGCTGGGTCCCAGCGGGACCCCATCGCGTAGGGCAGCTTAAGGCCCGCGGCAGACCAGCTAGGGGTCTCACCCTATCCCCTCTTCTTTGCCCCTACTTGGGGCAACCATCCAAAAGATCCCAAACCCCCCAAAGGCCACCAGAACCGCGTAAAGCCACAAAACCTCCAGAGTTGGGGATTTCAATGCTCAAAACAGCAAAAATGTCCTCTAGCATCTGTGGAGCTGCTGAAAATTAAAAAATGTCCACCAGACTCTGTGGTGATCAAGAGAGTGGCTGGCCATCCAGAGGGAAGAGCAGCATGACCGCTACTAGTATGGCTACTGTAAGTCACAGCCACCACTGGGCGGTCCATGTGCTGCGCTAAGTGATCTTTACTGGTGCGGTATCATCAAGTAGTTAAAATAGCACAGTAAGGAACAAGAAAGCAAGGCTCAGAGAGGCACTGCCTGAGGTCCTGAGCCAGTGAGGAGCAGAGCTGGGGCTCAAAATGCAGAGCTGACACAAGTTCACTTCACCACTCCACTGTAACACTGACTGTGGACATTCTGGAAGATACCAGGGGCCATGCCATCTGACCTTCTCCCTGAGCCTAACAGAAGTCACTGTGGCTGGTGGCCACCTGGCCTGTGCCCTGGGGTCTCAGGGGCCCACGGTGAGGGCTCCAGGCCCAGGCAATCCTCACAGATGGCTAGTTCCTTCCCACAACTCCATGGGGGGCCACCACGCACAACCTGTCCACACCCCCAACTCTGTGGCCTACAGGAAACAGCCCCAGCTGCGGTAAGCCCAGTTTAAGAGGGCTAAGTAGAAGTTTACTAGTGATTCTGGTGGGAAATAAAGAATGTATGATTCTTAGGATCATTTTATTTTTAAGTTTGTAGAAGCCCTAAGGTTTCTTTCCCCACATTTTCGCAACAGAATGTTATCACAGGAAGGCACTCCCAGGCCCTTTCTGCTCCAAGGCCCTGTCCTGCAGGCCTTAGCAGGCCAGGACTGGGGCCTACAGGGGAGTTCCACCCCCCCTCCCAACTCATCTTTCCAGGGCCAGAGTAGGGACGATGGAGAGAGTGAGAGACATTTCTTTTCCCAAACTCTCCGGGGGAGCAACTTGAGGGGCAGCTGCAGGAAGCCAGGGTCGTGGGAGTGAAGTACCACACCCCCTCCCCAAGTCCTGCTGGGGAGGAGGTCCTCCAGCCCAGCATCCCACACCATCCGGCCACCGACGCTCACCTGCACGAAGCCCCAGAGCGGGTGGAGCGCGCAGTGCAGCAGCAGTGAGGGCCAGCAGCAGCCCCGGCGCAGCACTAAGTCCCGGAGGAGCATCTCGGCCCGCGGCACCAGGGCTCTCGGGGGCGAACTGTCGGGGAAGCAAATGCCGGGGTCAGCCGGGCGCTGCGCGGGCACCAACGCCTGCGCGCACCCGCACACGTAGCGGTCAGGGTTGGGCGGGCACGCCCCGCACCCTGGGGCACCCTCATAAAGCAAGTCCGCCCCTTCCCTCAAGCTTGCACATTCGCTGACCCTTCGTGCACACTCACAGAAGCAGGCATCCCGGAACCCCGACCCCTGGCGCACACTTCCCGAACCTTATGTGTATCTCTTGGCCCCGGGCACACCCCCAGAATCTTGCGTGCACACTTTGGCTCCGTGCACACCTCCAGATAGAGCCAAGCACACTTAACGGAGCCCAGTGCATCTTCCCGGAAACCTCCCCAGCCGTGCACAACTCACTCCCACTGTGAGCACACTTCAGACCCGGCGGGCACCTCTCACCCTGCCTACACACCCACGGAAACGGCCGTGCACACCCACCGACCCCAGCCGGCTCAGTCGCTGAGCCCGCATGCACAGCACCAGGAAATCACAAGCTGCGTGCACCCTCCCTGCCCCGCCGGCCCTCACTGCGCACACTGCAACATGGGCACCTCCGTGCGCACCCCATTTGCCCTCACGCGCTCTCCCGAGCCCGGGCCTCCCGCTTCGGGGCGTGAGCCTCCCCCACCCCACCCCCGGTCTCCCTCTCTGCCCGCACCCCTCCAGTGCCTCACGCCACCTTGCCTGGCGGCGGCCCCGGCCGATCCTCGGCGCGGGGAAGGGAGGTCCGCGCTCCCCCCGCGGCAGACTGTTCCCGAGCCGCCGGACGGCCCCCATTTAAAGCCAGCCGCCTCCCCGGTCCCCCGCCCTCTAGGCGGGGCCTCGGTCCTCACCCTGGCGGCTGCGCGGGCGCCCGGGGGCTTCACATGCCGGGGAGGAGCGCCGGGCACCGGAGCAAAAGTTTGCGCTCGGCTGGGGCCGAGCCGGCTGCCGAGCGGGGGCCGGGCGCGGGGCGCCCGCACGGGGCGCAGGGCGCGGCGGCTCCTGGCTGCTCCCGGCCGCGCGGGGGCCGGGAGGGGCGGCACCCCGCGCCGGGGCCCGAGGCGGAGGAGGAGGGCGGGGAAAGTCGCCTCCGAGCAGCCTGGAGCCGCCGGCGCAAGCCTCCCCAGATCCCCGCCCTTCCTGGTGGCGCCGCGCGGCTGCCCGGGGCGCGGGGGTGCCCGAGCTCTCCCCGCGGGTCACGCCGGCCCGCGAGAGGCGCTGCGCGGGAGCGCCCGCTCGGGCAGCAGGGCCGCGGGCGGAGGCGCAATAAATAATGCACGAAAAAGGAAAACAGACGTGAGCCTCGCCAGAGCCTCGCCCGCCTCCCGCCCGGGGCTGCGCTCCCGCCCGCGCTCCCCGCCGCCGCCGCCAGCGCCGCTGCAGTGATTCCTCGTCTCCATCTAGCGAGGCTATTGTGTATTGGGCGCTTAATAATTTATTTATTCACCCGCGAGGAAGAAGACTGCCAGCTCCGGGGGGTCTTGCTCCACGCTTGCCCTCCCCCCTCCAAGTTTCTCCGCGGCGACGGGAAGGGGGCAAGGACCGACTCGTGGAGACCCCCTTCTGCGCTCGGTCCCTGCGGACTGTCTCCCCTCCCCCGCCCCATTCGGAACGGCAGACTCCCGTGGGTCTCGGGGCTCCATGGTGCAAGCCGTCTCCCCCCGGGGCCAAGGGCCCTGTTGTCCCTTCCGTGGTCTCAGCCCGGGGACCTCCCCAGCCACACGCTGCTTCTTGGAGGGAGCTGCCTAGGGCCCCCGGGAGGACCTCAACACCTCAACCATGTCCAACTCCTCTGCTGGAGGCGAGAAGGAGCCTGCCACACTTCTCCCAAACCCGCGGCCCCTGGCCTCCTAGACCGCCCGCCGCAGGGACGCGCAACCGCTGGGCGCCTGGGGTGTCTGCGCTTGGGAAGCACTTTGACAGATGGAGTGGCCTTCCAGAAGGTCCCGGAGGCATGGACAGTCCTATTTTTAGGTTGAGCGAGGGAGGGAACCAGGGACTGGGGACTAAGAGCAGAGTCAGACACCATAGTTTATACCCTGAAGAAACATTTTATTTAGTTCTGTTCTCGGTGTCTGTGGGCACCCTGAGTGACATAAACACGCTAATATCAACAGCTCTGCAGCCAGGTTTCCGACCAGTTTCCCAGGGATCACTCCGTGCAGAGTGCTGACCCAGACGGCTCTCTGTGTAAATTCCGTGAGCCACTTCTGAGCCCTGTAGAGGCAGGGGGACAACTGTGAATGGGGGATTCCGTGCCTTTGAACAAAACCAGGGCTGTGGTGTGAGAAAGGGGCCTGCACTGAAGCAGGGGACAGGCAAGAAGACAAGGGAGGGGGCAGTCATGGCTTCCAGGGTACAATGACCTGTGGGGAGTGAGGGAGTATTTCAAGTGTTGAGGGCCCCTTGGGAGAAGATGTGGAGATACTTGTCCATTCATTCATTCATTCATTCATTCCATACGTAGCGTCTGTGAGCACCTACGAAGGGCCGGACAGAGCGTCTGAGGCCGGTACACAGCAGGGAGCCATCACGGAGGGACCATCCTGGAGGGAGGAGGCATGGGAAGAAAATGCTGGAGAGGGGCTTCCTGGGTGACTTTCTCTCAGGAGAAAGAGTCTGAAGCAAGAGAATGAGTCACAAAACAGAGCCACTAGTTGTCAGCTGAGGTCAAAAGAACACTGATTATCTTAATGCCTTTCTACTTAAGCCCATCAGGGGATTTTGTTCAATTCGGGATCTCATTCTTTAGATGTGACAACAACCTGACATGTTTATATATGGAGCTCTTTACCACTTAAAAAATGTCCTTGGGGCGCCTGGGTGGCGCAGTCAGTGAAGCAACCAACTCTTGATTTGGGTTCAGGTTATGGTCTCAGGGTTGTGAGAGCGAGGCCAGAGTGTGGGGAGTCTACCTGAGATTCCTGTCTTCTGCCCCTACCCCCCTCAAAAAAATAAGATTAAGTCTTTTAAAAATTTTTTTAAGATTTTTTTTTTATTTTTATTTTTTTGACGGATAGGAATCACAAGTAGGCAGAGAGGCAGGCAGAGAGAGAGAGAGGAAGGGAATCAGGCTCCCTGCCAAGCAGAGAGCCTGATGTGGGGCTCGATCCCAGGACCCTGGCTGGGATCATGACCAGAGCCGAAGGCAGAGGCTTAACCCACTGAGCCACCCAGGTACCCCAAGAATAAGTCTTTTTAAAAAAATGTTCTTTATATCATATTTTAATGCCCTTCTCTCAACTCTGTGAGGTAGAAGTAATTGCTCCATTGGACAGTTTCGGAGACGTGAGGAGCTCGCCGGGGAGGACACCGCTGCTGCCCTGGGATTCAGGAGTTCTGAGCCCTCACACATTTCTATGAGAGGACCCGGGCAGGTTTTACGTGTTGAAAAGCCCTGTATCGTACATTCTGGTCTTCAGTGCTCCTGGACTGGACCCATTCTGTGTACCTCTGGGGTGTCACTGGGCCCCATTGCCTCCTGGTCCTTCTAGCACAGTAGAGTATCACAGCCTTATGGGGAAGACCAGGCTCTGTCATGGGCCCCCTCAAGCCCTGGCAGGAACCTGGTTGGCCGGGTGGGGTCTGGCTCCTCTCACCCTTTCTAGACTCAGAGGCAACCCACAGCACAGTACCTGGCATGTGCCTACAGGCGCCCAGGTAACTCTCCTCAGAAATGCAGGGGAGTTGAACCTTGGGGCAAATTTTGACCAATGAAAGACAAAATCGCAGTGGCCTCCTTTAACCTGTCAGGGGCTGGCTGGGAGGCATGACTAGCAGTGTTTTCTTCTGAAGACCCGGTCTGCTCACAAGCACACACCTTTGTGTTTCCTTCCCTCCTTGCCCTTGTCTCCTTATTTTTGTAACCTGAGGGCTGTATCCCTCAAGAAAGTATCAGCCTGCAAACATCGCTTCATGCTTGTGGTACAGCTGGGACCACAGGTGGCCCCAGAAAGCAGATCTTCAGGATGGGGTGTGGGAGCCGAGTTTCCCAACTGTCTGAAGGGAGTAGGGACCCCATCACTGATGGTGAACAGGGTCCTGCATGGCATATAGTGACGTCACAATTTCTAAAGCTTCACCTATGGCTACTGGGAATGAGATGCAGGTAGGAAGCGAGGCTCTGGCAGGTAACATGACTGCTGCACTTAATCAATGTCAGGAAAACGATCTTCATTAAGATCCTGAGGTTGGATGGCTTCTGACGGTACTGGAGGTTTTTTGGAGAGGATGATGATAGGCTCACAGAAGCCATTTGCCAACCGAAGGCATGATGGTGAATGCTTTATGGTCACTCTTATCTCTTGATAGCCACAAAATGGACCTTGCTGAAAATCAGCCTCCAGGAGCTGGTTGTCTGGTGGCTGAGGGAAACCAAGCTTGTAGCCACACAGGTGTCCTTGGTCCACGTGAGGGCTCTGATAGGGAAGGAGTCAGACCCTGTGATCTGGAGTCAAGGCATTAGGGTGTCAAGCCCTAAAAATCTTGACCCCCCCCCCCCAAATCTCCCTATTTGTGCTGGCTGGTAGAAGCACCTCTCTCCCCCTCTGTCAGAATGAAACAGCTCCTCCTGGCCTGGAAAGCAAGCGATGACATAATTGCAGCAGTTGCCTTGCCACACAGTGCTCGTCCTCATGACAAGAGCCTATAGGACATAAGGGAGATGCCAGAACTTCTTTGGAACGCTATTGAAAAAGGAACAGAAGGCCCAGAGAGAGCTGGAATATTAGAATCATCAGACCTGAGGATCTACCACTTGGCTATGTTTCCTGGGATGGCCCCGAGGTCATTCCCTTCATTGAGCTAGAAAGAAAAGGCCTGGTGGGAGTGTGGGAAGCACCAGCATCTCTGAGAAGCTCAGTGATGGCAATCTTCTAAAGGCCGGCTGCAATGATGGGACATGGCGGCGACATTGACTCGTGGCCATCAAAGGTCGGCTGGCCTAGTAGGTCACAAGAGGCAAAGAGAACCCAATTACCAAGTGGGAAGCAAAGCTGGAGTGGCAATTAGGGTGTCTTGAGTCATCATTGTCTATGTCAATGGTTAGTAGGTTATGGTGTCGCTAGGGATGAAATCGATAGAGAGTTGACAAGGTTATGGCTCAATTTGTATGAATTGTCTTTAAAATAATCAAGAGCGTTAGAGCAAAAAGATGACATCAGCTACCGTGATGGAAAATTATCTGGGTTTTTTCATAGCACGGAGACCATTGCTTGAAAAGGAGGCTGGGTTCCTCTGAAAGGAACACAAATGCCACTGAGTGCAAAGATCAGGCACGACTCAGAAGCAATCTGACATTTGATAGGCATGGTAGGCTTAGGACCAGGCTCTCCCAGGTCCAGAAGGAACCGGTAAATTACCTAAAGACATGCCCCAGATCCTTCTCTCACCCATCTCTGTGGAAGTTCTTCCTTCACTTGTACCCAGAGTCTCAAAGGGGGGCTTTCCTATGTCAGTCTGTTGAAGGAAGAAAGGACCAGGGCCTCATTTACATGAAGGTCAATGTAATATGTTGGTGCTAGTTGGAAACAGCACCATTGTATTACCTCCTTATTTAAGGGTGGAAGGAGAGAGGGCAAAAGTGCAGACATACCCTGGCTCCTGTGCAAGGCTAAGTGTTTAGGAGCATGCAAAGAATGAGAGTAGAAATCCATGGGCATGGAGGTCAGGTAGACAATGAAGGCATGAACACATGGGAGTAGACAATGCCCCACATTAATACTCATTGGACAGCATCATTGTCAAGAAGGCTCCCGGCAATTAGTTGGACAGGATGATGCATGCTGTGGAGGTCAACCAGCCTCTTTCTCTGGCCAGCCTGGTGTTTCTGGAATGATGACATGGTCTGCTAAAACTTCAGCCATGACATCACTGTGGAGACAGCAGTTTGGCACTGTAGGGATATTGTTCTCCTGGATGAAGTGGGAACCCACAGACGTGTCTTCAATAGCTCGAACACACAAATCTGGGAGCGGAAGTAGGATAGGCCCCTTGGAGCCCAGTTGCCACTCTGTGCTTCTGTTTCTGCTCTGAACCCAGTGAACATTCCCCTAGACCAGAAGCTGGAACTACTACCAGGAATCTTGGACTCCTCGTGCCAAAGGCAACTGTTGGAGACGAGCTGCTGTACCAGTAGGCTGATTGTCCTCGATCGCCATGAGGATTTAGGGGACATGGGGCAGAGTATGAACGGTGATGCAGACTGAATGTGTTCTCCCAAATTTGTCAGTTGAAGCCCTACCCCCTAATTTAACTGTATTTGGAGATAAGACTTTGGGGGAGAAAATCAAGTTTAAATGAGATCATAAGGATGGGACTCTAATCTAATAAGATTCAGGTCTTTATAAGAAGAGGAAGAGAAATCAGAGCTTTCTCTCCTCTCTCTCTCTCTCCCCCTATTCAGAGGAAAGACCACAGGAAGACAAGGCACCCGTCCACAAGTCAAGAAGAGAGCTCCCACCAGCAGCTGACTCTGCTGAGCTCGTATCTTGGGACTTCCAGCCTTCAGAATGGTGAGAAAATTAATTTCTGTTCTTGAAGCTACCCCAACGTGGTATTTGGTTTCGGCAGCCCAAGCTGCTACAGCTTCTCTCCTCAAAGATGACCATGGTTGGACAATTGCCACACGCACACGCACACGCACAGAGCCTCCAGAGAAGAAGCCCAGACCGCCCGAAGAATCAGCCGTAGACATCCGGAATGGGAGGCATGGGTGGAGGAAGGTGATGGAAGTCAATTATGGCTCCAAGACCAGCTCTGGCAGTGGGACCACAGTTGGTTGGCTAATCCTCTGTGTTTTTTTAGGATGTTACAATGAATGACTTTAAAACTTGAATGCAGACCTTGCCTCTCAAACCAATGGCATTTTGTTCTCAAGTTAGATCCAAGCATCATAGGAGGAAGTGAGTAACTCTGAGTAAAACAAGGGCAGGCTGTCTTAGATGCTGTTCACATACTTCCCTGTATTTGCTCGGTTCCCCCGTTTCAGCTCAATGGAGAGGGTGGTCATCACTGCCATCATCCCTTGTCCTAACACTGATGACTGTCAGCTTCCCTCCAGGCAGAGCTGGGCTTCGGTGTGGTCTCTCTCATGTCCGCCTTGGGTGGGGCCCCAGCAGCCGTGGAGGCCAAGCCCGGCCTGACCAGACTCCCAGATGTTTCACTCCCACCTCCAATCCCATACTCAGATGGAGCCCCTCGCAATGGGGCTTGGGATCTGACGCCCCCTGCAGCTGTCAGGAGGGGCCCAAGCACATAACTTACACGTGTGGTGGAGGTAACCCCCTGTGGTATGAACTTTGATCAAGGAGAGACCAGGGTCTGGAAAGACTTGGGAGATAATCCATCTTCTTTCCCCCGTTCATAGCTCCATGTGGCTTTCTCAAATCTACCTGGTATGGCGGAGCAGTTGGCCGTATTCCTTGGCAAGGCTGTGACCAGCGGAGGGGACACACCGCATTCAATTTCCTTCCCATCCTTCCTTCCCTGCCTGCTCGCCTGCCTACTTCACTCTTCCTGACCTGGGATAGCACCCCCCAAAATGTGATACGATCCACTCTTTGCTTCAGCGCTCTCTCTCTGGGGCACCTAGACCTTGGCCTCTAGAGGTTGAGGCCACATGTACCAAATAAGGCAGAACACCGTAGCAACCAGCATATTTTACATCTGGAACATCTGTAGAACTGCGGAGAATTAAAAAGGGTGGTTCCTTAAGTAAGCAAATGAGTTTCCTCAGGAAATCCAGGAACGTTCTAGGAGGGAAAGGCTGATGCCGACCATGGGCACAGGTTCTGGAGGGAAATTGCCTACTCTTCTCTACAGTCTAACCTTTGAAAGATTTCCTAACTTTTATTATTAGTAGTATTTTAAGTGTGGAGCTCAATGCAGGGCTTGAACTCATGACCCTGAGCTCAAGACCTCAGCTGAGCCCAAGAGTCAGATGCTTAACCCACTGAGCCATCCAGGTGCCCCTGAAGGATTTCTTAACATTTTTTTAAAAGATTTGATTTATTTATTTGACAGAGATCACAAGTAGGCAAAGAGGCAGGCAGGGGTGGGGGGGGAAGCAGGCTCCCCGTTGAGCAGAGAGCCCAATGCGGGGCTCGATCCCAGGACCCTGAGATCATGACCTGAGCCGAAGGCAGAGGCTTTAGCCCACTGAGCCACTCAGGTGCCCCGGATTTCTTAACTCTTGAAGCTAGCTATTTACCTTGTCTTTGAGGAATCATAACGCCGTTCAGATTTGCAGTTGACCCTTGAACAACAGGAGGGTTAAGGGCTCCAACCCTGTGCAGCCAAAAATCCCCCCAATTTAACTTCTAATAACTGTTGACTAGAAGCCTTACTGATAAACATCAATAGTCAGTGAGCACATACTTCATGTGTTATAGGCACCGTGTACTCTATTCTTACAACGAAGGAAGCTAGAGAGAAGAAAATGTTATTAAGAAAAACATAAAGGAGAGAAAATGCATTTATAGTATCGTACCATATTTATCGAAATAAATCCATGTGTAAGTGCATCCATGCAGTTCAAACCTGTGTTGTTCAAGGGTCAGCTCTAATTAGATTGCAGGGTTCTTGGAAGAAGTAACTGAAAGAATTCATCTAAACACTGAGCCTGGCACGTAGTAACTGCTCAAGAAAGGACATTTCTAATTATTCTGAAGAATAGAGGGGCAAAGATGCTGTCCTTTTGTAAGAAGGCTCACTGGCATCAAGGATTTTTTTTTTTTTTTTTTTTTAAGTAAAACACAAAGAAAACAGAGGAAATGCTTTACGAGTACTCATTACTGAACCATGAAATCATGCAGGCTAATTATGTTTGGAAATGCTGCAGATAAACAAACAATTATTGAAAAAGACATCGGGATTGTCCAAATTGTTCATTACTTCAGCTTGAATTAAATATGTAATTGTCAATGTCAGGTTTTATGGGTCGGCTCTGAGTCTGTCCAGACAGGATGACTTCCTGATTGACTAGTGGGGGAGGGGGAACCACTCTCCCGTAGATTTTGTCCAAGACCTCACCGGGCCTTCTGAGGTCGGTCCCGCACCTCAGCCAGCAGGATTCCTTACATGGGGTTAGGTGGGGAGATTTGTCTTGCTCCAAACTCTGAGTGAACTCTTCCTCCAAGAATATTTTGGTCCAAATCCCTTGAAGCTAGATGTTTGGACTTGGAGGAGAATCAGGAAGAAGCCCAGATTTTGAACTTTACTTTAAAGCCATGTGCATCTTCGCTCCCTTGTCATCTTTTCTTAAATCCTAAGAAAAGACTAAAGTTTTGGGAAAGACTGTCAGGTCTGGGTCTGCTTGGTAGCCCAACCTGGCCCAGTGCCATTTTCCTATGTCAATAGAGGTGCTGAACAGAGATCACTCTAGAGGACATTTGCCTGGTGGGCCACCTCTTCGGCCAGACCAGACAAATCAAAATGCCAGCCCAGCCAGGAAAGCTGATTCCATCTCTTCATCAGCTGAGCAACAACCTATGCTGGGCCATGCAGGAGCCAACAGCATAAAGGAGCTAGGTCCTATTGTTCAAGATCTCACACTGTGTTAGAGGGAGGAGAAATATACATGTCTTCTAAGTGTAAATAGGGCATCTCTCCTCCTTGCTTAAAACTTCCCAGAAGACTCCCCAACATAGCACCGACCACCCTGCAGCCCTTGACCCTTCCGGCAAGCCATACCCCATCGTTCGCCCCTTGGTACTTTGTCATTGCAGTTCCCTGAGACCCGTCCTGCTGTTTCATGTCTCCCTGTCCTGCTCACCACGCAGTTTCATCTGCCCAGAACACCCGACCCTCCAGTCTGCTTGGCTAATTTCCACACCGTCCTGCCTTGTCTCCCTTCTCTCGGTCTTATGTACCTCACCATCATGGTCCCTATTCTACTGGACTCATAGGACATGCAGGGTCAGAGATGTGCAGGATATGGGCTTCGTGGAAGGAACTTTGATTTGGGGGTTACTTGAATCTGCATCCAATCTGGAAAGTTCCCGTAGCCACTCTGAGCCTCAGCCTCACCGACTCTGCTATTCACCTCGCTGAGCTGTAGCGCAGAATACTAGAAAGAAAGTGTGCAAAGCTTTGGTCCCCCATGCTGGTGTGGGGCAGGTTTCCCAGGAACCCCATCTAACAGGCTGCCTCCACTCCTCCTGTATGCATGGGGCGGGGGGCAGGGGCTCTGATTTAGTCATCTCTGAGTTCAGACACCTGGCAGCTCCCCAACATGCAGTAGGAGCTCCATAAATATTGGAGAGTGACTCACAAACCCAGTGTCACCGGGCCTCTGGGGAACAGTCCCCCTCACCTCCAGAACTTACCTTCTCATTTCTCATATTACCCTTCCTTTCTCCAGCCTCTCTGTGTCTCAAACCCTGGGTCCAAGCTGCCCGAAGGCCCTTGCCTGGCTGTTCCCAAGGCCTAGAAGATTCTTCCTCCGCCCTGTCCGCAGGGCCCACTCCTTTCGAGTCTTTGCTCACATGTCACTTTTTTAACTAGACCCCCTGCGACCACCCTGTGTAACATTTTCTCCCACGTGCCTGCTGGCTGTACCCATTGTCCTTAGCTATTTTTTCTCCCTAGGATTCATCACCTTCTAACACTGTCCAGCCTTGTGTCCACCGTCCAGAACACATTGTTCTGTCTGTTTCCTTTGGTTAGGAAGCATCTCTTCTAGAAACTTCCAGAGGGCAGGGTGTGGGTCCTGGAGCAGACACTTTCTGCATCGTGCACCACCTCCACCAGCCCATTCCTGGTTTCAGAACAGCCTGGAGGAACAGTTTGTCCGCAGGCTAGGGTCTCCCGCCTCCCTCTCCTCTCCACAACGAGTTGCTCCTCTCTGCTTTTCTGCCTTAGAGCTGAGGCAGCCCACCCAGCAGGCCAAAGCCCGAGTGCGAGGGACTGATGCCTCTGGAAGGACCTGGACCACAGGGTAGGGCGTGGACACATGCCCTCACTTCTTCTTTGGGACAG